>NC_137874.1:4852047-5349547 GCF_963924005.1 Protomyctophum bolini | reverse complement strand
TGTCCTTGAACTTAAAACACATCTAACTCTATAAGCAAACATAGTGACAAATACAGCAAATATAAGGGCGGATCCAATATTATTATAGCATATCATGGTTATTGGTTAATCTGTTTATTAAAACAATGTCATGAATACTGTTACCATAGAATTACAACCAGACAATTCCACTGATTATCTGGTTATGTTCAGGCCTTATGCCCATCACATAATAGACTGTGGTGTGGTGGTCACTCACAGTAGCTTAGGCCAACATTTCCACATCTGTTCATTCATTAACAGGGTTAACAGACTTTCTAATGCATAATTGGGCACGACGCAGTCACGTAGTCACTCTCTCACAGAGATACCGATAGTCCAACTTTCCCATCAAATAAAGTATTTTGACGCACGCCGTTCGCAGACGGTGTGAAATGACCTTGAGAGTGTACAGATGTATCCAAATGTTCCATCCATTTGTATACACTCCCGAGTTACAATGGGATACATTAACAGGAAAGGATTTTTTATTGTCTAGGAGTGGCTTATAACATAACACGGGACAAAAACATATTAAACGAAATTTAAGACAATTTATTAAAATGTATTTTATAATACACAATGTATTAGTTTTCTGGTTAATACTACCCTGGTGGACCATTGATGACAGTGGATATACTGTAGGTTCAAGGAGGGCATTAGGCAATAACATTTAAAGGGCTGCAATGATTCTTACATTCAATTTCTAACAATATTTCAATGCTAACAAGCATCAAAAAACAGTATTTCCCACTGTGAGCAACTGTTTGAAATTATCTGAATGCAATGTTATACATAAAAAAAAATATATAAAATAAACTGTGTTCCACCTGCCCAGAATGTACTGTAAATTCACATTTCCAAGTTTGGATCTGTTGCCTATAATGCTGCTATAGGCTGGTGCGTCACAGGAGCAGCTCGGACACTTTAAGCCTTTTTTTATTCAGGTTCTGGTACAAGAAATGACTGACGATTCCACCTTGCAATCTTCATGTCTCCGGCTTAAACTGTCCGAGCTGATCCAGTGTCGATCCCTTCTCCTTTCGGCATTCATTTTATATAGTAATAATGAATAGTGATATGACAGGAAAGGTTTTACCCCATCAAGAGTGAACCTGAAACCAATCAATCAACCGCAACTAATGAATCCGCCGTCGTCGTCGTCGTCATCATCATCCTCCTCCTCCTCCTCCTCTTCTCCACTGTCTCCCTCCTCTTCATCATCTCCACTGCTTGCCTTCTCCACTGTTTTCAGATGAATTGCCTCCTCGAGGTTACTGATGAACCCCACAAACACATAACATGCATGAACCCCCACGCTGTTAGGGCTTCAACTTTAACTATTAGGGCGTTTCCTCACAATTATTCTATAGATTCATTTTTCAATTAATAGAATAATCGAGATGCATATTTATAAAAAAATAATTACAAAACAAATCGATGAACAACTTAAGCATTATTTGTCGCACAATGGGATCGTGCAAAAATAAGTTAAAATAGCTCAAAACATTGGTTACACTTTTTTTCTTTTTAACTATAAACTATTCGCCTATAACATGCCCAAATAGGGATACTAATGGATTATTTAATTAAATTATTGATTATCGCTAGTATGTCTTACAATTGGTTGAAAGGATTAGTTCGATTAACTCTTGCGTCCCAAGATGCATCCCAAAATAACTCTGCTTCCCATCATGCACCTGTAACCCAGTGTCAATGCGCGTGTCACGTGATCGGCCGTAGCCAATCGGAAGAAGGAAACACAGGTCAGGAGAGTCCAGTTCATGTTTCTGGGCGGTTTTAAAAGGGATGACCTTTTTCGCAGAGCCTGGGAGTCGATGGTCGCTGAGGGGGCACTTGTTAGGTTAGGGTTAGGTTTAGGCATAGTCTTTGTGAGGTTAGGGTTAGGTTTAGTCATAGTCTTTGTGAGGTTAGGGTTAGGTTTAGGCATAGTTTTTGTGAGGTTATACAACACCGCCCTATTAGTAGTATCCGGCGCTGTAAAACAAGGGTCCCATCAGTGCCCATCGAAACCGAGGCTCTGCGTAAAAGGTAGTCCCGGTTTTAAAAGGCCGTTTTCTCTGAATCTAGTCTAGGCAGCATCTGCGGTGATTGAACAGAAACAGCCCTGCAGAAAAACACCAACTGACTGCGTTTCCTTCTTGCACCCCTAGATGGATATCCCATCCAAGATGTAATAAATGAAACAAAGCTGTGTTAGTTTACCTCACCAAACGTCCAAAAGCAGAACAGAAAGAAACCACGGAGAATCCAGACTTCTTGATTTGGAATGAACCCATACATAGTATCTTACCTCCAGACCACCACAAAGAACTGATGCAAGGGGTCAATCAGTGGACACATGATTACTATATTAGTTAATTTATCATCATCATAAAAAAAGATAGTCAATCGTAAAGTAAAAAAACCTTTAATACCAGGCTACTTCATAATAGAGTATACTGTGAGTGGCTTGGGCTCATCTTCCTTTTGAGTATGGATGTTTTTCCACTTTGTTGAACCAACAAGACCATTCTAACAATGCCCTGGTATAGCTCTCCTGTTTTTCTATTTTATCATCAAAAACATCATAGTCACTGGCCTTGAGGCACTCATTTCTTCTTATACTGTATAGTATGTTCACAGTTGAAGGTAGGTAGGTTGTCTGTTATGTTGAAATAAATCTTATTTTGGCTGTATTTGTGTTTTGTTTTTGTCAAAGTAAGGAAAACCTTCATCTGCACCTGCTTTTGTCCTCTGCACTTAACTTAAACCCACAGACACAGGCACATAAGGCAGACACAATTAATTAAGCATAAGGCAAAAATAACTGACCATCCTCAATTCACAGCAGTTAGACTAAGAGTATTTAGCTTACTTTTAAGGATCAATTTGCAGTCAAATTTGCACCAATTACATACTGTAGAGATACTATGTCATCCCATGAATGTGAGTAGATTTGAAAACAGATGACAAATTGTGTGGTTAAACATATTGCTTTAATAATAACCCTTTGTAGCATTCTTCATTTGTTGAAATTGTTGCTACGAGAGTAATTCAGTCATTTATAATAAAGGGCTGTGGTTTCCAAACCTTTTAGCTCAAGACCCAAAAGAATGATATGAAGATATGTCTCCCGGGACCCCAAACTAGTGAAAATAGCAAGAACTGTGCTTGTAGAACAGCCATTTTCACTGTTTCTTAAACATTTGTTTTCCAATTAATGGAATTTCTTGATTCTGATTATTTTTTACTTGTATTTATCAGATGATGATGATCTTTTTTTTATGAGTTTTGTGCATTTTTTAAATGATAATACAAAATAATGGCAGTCACTTTAAACGCGTTCGCGATCCACAAATGGTCCCCACCCAGTGTTTGGGAACCAGTCTAAGAGCCTCTTTAGTACTTGTAGCTCTACTGCTGTGAATTGAGGTCAGTGAACAAGCTTCAAGAACGGCACTTTTGTTAGAAAACTCCTCCCACCATATCCATGTCTGTACACTGTCTGTGACTTAAAAACAAATGATAAAAACCATGAAAATCAGTATAGTAAGAAGAACAGTAACTCTGTCTACAATCATTAAAAGGTTAAAAAAATATCCAGTGTGCTTAAAAGACCTGCCGTGTGATTAAAGTAAACAGTAAGAGCACATTAACCCTAATACTGGTGTAAACTACAAGACTTCTGGCAGGTTCACAATAGGGGGGGGGGGTCGGGGTGCATAGAAAAAAGGCCATTCCAAAACACCCAACCAGTCTTTCCACAAAGTCAACCCCTTGCAGACTCCGCACAACCCACCGGTGGAAGGAGGGAGGAAGAGGATGCAGGTGCTCGTCTCACCACACTGTGGGCTCTTTCCAGTCCTGCTCCCGTGCATGCAGCTCCACGTCCGTGTCGGACGACGGTCTCTTCCGGTAGTACTTCACCCACACGAATATGCCCAAAAGGATTAGGATTAACCCACAGGCTCCTCCCACCGCTGCGGCCAGGATTCCCAGGTCAGAAAGGGCCACTGCAAAGAGGCATACATACAGGCCACGACATCATCATCATCATCATCATCATCATACCCTGAAGATATGCAGGAACGCCCACTGAGTGACAAAAGAAAAAACTACTTTCTGGCATCGACAGCCCATCCATCCAAACAGAAAAGTCCTTATCTGATTGCATTAAAGATTAAACAACGTTAAACTCACTTTTCCACTCCCCTTTGCCAGTGAATTGCCATTCACTTTATGCATGCACATACCCTCTATTATGGCTGGGCAAATGTTTGCCTTGGTTATACGATTAATGATTTTCTTTTTTTTTTTAAACATAGTGAGGTAGCAAATCTATAAGCTCACAGTGTGTCGGGATATGACACGTGAGCTTGTAGATCGGTTATTTTTCGCCACTTTTTTTCCCTCCATGCCACCATTGTGCAATAGAATGAAGTATAAAACAGGCCATAAATTATGATATTTGCCTACACAGTTGGGTAAAGTAAAGATACAATTGTTGTGTCCATCAGCGGGACTTGCGAACTGACCTTTGCTGACGACCTTAAGCACGATCTCTCCATTTTTCCCGTGCACGTCTGGCTTGTTCTGCACCTGGCAGATGTAGGTGCCATTGAAGGTAGGCGCAACGTGATGCAGCGTGATGGAGGCGTCTCGCTTCGCAATGTCCCCTGACCACACGGCATGGTCTTTAAAACGCCCGCCTGTGGGAGGATATGACGTCTCCTGGTAGTAGTACACCTAGCACACGCACACACACACACACACACACACACACACACACACACACACACACACACACACACACACACACACACACACACACACACACACACACACACACACACACACACACACACACACACACACACACACACACACACACACACACATTAACAACGTGCAGATGCAACACAGGCAAAACAGCGTGGAATATTAAAATGTGTGCGTGGATTTCATAAAGATCTGTTTGTCACACACAGACTCCTCCGGTCCTGGGGTCAGGGGATGAAAGGTCCAGGATACAGTCACAGTGTTGGATGAAATCGGGAGTTTGGACTTGAAGGTGCATTTCAGTCTGACATTGGTCCCGTTCACTGCTTCCACCTCACTTGAAGTGAAGATCTCTATCCCGTTGACCGGCAGCAGCCCTGTGCAACAAGCCAGTGAGAGAGGACTTAACGGAACAGAAATGTACACAAAAGCAGATATGCACTCCTGCAAAGCTCTCTCTCCAACACACACACACACACACACACACACACACGTTAGTTAGCAGCAAACAAAGCTTTTTAGTTTGCTGCACGTACAGGTCTAGTTATAAAAATATGCGCACGCGCGCGCACGCACGCACACACACACACACACAGTACACTTTGCTAAATGAAACACATTTTATTCCAGATCACATACATTCATATTGTTTGCATTTCTGCTTAAAAGGAAGCCCAGTATAAATGTCAGGGAAAGAACAGGATAGAGCTTAAAGAGTGAGGTTGCCCACACCCACCCACGTGCCCCAGCTGACTCCTACCTACATTGAGCACAGCAACCCCCTTGCTGTCGCAGCCTGAGGCCACACACACACACACACACACACACACACACACACACACACACACAGGAGAACATGACCTTAATGTAAATTCTCACTCAAAACAACAGCTCACTCCTTCCTCTGTTTACTTAGCTAGTGAAGGCAAAAAGCCCACAAAAGTCCTTGACAGTTGGGGGAACTGCATTGCGATAACTTCCAGATAGCTATCCAGCCTTCACACTTCACCAGCCTTCATCAGTGACACACTGAAGAAGGCTGGATAGCCGAAACGTCTGTCATTCCATCATGCAAAAATAAAAACGCATTCTTGGTGTGTGCAACCCATTATCTTTATTTCTACAATGGGAGCTGCATTGCCTCATATCTCTGGTGTTCACTGGTTCTTGACTTGTATTTCTAAAATATGTTGCCGACAGTAAAATGGTGCCTAAAAACTCTTCATGAAGTTCATGAAGCTCTTTTTGCATGCAATCATTGCAGTCCCCCTGAAAAGAATTAAGTGATGGCTCATGACAACTTCATTGCTTTAGTTTCATTCAATTCAATAATAATAATTTATTTGCCATGTCAACAAGTTGATAGGAATTTGTCTTGGTTCATACTCAACATATACAGACAACCATAGATATACAAACAAGAAGGACAGTACAATACAAAAACAAAAACCAGCAGCATAGGAAATTACATTCAGTTTTGTGTGTGCTATATGCATGTACTATGAGATCAGATGTCTAATGGCTACGGGGTAACTGCTATCCCTGAAGCGACATGTTGAGCTCTGGATACTTCTATATCTCCTGCCTGATGGGAGGAGATTGAAGAGGTGATGTGCAGGATGGGAGTTGTCTGCAATGATTTTATTTGCCTTCCTAATTATTCTGGTGGAATAGAGTGAGGAAAGTGTAGGGAGGCTGCATCCTATGTTTTTTGATGCGCGACGTACTACTCTTTCCAGCTTTGATTTGTCTTGAGAGGTTGTGTGACCAAACCAGACAATGTACTATTACTTTACACCAGGACAATGCAATCGAATGGCAGATGATAGATACAGTGATGCCTGTGCTGTGTTCATGAGGATATTGGTACTGTATGTATGCCATTGCACACAGCTTAATCATTAATGACAGTACTGAGCCCAGAGGGTGAAAAGGGAGACTGCAGGAATGGAAATAGTAGATATGTTGTCCAAACAAAACTTCTTGGAATTTGTAGATTGACTACATTCAGTCAGAGGATCGTATGCCCTCTTTCTAAACAGAAAAGAAACATTTATCCTAATTCGTGTGTGTGGTTTATACAATAATAGATGGTTCGATATCGTTTATGGGTTCGTGAGACCATGGTGCTGGCAATTAATGGGTGTTGCGCCACTGGTCACACTCACTGACCCATTGTGAGACCCATGACACTCCTTTTATGAGACTGCTCCTGAGGGGATTGGAAGACTGAAAAGACTGCAGTGAAGTCACATAAATGTATTTATATCATCTGCAGCTTGAGAGGCCAACCACTCTTAACAAGGTGAAATTAGATGTAATCATAGGTAACCGAGGGTCCCGAAAGGGGCTATGAATCAATCAATGCTATAGCCTAGTAGTCAGTTGCTTCTCATAAACTCAATAGTGCATACTGCATACACACATGACATGTCCACATCAACTAAAATATCTGCAATGGGAAAAAAAATGTTAACCATTCCCAGTCACATTCCATCTTATATCTGACAACATCATGGCAACGAAGGCCTATTCATTTTTAACACTGTCTTCAACCAGAAAATCAAGACTCCTCACCAGTCCACACCCAGCCCACTGGAATTTGATTCAACAGTATCACTCCAATAAATAGTATGCATATAGAAACAGCTCCACTGAATAAGGCACATGCAGCAGTGTAGAAGTGTATATGTGTGTACAGTACCTCTCTATATGTTCTGATGAATTGAAAAAGGTGGACCCTGTTGTAAAACAAGTGTAATGAATAATGATTGATTGAAGTATTTATTAACAATTTGCAGAATTACAGTACATTTCAAGCACAACGCAATACAAAAACTGTTAACTGTGAGTGGACGACCCAATAAGCCCAATAAGTTTACAAGAGGGCCCAACCTTGTTCAATTCATCATAACATCTAGAGACACTTCTATATAGCCAAAATCATCATCATAAAGGAGGTAAAAAGGGAAAAGAAAACATATACAGTGAGGGGGAAAGGGGGTGTGTCGTACACAGTAACAGTCTTTGTATTGAGTTGTGCTGTCATGTGAAATGTACCCATTCTGCATTCCCAACTGTTAATGAATACTTCAATCAATCAATCAATCAAGAATCAATCAGCCTGATCTGAGCTTGAAGACTACTCAAGCAGAAGCGATCACAACTACGTAGGACAAGAAAACATCAGTGTAGTCTATAACTTATAGGCTTATTGCAACACTTTTGTTTTCCAACAACACAGGCTATGAAGTATATAAATCCAAATAAAGACGTTTAACTATATTAGGAAAGAAACTTAGACACATTTAAATTAAATTAAATTTACTGAGAATATTCGTGAGAGAGAGACACCACACATTGCTTGGAAGTTGGGAGTATCGTCTCAATACGAATCGCACGTATTGGAAATCATTGGTGTCAATAGTGTGCAAATAACATAATGTTTGCTAAACACTTGTTAAACATAAGCAAATCCCACTAGAAGCACAAACAAGCACAAGGAAGTTCCTCAGCTCTCACCTGGCAGCACCACGTATCCTCCCCCCAAAAGAACACACATCTGAATCCATATCCGATACATAGGCCTGTTTATTTATTCTGCCCTTCTAACACCAGGCAGGTAAACCGTCTATTCAAGTCCCGGGCATGTAAATAAGTTTAGCGACTCGACAATCATGAACGTGTTTCCGTGCAGAATGGCGAACTGACGGAAGTGTGTACTGTGTGTAGTGACTGTAGCAGATTACGCATTTGGAGAAACAGTCACCCACCCCCCCCCCACACACACACACACACACACACACACCTTTCAGTCCTGCCTTCTGGGCGGACGTTTATGGCACCTGCATTCTGTAGAACCTGTTTCTGCAGCAGAGCCACACCGGCACGTTTGGTTTCATATTTTCTACACGTTGGCGACACCGTTTGGAATAATAGTAGTAATCCCCTCATCAACGATTGGGGGAAATTGCTGCTGTATTATTTCCCCATAATAAGACCAGATAAAGTGTAGCCTACACCCTACATTGAATAATTATGTCAAAAGATTTCTCCCTAGACTATTTGCTGCCATCTCGTGGCCAAGCTGCCGCATTACAAGAATAGCGGATTCTGATCTAATGTTGAATCTAAATTAGTATATGCTGCAGACTAGCAGCAGAGGCCCTCAGATTCTCCGAGATACCCAATTAGAACAAAACGAAACCATGTTTTTTTTCTTCGGGGTCCTAACGGGTTCTCCCCCTTTTGTCACCGTTTACGAAGAGAGAATAAAATATGAGACCCTTTGTTGTCACCGTCTACACATAGCTGTCAAGCGTGGCAAATTAATATTCCCCGAAAAAATATTTACTAGTTTCTATTATTACTTAAATAGAAGGTGGTAGCCTGGTAGGTGGGTGGTAGTGATTTATTATGAACAACAAAGACTACTCTCCCGCGGGTCCCGCCCATGATCCAGTTCGCGCGAGTTGTGTCATGTCAGTTTCAGGGGGGGGGCGTAGGAGGACTGTAGGACAGGACGGGACATCTTTTCCCTTTGGGGCCGACGGCTCTTTCCTCTTTGATGTGTTAGCTCGAGTCTGCAATCTGCATGCTCCTGACTGAGTCCTGGCCCTCCTTTTGTTGTCTCTAGCGACCACCACCACCAGCTAAAACATTAACGGTAAAGCATCACCGTTACATCATCATCATCATCATAGCAGCAGCACCGCTGGGACATCGACCGAGGCGAGGCGAGGACAGAAGTGCTGCTTTAGCTCCTCCTTGGGCGTAGTGTGTTTGTTCTGAAGGAGCTGCAGAGGGACGACAACTATCAGCCTGCAGGTATCTAGACAACTTGAACCATGGAACTAACTAACTATAGTTACACCGATGGTAGTTCGTGGTCAGCAGAATTGCACCATTTCTCTCTCTCTCTCTCTCTCTCTCTCTCTCTCTCTCTCTCTCTGGTCTGCAGTGATTAGCTGTAGCATAGCAAGCTAAAAGTGTACATGGTACTGTTACTGCACAGTGTGCGCCACTGTATGGTCTGGTCCATATAGCCTTATAATGCCTTAATTCTACCTTGCATTAGGCAGAATTAAGCATTAGGGCTATGGATAAGAGCTACTAAACACGTGCCATATTGGAATTGGTGTATTCAACTGTCTGCATTTATGTAACGGTTACGGTAATAACAACATGCTGCATTGTATTTGTAATAGTCATACCATCGTTTCCTGGTGCGACGTTCTGCAGTCGGTGCAAAATATGTGTAATTTGAACGTATTAACCCTACTATAGAATTCCCTCATTCAGTAATGGTCAGCATCACCGTTATGCCATTGCACTGCAGTGTGTGTGTTGATGGGTGAGAAATAACAATACGGATATATAATATGTCCATATTCTTATAGGATGAGTGACCATGACCATGACATGAATCCAGCTGCAGTAGCCCAGGCAGTGGAGGACGTGCTAGGAGATGGACGCTGGATGTCACTGGTGGGTAGCTAGCTAAATAGTCTGTCAATAAATAATCCGCTCACACAACAGCAATTCCCTGTTTTATATTAAAAAAAAGGTTACAGGATTGATTGATTTGACTGAACAGTTTGCAGAATGACAGTACATTTCAAGTACAACTCGATACAAAAACTGTTAACTGTGTGAGTGGACGACGCCATAAAGCATTACACTTGTTTACAATAGGGCCCACCATTTTCAATTCATCAAAACATTTAGAGATGTACGAATATACACTTCTATATAGAACAGGAAATCCTCATAGAGGAGGTAAAAAAGGGAAAAGAAACGTATACAGCGAGGGGGAAAGGGGTGGAATAACAATATATTAATTTCACAAATAAATGAGCATTCACATTTTTAACTGGTTGAGTGTCCCCTCAGCTGCCTGAAAAAATATTTTCTGTTTATTAAAGGACCACTTTTCAACCTATCTTCATATAATAGGTCCTTTCTAATAATCATGAAAAAATGGCACAATTTCTTTCTACTCGGTCTGTGTCTCATAGGAGGGCTGTGGGCAGTTCAGAAACCGTCTTCCAGTGACATCATCGATGGGGAATACAAGCTATTAGAAACTGCAGGCTTTCTAGTCCTGAAAAGTTGCAATGCAAAAATGGAAGCCATCGTTCTCACGATAATGAAAATCTAAACATTTTTGTAAAAAAATCTTGTTTCAAAAAATATCTGCCTAATGATGATGTCACTGGAAGACGGTTTCTAAACTGCCCACAGCCCTCCTATGAGACACAGACTGAGTAGAAAAAAATCGTGACATTTTATCATGATTATTAGTGAGGACCTATTATATGAAGATGGGTTGTAAAGTGGTGAAGTGGTCCTTTAAAGAACTGGAGAGACAGGTCTAACACTGTTACTGAACATACATACACTTAGCCTAAAGGAATGATTACTATCAGACTATAGTGCTTTTACCTTTTTATTTTTTATTTTTTATCCTACCTTTTTTATTTGACATTAGTAAATAAATACATATACCGGTAAGTAATTACAGAGTGATAAAACATGTTGGGTTGTTTCTTGAGCAGAATGGGCACATAATGTTTGTAAACCCACTGCATTAACAACATAATTCCAAGTCCAACCCTGTTGTCGTGACCAAGTTGTCTCTTTTGCAGCATACACGATTTGTACAGGAGTGTAAAGATGCTGAACCAGATGTGCTTTTTGTCGGAGACTCTATGGTTCAGCTTATGCAGCAGTATGAGGTGAGAGAAGATGGGTCCATTTGTTTATATTTGTACAAATGGATGAATTACCACTGATGTTTTTACTACTTGCCTTTGTATAACACATCATTTGACTGATCACATGGTGTGTGTGTGTGTGTGTGTGTGTGTGTGTGTGTGTGTGTGTGTGTGTGTGTGTGAGTGACTGCTTGTGTATTGTGTGAAATGTTCAGGAAGACCAAATCGGTACCAAAATGAGGGAACTCTTATGAAATTCTCACTTGTCCAATGTCCAGTATCTCTCAAATAGATATGACTTACATTTGTGATTTCACAATGTACGGACATGAACATTATATTATTTAACTAAACCGAGGACATTATAGACATTATTGGAAGTTTGCTATTAATTATGTTCTGGCATTGGTTTTGAGCCGTATCGGTGTGAGTTGCTTCTCATTTCCAGCTATGCATTTTAACGTTTATTGCCCAAAAGGAAGATCATAGTGAGTGAATGTCTAAGCATTCCAGCATTGTGTGATAGTCTCACGTGGTCAGATGACCCACTGGAATCACAAGTCAGCATGTCTGGGTTTTGCCAGAGGGGGAAAAAAAAAAGCCTGCATCGGAAGCTTCTGATTGGCTTACACTGGGGCTCTACAAGCCAAGGGACAGATGTATTTCCCTGAGGTTTGTTTTGACTCTGGGAAGTGGCCACACAGTCCAGGGGTTCCACACATGGTGTAGAAGTCTAGAGTATAAGGTCATTAATAAGAAGTACTACAGTTGCGTAACGTTTCAACAAGTTTGTTCAGAGTTAACTGACCAAAAGGCAAAATGTTAGGTTTCTTTGCCTATTAATCCTGTGCTCCAGAGTCCAGACATAATTAAAATGTAAAAGTTACAAGATTGACACTGACATCGCTTAGTGGGTTCGAGTCCAGTTCCTGAATCCTGACTAACTTGCTGCATTTCTCTCCCCATCTCTCTCTCTCTCACTCTCTCTCTCTCTCTCTCTCTCCCCCTGTTTCCTGTCTGTCTCTACCGTGCAACTATATATATTTTTTAAAGCCCCAAAAAATAAATATCAGGGAGGTTCAGCTCATGTAAAAAATCTGATTTAGAATCATGCAATAACATGGTATGTGTTGGTCTTAATAAAGCAGGCATTCCAATGCAACCCATGTGCAATATGTTCTGCTGTCCATATACAGGTCTGGAGAGAGTTATTCTCTCCTCTCCATGCTCTAAACTTTGGCATCGGGGGAGACACCACCTGTAACGTGCTGTGGAGGCTGCAGAATGGAGAGCTGGAGAACATTAGGCCCAAGGTGAGAAAGAACACACTGTTCAGAGCCAGAAGGGACAAACTTGTACCAAGGAGAGGTAGAAACTGAATTAATTCTTATTCTTAATATTAATAGCCCATTCATTGACTAACATCAATGCATGGTACGATGTACTTGACAATATTCCCAGCAAGCCAAATGACGCCATGATGACGTCCAGAACTAGGCCAGATCACGGCCCATACGGGGGTGATCTTTACGTCATTTCCAGGACGCCTTTCACCAGTTAAAATAGCTTATTCTGGGCCAGATCTGACTTATGGTATGACACAAGTTGATCTGTAGCCTCGATCGGACTCTCTCTGGACATCCGTCTTAGTGGGCAGAATTTATGTCGGTTGAAATCGGGTGATGTTCTGGGCCAGATCGGACTAGTGTTGATTTGACTTGATCTGGAACCCCCAATCTGGGCGTCACTAATTTGGCGAGGTCCTGACCGTGCTTGCTTACTAGACCAGTGTGGTTCCCAAAAAGACCCAAAAGATAAATAGACTTTTGCCCGGGACACCAACAAGCTCACAACGCCGTCACTTCGTGCCACGGTGTGAGCTTGTAGATCGGCTATTTTCCCCTACTTTTTAAACATTTGTTTTCTAATTTATGGAATTTCTTAGATTTATTTAATGTAAATAATAATAAAAAATAAAAAAAATCATGAAATGTTTAGTTTTTTTACACATATATATATTTAAAATAATAATTAAAAACTAAATATAGGAAACCAAAAATAAAGGGACCCATAAAAATGTGTCCACGACCCACAAATGTGTGCCGAGCATGTGTGACGTGAGGGTGTCCTTCACCCTTGGAAATATAGTAGACTGAAGACGGCACTTCATGCTGACCTGGTACGGTATGGCATACATTTTTATGAATCGCCACCATTCATAGAAATGTCATTTGGGTAACCAATTTTGTTATTTAGGAACAGGGAAGCATTATGTCAAGCACTGATGTCCCGCAGCTGACGTACAAGATACCAAGTAGATAGCCTTTGCACCTTCTGTTGCTGCATGCCAGATTTTCATATCAAAAGTAGAACAAAGTTGTGACTGACTGACTGACATGACTGGTTTGGTTATTCATGCACGTTTGCTCTTGAAACTGCTGTCGTCAGCCCTGCATAAGGTGGCGGCCCCCTTCACTCAACACATCCATTATTCAGTGCATTGCAGCCTAATTTATAGTATGTTGCCCACCAAAAAGAACGGACACATCACATCGAAGCCCTTTTTTAGCTTGTTATTTCTGTACTTCTTGGCAAGGGACACCCTTGTGCAATGGAGTATAAATTAAGCTTAACAGTCAACTTTTGAATGTAATAACTGCGACCATAGGTTACATTTAATATGAAAACCTGCATCTCCCACTGGTACCGTACACCCGGTAAAGAAATTACAGCTTGTGACTGTAACATAAGCTTTCGCTATCTTTGTGTATAAATATGGTCAGATCTCATCCGTCTGTCTCAGCAGTGAAGTGCTCGACCTCTCAGACCTGTATGCTTGATGTACTTCTTGATATCATGCAATACACGTATAACTTATAGTATGTCAAATGTCTCTGACTACTTCAGCCTCAGCATCCTGATTGATCCAGAATTCCTCGACAGTAAACGTTAATGTAACATTTGTTTGCATTTCAAATGCGTGTGAAAGGTCTAGAGACACAAAACGTCCCTGCAAAAAGGAAGGGTTGATTTTCAAATTACATTAAAACGTCCATGACTAACTCCACAGTGATTTGTTACGCTCTAAAAAATAAACGGAAAATGGTCTGTTTATGTATGATGATTTATGGCCAAAGCTGTGACGGTGACATGGATTGATACCAATATGTTCAGTTTTAACCCATTCTGACCTGAGATCAGATTCAAAAAATGTCACAGTCGTTCTTCGATTTTTCAAAAATAGCAGACCTACAAGCTCGTAGCGCGCCACTCGGTGGCGCACTATGAGCTTGTAGATCTGCTATTTTTCAATAGCTAAAGCATAACATGATGCCGACACCAAAATGGGTGCCCGGTCAGAATGGGTTGTTAAACACTGCATTCAGCAGGAATAAACTCTGAATCCTACCTCAGCAGCCATTGGCTATATAAATAAACCTGAGTTTATTAGTGTTGTGTTTCTAATTGGACCCTCGTCTGGTTCTGGCAGACCGGTAGTGTGTGTGCAGGCTGGGTGGTGTGTGACAATCCGGTTGAATTATTCCTTTGGTACGGCGGCGGTCGACGGGTCCGGGAGAACAAAATTAAATAACGGGACACTAGACTGTATCACGCCAAGGGTTCACAAGATTTATTATACACACAGGAAATATATAGCTGTTGGATCCTAATGACGTGACTAACAATCACTGAGACATAACAATCCCTAGCTGCAGCAAGTTGACCTTGCTTTCTGAGATGTCTCCAGTAGCTAACTATAAAGTATGCTTACAGGCAATACACAATACATATCCAAGTACATTGTGTATTCACGTACAAGTACACAGCCATGGGCAATCGGATCATAACGTAACAATTAGTTCTATCCTAAATAACGGGGACTGACTAAGAATAATTTCATGGCGAAGGCTGACCAGCCTGGTTGCTATCTATACCCTGGCGACCAGTGACCCAACAGAATATGTCTCCCGTTTGTCCTCCGGTGCAGGCGGTGGTGCTGTGGGTAGGAACCAACAATCATGAACACACAGCGGAGCAAGTTGCAGGGGGTGTTCTTTCCATCGCAGAGCTGCTCACCTCTCGCTTTCCCAAGGCAAAAGTAGTTGTACTGGTAAGTTGTTATTTACTTGATGTCATACATTTACATCTCTGTAGAGCTAAAGGGAACGCTTTGACTGGTAAATTATATACAGTGGCTATAAAATGGGGGAAAAAGCATTCACACCAATGACTACTACTCACATTTTAATGTGCTACAAAGTCAATTGTAGGCACACCTGCATTTCAACAAATTGTCTACAATTTCCTTTTTGTTGTTCTGAGGCAAGACAAGGCAAGTGTATTTATAATAGCACCTGTCAACGCGGCAAATCAAAACGGTTTACATAAGTGGGTGGATGTGTGTGTGCTTTGTTTGTTTCCGTTCCCAAAACATTAAGACATAGAGGATTAAGAGTGCAAAAGAAACGCATAAAAGGACTTTTGAAAGTGGAAAAATAAGAATAAAACCACAATGCAGAAGAAAATATCAAAATATTATAAGGCAAACGGAAAGGTCTACATTACAAACTCACAAGCTTATACAGTATGCTATTTTTCTACTTTAAGTGAAATGTTTTATTTTAGGGATACCATGGGGTTAACATTATCAGAGATCCGGTCTAGGTGTTTTTTAGACTGGATGATAAAAAAAAGTCTCTTATTCCAGTCGCGTTGTTTTGGTCCCCCCCGTTTGTTTTTCGTCTCGCCAATCGCTACGAGTTGGAATAAAAGATGGATATACCAAACGAACTATTCCAATAAGTACTTGAAGAAACTCATCCGCCACATCAAGGCTTTTATTGGGTAGACCATATACAGGGAACAAAGTCTTATGCACACTGGCTCAATGAATTCAAGAAAACATGCATAAAGTGCATAAAGACGTCTGCACTTGCAATACGAACACTTTATTTTTGGCAACGTTTCGGCCAAAGACCTTCAGGCATCCGAGTAGGGCCATAAAGTTACGATGACCTTGATCGCTGGGAATTATTTTGGGGCAATTCTGATTCCGGTTTTGGGGGGTTCCGGCCTGATGACTACAAACCATGACGCGAGTTATCATCCACTCCCGACCTGATCATGAACCCCAAATGGTATGCACCCCAGGCTTCATGAACCCCAAATGGTGTGCCTCCCAGGCTAAGTAATCCATAATTAATTTCAGGGTTTGCTGCCACGCGGGGAGCTGCCCAACCCACTGCGAGAAAAGAACGCCGCCGTGAACGGGTTTCTCCGCTCCTGGCTGCCGCGGCTGCGCCAGGCTCAGTTCTTGGACGTGGGAGCGTGGTTCGTGCACTCCGACGGAGCCATCACGACCCGGGACATGTTTGACTTCCTGCACCTGACGCAGGCGGCCTACCGCACCATATCCAAGCCCATCTGTGACCTTCTGCTGCAGATACTGGAGGAGACGCCCGAGGAGAGAAGGCCTTCGCTTGTTGTTTGAGGGGAGACTGTATAGCCGAGGAAGACACTCGGCCAGAGGCATGCCTCACCTACTGCTGTAGAGGAAGGTGCAGGGAGGCATGCCCCTGGCTTCTTGAGGGGGAAAGGGCTTACTCATAAGAGGGGGCCCGTGATGAAGTCGGAGAGAAGAGAGGATAGGCCCCCTGGTATGGGTGAGCCCATACAAAGGAGAGTGGGAACAAATGCATGAATACGGAGTCGGAGTATGCCGAAAGAGACTTACTGATTTCGAGCCTGTGACTGCAGTAGTAGCACTATTGCAAGAGGACAGTCTGAAACACTGTCAAATATGCTGAGACAATGGAAGACGACAATGACACACACACATGCATATTATAAATAATACACGGTCCTTGGGACATAGGGTGAGCTATTCATAGACCCTATGTAGATGACGTACTTCTCATTTTCTTCAAAAAATGACAGGGGCCTATACACCTGAAGTTATTGTACAGCATTGGCACAATGTAGCAAAAGAAAAGGCAAAAAGGCCATCAACACAAACATTTATTAAATGTACAAGTGTGGACACATGACATGACCAGTGAAGGGAGTGGACTAAAGAAAATATGTGTGCAGTGTGGTTACAACAATGCATTACAAATGCACAATCATGCATTATAGTAAATTGTAATTGGTAGGGAAAACTACATGAACAACTTTACCGTAATCACTGTATTTGTTTAGGTAGGCAGTCCAATACTGGCCACTCAAACCATTTTTGGAAAGTTTAAGGCTACTGTTTCAGAAGACGGGGTCAACTAGCTTTCATCTGGAAATGGATTTTGTGCTACAGATGTCTTGCATATTAGCCAAATCCTCATAATTAAAAGAGTTGCATATATATTTTCTTTAGGTGTATATATACAGGATCAGTCGGAAACAACCAGGTTTAATACCGGACATTTGTTAACGGTAGTTAACATGGTAGTTAACGTAGTGGCCCTATTGGTGTACCAAAACCCTTTGTGAACCCTAAACACAAGAGCAACAGGGTATATCCTACATCAGGTAGCTAAAGATGATGCCAGCTTTACAAGTTCTTCTCTTCAACAACTAAAATACAAATGATAGACGAAGATATGATTTATTGTCGTCTGATAGCCAGGGACATATAATCCCCCGATACAATACATAATTGCGTGAAGGATGAATCAAAATTCATTCCCATCAGTTGTCTAAAGTGCCTCTCTCGAAGAGAGTCATATGGGGTCCGAGACACTTGGTGGCGCTGGAGCACAGAACAAAACATAAACTCACGAGCTAATTTATTGGTTCGTGGAGCTGTCACTCAAGGCGGCGCCTCCGGTCCTGACCCGCAGGTATAAAACCGGTGGGCGTACACGCCGAGTCATTCCTACATTTTTCTGCGCTTGGATGCACACAGCACAACGAGTACACCAAAGTTCACACCGGCTGTTGAAGTTGTATTTTCCCGAAAGACGGACGAGTCTAAAACCGACTTGTACCGCGGGGATTCGCAGCCACAAGAAGGTGTTTTTCTCTCTACGAGCTATTAAGCAGATAAGTCAAATAAGACTCATAACACAAGTGAGCCTGCCCGGCGGCTTGTTGTTCTATCTTCCCTCTCATTACCCTCTAGCTAGCGTTGTTAGCTGTCAGCTAGCTCCGTCAGCCTGTCTGTGGTTTAGCTTCAGCGTTGCTGCCGCCTCTTTTCTCCACGGCTAGCCTCTCGTTAGTCGCTGACTAATCTGAGTCCTAGCCGCAGCCCGCAGCCTCGCTTCTACACCTCTCGGTGACGGCGGGCATACCGGTACGTTACGGCCATACCACCCTGAACACGCCCGATCTCGGAAGCTAAGCAGGGTCCGGCCTGGTTAGTACTTGGATGGGAGACCGCCTGGGAATATCAGGCGCTGTAAGCGTCTACATCTACCGCAGGCTAGACGGGCCGCATTCTCAACCCTTCCCCACTCTCTCTCAACCCTTCCCCGCATTGGGGACAAGAAAAGGGTCTCCCTGGCTCCCTCCATTACACGGTGGGCCAGCAACAACACGTGGGGTAGCCTTCAGCCGTCGACTGAAGGCTAACCACTGTGTGTGTTCCGCTTCACGTTACCCTCTATAGTAGGGGAGTTAAGTGAGAAAAATATTTTTATTTAGTAGTGGTGCTAAATAAATAATTTTTTTTTTTTTTTTTTTATATCTTAAAATGAAATAAAAAAAGGGGTTTTGAGAATAAGACAAGGAACAAGCCATCTCCACCATGGCTACAGATGGCCACGATGATGGACCCCTTCCAAGGCTCTGTTTCAACAGGGTTTGTAACAACCTCTTGACTAAAGAAGTTTCCACTTGGGCTACTGATTCTTCCTCAGACTACAACCAATACCCAAGATGGCCTGCGGGGGTGGCGACAGCCCTCCCCAATTCCCAGTGGTGCACCACGAGTCCTACTCTTCTACTCCACCACCACTTTTCTTTTTATCCGGTTTTTGTGAGTTACAGACAGCTTTTCCTCACAACAATTTTGTTATAGTATATATTATTATTATATAATGATATTATATTATAACTTAAAAGTGAAGTGCTTCTACAATGTCTTGGACTGCTGGTTCCTTCTTCAAGCTACACCAACACCCAAGATGGCCTGCGGGGGTGATAAAGGCCGCCAACAACAAGCTCCACACGCTCTTCACCGCACTGGTAAACAGACCTGTGGAGCCAGACCCAAGACATCAGCCAGGCCTCGCCGGCTTGCTCTGGGTGCTGCTCTCCCTCCAGCGGGATCTAGTCAGCCCACCACCTCGTCCTCTCTCTTCAGACCCCTCAACCTCGACGCGTCTCAGAGACACCGTGACGAGTCCTTCCTGGGCTCCTCCCCTGCCGGGAAGGCGGCTCGGACCGCCAACAACAAGCTCCACATGCTCTTCACCTCACTGGTAAACAGGCCTTGGAGCCAGACCCAAGACATCAGCCAGGCCTCGCCGGCTTGCTCTGGGTGCTGCTCTCCCTCCAGCGGGAGGCCTCCACCGACACTGCTACTACTTCACGCAGCGGCCGAAGGCACGAGTCTCACTCGACGTGACGACCCTCGACAACCGACTGCTTCCCTCAACATTACAGGTATGTACATTGTGAAGCTAGGTTTGTTTAGCTGTTTAGCTAACCTTTTCGAGGTCGGGAGTAGCAACCTCATTGGATGGCCGACGCCACCCTAGAATGTTTAGCATTCCAGTTAGGCTGTTTTCAAGGTGCCACACCAACTCGTCTATGACATAGCCATAGCATCGGAGCTACTTCGGCTATTGTCTCACGCTGCTCTCATACGGTCACTGAATGCCTCACGTTGCTGTCCAACAGCCAACGTGACGGCTGCCAGGATTACGACCGGCACAGCGTCTTTGGAGGGGCCGATCGGACCCTGCAACTCCGTCTCCAGGAGGAGCGTGCTCAGACGCTTTCCCATGCCTTGGGCCCCGTCCAGGGTGTAGCAGCCCCAGACTGCACACCGGGACCGCTCCCCAAAGAAAGGCAAAAGCTCTTGACACAGATCCCCACCATGGGTGGGTCTGTGGCCAAGCTGCACAGTATGTACACGACAAAAATCACTGTCGGGGGACCACCGCTTCCCCTGTCCCAGGTTTTTCAGAGCACATTACACGGCTAGCTGGAAGGAGCCCATGACTCTCCCGGCTACCCCGCGACGCTCTCAATGCTTCAGAGCTCCCTTCTTCAGGAGAGGGGCCACGGCCCTACTCCTGAACAGTTGGCTAGAGTTCGTCTCCTACATGAGAAAATTGTGACCTTCACGTACTGACTCACCGACCTGACCGGCCTTATGGCCACCGCTTCCATCACCTCAGAGCATGCTAGGTGGCTGGAAGCCTCACCTGGTCTGGATCCCGTTGCCCAGAGAGAGTTTTCCGAGGGTGCTATCATCCCCGGAGGCCTCTTCAGAGGCGCACTCGAGAGGATCACCCTCAACGTGGAGGTGCAGCGTCCAGGCTGCGAGGCCCTGACCAGCAGCCGAAGTAACACACTCCCTACCCTCCCCCCATGCGCCGGGCCCAGCACCGGACGTAGCAGTCTCGGACTGCACGTCCAGTCCGCCCGCAATGCGCTTCTGGACCATGGCACAGGTGGGCGTCCTGGGCGTCCCTGTAGCCAGGTCCCTCGATATTGTTTGCACAAGTACAGCATTTTTTGTCTGTAGTACAGGCTATGCCACAATACAAAAAGACAACAAAACAATATCCACGGAGGGGGGGACATGAACCCACTGCCACGGGGGCCCCATGGGCCCCCCCCCGACGCAGTGGGGCAGGGCATAAGGTCAGTGGCGTACCAAAACGCCACTGGGGAGACGGGTCATGCCCAATTTTCTCCGACATGCTAGGGAACACTACCCCCAGGCGGGGCGTGCCTCCCATAGCCGGAGAGAACCCACTAGCCAAGCACCTGGCACAGTGGGAGTGGTGCGGAGCATCCCCGTGGATCCTCAACACCATAGCGAAGGGCTACAGACTCCAGTTCGCAGAACACCCCCAGCGTTTTCAGAGGTCGTCTTCACCAACGCCGGGGGTCCGGAGGGTCTGATTCTCCAACAGGAGATAGCTTCCTTGCTGGAGGAGGATGCCGTCAGAGAGGTACCCTTGGCCCAGCGTCGCAGCGGGCTCTACTCCCGCTACTTTCTGGTCAAGAAAAAGGGGGGGGGGGGTCTACGTCCCATCCTGGACCTGCGGATACTCAACAGGCACCTCAAGTCTTTTCAGTTCAAGATGCTGACGGCCGAGTCTCTGGTGCGCTCCATACGCCCAGGCGACTGGCTCACATCCATAGATCTAAAAGACGCCTATTTCCACATCCCTATTTACCCACCTCACAGGAAGTTCCTGCGGTTTGGGTTCCAAGAAAAGGCTTATGAGTACACGGTCCTTCCATTCGGGATGTCCCTCAGTCCCAGAGTGTTCCGTCCGCTGTACGGAGGCCGCTCTGGCACCCCTGAGACTTCTGGGTCTATGGGTGTCCAGTTACATAGACGGCTGTCTCCTATGTTCGGATTCAGCAGAGGAGGCCGCGAGGAACACGACTCGGGTCGTGTCCCATGCGACCTCACTGGGTTTCAGGATAAACCTAGCCAAGAGCATGCCTACCCAATCCACGGATTTCATGGGCATCACTCTGGACTCTGTCTCCTACAGGGCTCCGCTGAGTCGGGACAGGGTCAACGACCTCCTGAAGTGCGTGACCATGGGCAAGACAGGCCGCACACTTCCACTGGGTACGTGTCTACGGATGGCCGGACTCATGGCCTCGGCCATCTCTCTGGTAGGTCTGGACAGACTCCATATGAGGCCTTTTCAGCGTTGGCTGAAATCCCTCTTCCACCCTTGCCCCAAGGACCTAGACCTATGGGTCTGGCCCGTGAGAGGCTAATGCTGACTGAGGCCGGTTTCCCTCCGAATGTTGTCGCAACGATTCAGAAGGCCAGAGCCCAGTCGACAATGACCCGCTACGAAACAGCCTGGGGTGTGTTCGAGCAGTGGTGCTCAGAACGACCTAACCAGGTTATCCCATTCCAAGCTTCAGTAGTTTACGCCCTGACATTCCTGCAGGAGTTCCTAGACAGAGGTCTAGGCCTCTCCTCAGTGAGAACCCACTTAGCAGCCATCTCGGCCTGCCAAATGGGCGTTAACGACCAGACAGTATGGAGACATCCGCTGGCAAAACGGTTTGTGAAGGGCGTACGCAGGGTACACAGGGTCGACAGACCCCTGGTCCCCTCTTGGGATCTGTCTCCAGTCCTCAGGGCTCTAAACAATGAGCCCTTCGAACCACTGCAGACGGCTGACCTGAAATGTCTTACACTAAAGCCAGCCCTCCTGGTCGCCCTGACGTCCGCTAAGCGGGTCAGCGATCTACACGCACTTTCGACCAGAGTGACAGTGTCCTCGAACTGCACTCTAGCTCTGTAATGGTGGTCGAACAGAGGTGTTCTGACGGAGGGGGTCCCGAGGGGTCTCCCCACAGTCAGGAGGTTGGTCACCGCCGACGCCAGCCTCTCCGGTTGGGGCGCCACCCACGACGGGAGGATGGCCAGGGCCGTGTGGGATGCCGCATTACGCTCCTCCCACATCGACTACTTGGAACTACTGGCAGTGTTCCTGGCACTCCGAGAATTCGAACAATTCCTCAGAGGTCACCACGTCCTGGTTCGTTTCCGAAAACACCACGACGGTTTGTTACATCAACAGGCAGGGGGGACTTCGGTCCTCTCGCCTGTGTTCTCTGTTTTATGCGTTCCCCCGTTGGAACTGATTCCGCATGTCCTAGCCAGGGTGCGGGATCAGGGATCAGAGCTGCTACTAGTAGCTCCAGCCTGGGGATCTTGGAGACAGGACATAGTCCCTCTCCTGTTCAAAGAACCATGGCAGCTTCCTCTGTGGAGGGACCTGCTGACCCAGGCCGGAGGAGAGATCTTTCACCCACGTCCTCAGGACCTAGATCTCTGGGTTTGGCCCGTGAAGGGGCGTCGCTAGAAGCGATTGGCCTGCCTCCGAATGTCGTAGAGACGATCCTTGGTGCCAGGGCTGCCTCCACCAGACGACGTTATAACACTGCCTGGCTTGTGTTTGAGCGTTGGTGCTCGGACAGACAGGAAGAGGTCTTCCCTTTTCAGGCGTCTGTGAGACACATTCTGATTTTCCTACAGGAGTTCTTGGACAGGGGTCTTGGTCTCTCCTCAGTCAAGATCAACCTGGCGGCCGTAGCGGCCTATCAGGTTGGTATGAACAACAGACCATTCAGTGAACACCTGCTGATCCGTCAGTTCATGGAAGGAGTTGCGCGCCTCAGAGCGGTCGCCAGATCTCTGGTCCCCCCGTGGGACCTGACGATAGTCTTGGACTCCTTGATGAGAGACTCCTTCGAGCCACTGGAAACGGTGGACCTGAAGTTCCTCTCTCTGAAAACCGTTTTGCTTGTCGCCCTGACGACAGCAAAGCGGGCTGGTGACATGCACGTGCTCTCAATGAGCAGCGGCTGCTTGAGATTCAGTGGTAATGACACCAGGGTCACGCTCAGGCCGAACCTTTCATTTCTACCTAAGACCTTTCCCTCGGGCTGCTCGCCTGTGGATCTCACGGCCTTCCATCCTCCTCCCTTCTCTTCGGTGGAGGATAGGAGACTACATTGTCTCTGTCTTATGAGGGCCCCGAAAGTCTACAGGTCAAGGACTGCCCCCTTCAGGCTGGGTGAGCAGCTCTTTGTAGCCTGGGATTCCCAGTGGAAGGGTAAACCCATTTCGAAAGTAAGACTCTCGCAGTGGATTATGGAGGCTATAAGGTTAGCCTATACCTCGTGTGGTTCTGAACCCCCAGAGGGTCTACGTGCACACTCTACAAGAGGTTTGTCTGCATCCTGGGCCTTGGCCAGGGGAGTCCCGATTCAGGATGTCTGCGCTGCGGCGAGTTGGTCGTCTCCGTCGACCTTCGCCACGTTTATAACCTGGATGTGGCCCCTGCAACCCTGGGACATGCAGTCCTGGGGGTTGCCGCCCATTTGAGTCAGGAAGTCTGACTGTTTTTTGTTTTGGTCAAGAGGTCCCTTCTGGCCCCTGGCCTTTAAAAACCCTCTCAGTCTCCCTTGCGGGAGGGACGCACATTCACGTGACGTCTCTCTGGAAAAAGGGGGACCGTGGAGCGGTCCTGTCAGCCGGGGTGATCATACGGGAGTTTTATGATGACCCATATGACTCTCTTCGAGAGAGGCACTTTAGACAACTTCGGGTTACTTCAGTAACCTCAGTTGTATAAGTGACTCGAAGAAGAGAGTCATTGTACTGCCCGTCTGCTTTGGCAAGCGGCAGAAAAATGGTTGATAGGAATGACTCGGCGTGTACGCCCACCGGTTTTATACCTGCGGGTCAGGACCGGAGGCGCCGCCTTGAGTGACAGCTCCACGAACCAATAAATTAGCTCGTGAGTTTATGTTTTGTTCTGTGCTCCAGCGCCACCAAGTGTCTCGGACCCCATATGACTCTCTTCTTCGAGTCACTTATACAACTGAGGTTACTGAAGTAACCCGAAGTTACTAATATGTCACAATATAGTATAAAAGAAAGAGAAAGCAGCTTAAGGAATTTCCATACAGGCAATTCCCCACTCCTTCATACATACAGTAGATATTTTAATACTATACTATTTATTGCATACCTACGTATCAGCTCTTCCTGTCTCTTTCACATTTAATGACTCTCTCCGAGATACGTCATGCGTAATAGTTTATTCCCATGCAGCCCTGTCATCAAAGCACTTGCGTTTTGAGTACATAACGTTGGTGTGTATATATATATTTTAACGTGGAAGTAGCACAATGCTTCGCTACATACAGAGATATACCGTATATTGTCTATGTCACAGTAAATGTTACCACAGGTCATAGTGAAAAAAATGTGTTTGTGAGCTTATACTCGTTTATTTTATGTTTTTTATTCCCCCCCCCCCCCCTATGGCAGTCTTACTTTGTGTTGAATAGCTGTTACAGTGTACAGTGTGTGTGTGTGTGTGTGTGTGTGTGTGTGTGTGTGTGTGTGTGTGTGTGTGTGTGTGTGTGCCTTAAGTGTTGCTGAAAAAGCTGTGTGTGTGCCACTTTTAAGGAAGTGACCATTTGTATAATACATGTTGAAGCTGGAATAGATGACTGTGGGTTCTGAGTGATAGTATTTGTGTGGAAGTTCAGATAGTGGGAGTCTATGTGGTGTAATATTTGCACTATTTTTGTTCTTAAGTGCAAATATGGTAAAGCATTCCAATAAAACATGTAGTAATTTATTGGGGGGTAAAACCTTATGTTGTTAATTTCACAGATGAAACTAGAAAAGTGCAATCCTCGGAGCGCAGATCCTCTATATATATATATATATATATATATATCCGCCAGTAGCCAAATGGACAGACAGGCAAACAGACAGACACTCAAGATTGAAAACATCCCTCGCCTTTTGGCCTGGTGGGGATAATTCATCTCTAGGGGGGATTAAAAAAAAATAGAATGTCAAAAAAGAAAGAAATTATTGAGCAGTGCATATTCTCACCATGAGAGGGAGCCATTTCATCATGAAAACGTAGCACTAATAAAGGCTCCCACCAGTTCCTTCTCCACATGGAGACGGCCACATTGCCCAGTAAATGTATGCCATTTGTTAGTAGCATATTTTACCATTCCGAATGTAAGAGTAATGCTAACTCGCAAGAACAATTTAGCAATTTCTATATTTGTGCTGTTTATTTGGATTATTTAACTCCTAACTCTATAGGCTGATCTTCTCCAATTATTGTTAACCATTATATAGTTTACCATGAAAACCTGCAAAATCTGTCAGTCACGCCTAACCTGTCAGTCAGTCCGTCCGTCAGTCACGCCTCGTGACATGCTCCATATATGGCCAATACAGAATTCATTCCATACTGTATATTGAACTGACCTGAACTGAATCCTGTGCACTTAAGACAATGCCCTGCTGCCACCCTTAGATCTCCATATATGGAGCTGACCTCTTATGACATTCCATATGTTGATCTGACCTGGTATCTGACCTCAAACCCTGTACACTAGACACGCTCCATATATGGCCAGTGCAGAATTAATTCCATATGTCGATCGGACCCCCCATGCCAAAGCGCCAGCGCTCGCCCAGCAGTCTGCTGTCACCCAGGCGGATGCGTGCACGCTTCTCTCCCTCAGGACGTCTTACTGGTTTTAATATACTGATCCTTTGCTACCTGGATAGAGTTGACTTCCCTATACTGTAACATTTACTAAATACATAGTACTGTAAGTTAGTAACCACAGCGCATTACACTCCTAATGCATCCATCATCAACAGCCAAGGATGGTGGCCAAATGGTTAATTTATGTGGCGTTTACACTGTAAGTGGAAAGTTATGTAAACATGTATGGTAGTAGTCCAAAATCCAAATCAATCCTAACAAGTTTGCATTGTTCCAAATGTAGCCTGTGAACTCTCGGTACATGGACCAAGATACTGTAGAATGTTCTAGAGCAGTGGTTCCCAAAGTGGGGTCCGGGGACCCCCAGGGGTCCTTGAGGGAGTTCCAAGGGGTCCCCGGCCCTACAGCTAAATGATTGTTTGGAACCAAATGGACCCTTATGGGTCTGTAACTCTGAGAGTGTACCCCAACGGGTCCATTTGGTTCGATCCGCAGAGCGCATATCTCTGCCAGGATATTTTATCATGAACCAATCGACCCCAAATTGGAATGGTATGTCTACAGAGTGCACCTCCATGTGCTTCTCCGATATATCCGGATGTGCCACAAATGCAAAAGAAAAAAAGTGAACCGTATGTCGCAGAAATGCTATTTTCCCCTGCAGCTGAGCTTCCTCATGTCCTGCCAGCTGCAACCCACAAGCCCTGGGTAGGCCACCCAGCCTGGCGAGTGACTTTTTCTAGTTGTTTCTTCATTTATAAGTAAAGTAAACATTGAATTGTTGAAAATGATGGAGGAGAAAACACTTGTCTACAAACAGCTTTTATTAAAAAAGACTTTAGATTCTCACTCGGTTAACTTAAACTTAAATAGCGACTACAAGTTTCTTCACTGTCGGGGAGAATAAAAAATTAGGTTGAACCCCAGAAGCGAAGAGAGAATCTACAAGCTCACAATGCGCTGCAGGATTTGCTGTGGATGGAGAAAAAAAAGTGGCCAAAGTACAGTTGTAACTCATGTTCATTTTGATAGAGACAGGTTTAAGTGGTTAAAATGGAAGAGACAAATGGAAAAGGATAATGAGAAGTTTTGAGAACATCTAGTTTCTGTTGGTTTCTAGCCCAGTCAAGTGTTACATCATCATGTTTATGATTCCACTTGAGTTTTAAAGAGATTCATGTTGCAACGTGCAAGTGCTTTTTGTTTCGTGCTGTGTTTTTACAGCCCATGCTATATACTGTATCATCAGCCCCAGTTTGCCAGCTTGTAATGTAGACGTTTGGTAGTGCCAGGGTATGATCAGCAGCACGTGTGAAAAGATAGACAACACATTCCACCTTCAGCTGTGGCTGAACCACATCTAACGTGTATTGTAACTAACTGTATTGTGGACACGATAAGAAGAACCTGGCTATGATGTGCGTGAACCTACCAAAGGTCACATTTTTACATAAGCCTGGAGGGTCAGGGTTTGCAACACGTTGCCTAATTAGTATGTTGCTTGGGTTACAACATACAATGCAGTGTTGGCATCTATCTCATATCTTATCTCCGGCCTGAGGTTGCACAGTATCTAATAACACTATATACACGACATGAGAAAGGAGAACCTAAACCGGTCATAATAATGCTTTGCTCGCTGACCTCCTTTTGTTGTAGGCTATACGCACTCACTACCCTGTGTTTGACTGGCTTATCAAAAGAAAATACACACCACTGAGAAGCTGCGGATTTCCAGTTTTTAACGTACCTTCTGTTTTTGCTCGTATGTTTTTTTTTTTAATTCATTTACTATTATTAGTAAAGACCTATAGTAACGTGTTAAGTGGAAGTCACTTCCTTGGTTGTCTTTGGTCCCGTCTCCAATCTAAATACAAACAAAACATACAGGTTACGGTTCAGAGTTAATATTTAGACGTTGGGAGTGTTTCTTATGGTTGAAGCACTTTCCCCATGGTCTCTACGTACAGTATACGACGAGGGCTTTGTTTTGGTATGCCAGTATCTTTGAGATGTTATCAATGCATTAGCAACATGACCCATAAATTCCTGTTGGTGCAAGTGATATTGAGATATTTATGGTTACGTTGGCACTATCGGTTTCACTGAACTGTGTTAACCTTCTTCTGCCAAAAAGGCTCTACATTATGCTTGAAAGCTTGTTGGCGTTTTACTCTATATCCTTAACCTTTCACCTGAGCAGTATAGTAGCCTTTTTTGGAGGAATCATTCCGTCTCTTTCTATAGATGCATACAAGGCAGACCTATATATTCTAATTACAGTTTTACAGAGTTTTACCGAATCCTCAAATTCTTTGATCAACCTATAGTCAAAGTGATTTGGCGATCTCCTGCTGAAAGTGTTCTATCTTTGGTGAGTTAATGCCACCTCCGGAATAAGATGGATTTAAAATGGATGAACACGTGACGACACATCTCTATTCTGAAACATTCAATGTGTTTTTAAGGCCATGTAGTGACTTGCATATAAAGTCCTTGTGGTCAAAAGACATGTTGAGTCATTCTAATCATGCAACTCAATAACATTGATTAAATACCTTAGCTTAGCTGTTAACTTTGTCCAGCTAACTAAAACAAATATTTACAAAACAGGAGTAAGGTTCCAGGTGCTCACAGGAGGTAAAAAGACGACCGTAGTAAGAAATGTGAATCACACAGGATTAAAAAACAACAGACGATTCGGGCACTAAGAAGTAAAAAGAATAGCCTTTATTTAATTAAAAGACAACTGCCATCCGGTCTGGGCACCTTGGCTGGTAATCCAGTCTGGCAGTGTGCCGCGGGTTCGACTCGATCCCAAAGGCCTTTACTGCGTGTCTCTCTGCCCCATCTCTCTCCCCATTTCCTGTCAGCCTACTGTATACCTATCACACTATAAGAAATATATGAAAAAAGACAAACGTTTCGAGCATGAAAGGTCTTCATCAGGGCGAAAAGCAAGGCCTATTGCTCTTTTTACTCCCGAGCACCCGGAACGTCTGTGGTATTTTGAGGGGTATAATCTGCTATTAGTGTAGATTTCCGTCTTACACAAACATTACATTCCCATTGACAAATGAATGGAGAATGTACGTCATATGTGATATGACTTTTCTAAATATTCACACACATTCAGAATTTGGCACATATACGCCGTGTCCTAATATATGCAACTGTTTTAGTTACTATATTATTATTAATGTACCACTGGTGCGAGGATGACACGTTTTGGTGGTTGTGTCATCTGTTAAAACGGACTTTGGTACAGATTTTATTCAGGGTGTGTTGCAGTTGCTATTTACAATACATAGATAAAGCAACACACATCTGCGGTGTCGTAGCCTCTCTGTGGTCACGCTGATTCTGAAACCTGCCTGTTTCCTCAGTTTACTGACCCTTGATCTAGTCCTTTCCAAAGGGGCTGAGGTCCACCTTTAGAGCAACACATCCACACTCGTGGACCTATAAAAAGACATCCAGCCGGTGTGGATCGTCCTCAATCTCACGGAGCAGAGCAACCCCCAGGTAAGAGAGAAGAGATGCTTATTATTAGTATTAACATGGCGATGACAGAAAGAGGTCTAATCGATTGGAAAAGAATAGTCTGGCGGAATTAATCAATTTTGACCTGAGATCAGATTCTAAAAAAATGTCTTCTACATCCTGACAGTTTTCTGCAAAAAAGCTATGTTTCTATGTCAGTCGTTCTTTGATTTTTCAAAAATAGCAGACCTAACAAGCTCGTAGCTATGAGCTTGTAGATCTGCTATTTTTCAATAGCTAAAGCATAACATAATGCTAACGCCAAAAGGGGTTCCCGTCCCCAAAATGTGTTAAAGCTGCAGTTGCATGAAAGACAGTTTAAGGAAATCAAATCTGATTGAGTTAATGTATGAATTCAAGTTCTGATGTCAGAATAGTTGTGTGATGCCTCTTCATTGTCGTTCTCAGGGATCCATCATGAAACTTCTGGCTTGCGCGTTGACCCTCTTGTTGGCTGTTGGTGGGTATATCCATTTAATCCACTTCTATTACCCCTATACTTAAGTGTCAAAGCGTCTTGTGTGTTTTCTGCCTTGTCCTTTATCTCAATTATCTTTAATAATTATGATGCCGTCTCCATGCAGGCTCCCAGGCCTTCGCCTTCCAGAGCGATGCTCCCTCTCAGCTCGAGCACGTCCAGGCTGCCGTCACCATGTACCTGAGCCAGGTGAAGGACAGCGCCCGGGCGGCCTTGGACCACCTCGATGGAACCGAGTACTCCGAGTACAAGTAAGTAAGAGACCAATATGCACCATTTCCTTTTTTCATTATCTTATGTATTCGTTTGTCTTTGTATAAGACCAATCTCATGTTTGTGACATAGCGTTTTTTCTTCTTCCCTGTGCCTACCTTTCCATCCAGGGTGAAGCTGTCTGAGAGCATGGACAAGCTTCAAGAGTATGCCCAGACCCTGACCCCTTACAGCGAGTCCTTCTCAACCCAGTTCCTGGAGGGCACCAAGCAGATGCGCGAGAGGGTGATGGCCGACATGGAAGACCTGCGCACTCAGCTCGAGCCCAAGCGTCAGGAGCTGCACGAGGTTCTGCAGAAGCACTCCGAAGAATACCGCGCCAAGCTGGAGCCCATCATCCAGGAGTACATGACCCAGAGCCAGAAGGAGGTCGACTCTCTGAGAGCCAAGCTGCAGCCGGTCGTGGACGAGATGCGCGCCAAGATGGAGGCCAACGTGGAGGAAACCAAGACCAAGCTCGTGCCAATGATCGAGGCCGTCCGCACCAAGCTGACCGACCGTCTGGAGGAGCTGAAGAACATCGCCACTCCCTACGTCGAGGAGTACAAGGAGCAGCTGACGAAGGCCGTGGGAGAGGTTAAGGACAAGATCACCCCACATACCCAGGACATGCAGACCAAGCTGGAGCCTTACATGGTGGACCTGAAGACCAGGTTCATGTCCCTCTACGACACCATCGCCCAGGCTGTCCAGGCCTAAGCTGACCGCTGCAAAAGCACTCCACTCCATTCAATGCACACAGACAAGCAGCCGGTTGAAACCCTACAACACACATGAGAACTGCTCCATTCAGTGTCTTCATGATGAGTTATCAGAATGAAGTCACATGTCACCGGCTCCTGCCGTACACCTCTGATAGACTGTATCTGTTGATGCTTCGTTTGTATACATTTTTGGTTTACAATTCTCTGTTTCACGCATAACAAACTGCAAATAAAGGATTTCAGAAATACAGTGATGTTGTCCAAAGTATTGCATTTTTTAGAAGAAACCGACCTACATTATATTATACATAGTTTGTTCTTAAAATGTATTTGGAATGTGGAATATTCAAGTAAATAGAACTGTGTGCTTGTTTCTTGTAAACATGGAGTTGGGAACATCCGAGTATATGTCTTCAGATTGGCCAAAGCGCGTGGATCTGAGTTTTGAAATTCACACGTAAAAATGTATTCTGATCAGTTTAGTGGTTTGTGAGATTAGCTGTGGACAGACACACACATTTGGGGAACACGCATACACACGGGGGGATAAATGCAAGCACACTGGGCACTTTTGCGGGTTGTGCCTTGTGGGAGAATCTGGGAACTTTTCCGAAGTTCTCAACCTAAGGTGTGATTTGAATGGGTGGGGGCCACTGAACTGAAAACAGACGCACAAAACCTTCGGGACATTCTGTACTGGCACCGGGGCACCTTTGTGACGTTCACCCAACTGAACAGCTCTTCACGGCCATTCAGAGGAAACGGGGAATGAGTGATTTAAGAAATGGGCTTTTAAAATTAAAACCGGCAATGGGTCCAGTTACAAAAAATAATAACAAAAAATGAATAAAGAGACCAAACGGCTAATGATCTCTTCAAAGAAGCCTATACTGATCATTTGCACCCACTTTCTTGAAGCTCCACGCATCCGTTTGACTCTCAAATTATTTTGTTTACAGTCACAGACACGCAGACAAAAGCGATTACAGTGCATTTGCCATGTGTTGCTGCAGTCTGGGCAATTAGCTTTGAAGGCCACGGAGGGTAGAAATCCAGATGAGCTCCATCTCCGTCTATCGCACATGTGTCTTTAGGTATGCACTGCCTGTAGTGCTCGTATTAGGCTCTGGATGGAGCCAACAGGGAAGGTTGTTGACCGCAAATGACCACATTTAACTTCATCTGGACTGGGTGCCCCCTGATCTACCAGTAGATCACAAAGGCTGTGCAGGTAGACCACGTGACATGGCCCTGAAAATATATTATTTAAATAAATGAAGAAAACAAAAGCATCTGCCACTTGTATTAAGTGGCATCAAGTCAAAAAGTGTGTCCAACTACTCCCTTCCAAAAGAACGTAGAACATCACATCTCGTACCACCCGTCTCGGTAACGGTTTCTTCCCCCCAGGCAGTCAGGCTGCTGAACAGCTGACCTTGAACTGTATTGCACTGTCACTTCACTTTGCACTTTTTTGTGCTTGTGTTCTTTCTTTATAATACAAGAAAACCCTTCCAATTAAAAAGAAAGCCCCCCTGTATTTCCCATTCCAAGTGCGTTTGTCTTATATGTAACGCCATCGCCACAATTCCAAAGGCCCCTCAGGTACCCTTTGTGGGTGGGTAGATATTGTTGAGCTTGTCATTTTGAAAGTAGCTCTCGGGTCAAAAAGTGTGGGCACCTCTGCTACAGTATATATACTATTACTACAGTATGTGTACATGCATTTTGTGGAAAAGAGAGAATCTATGGTTGTGCCATCTGTGAAACAAGCTTGTAAATATCTGAAACCCTTTATTTGTACTTAACACCTTTAGTTGACCCTCCCCCCCATGTCTCTTCTTCCCTTTCTTTTAGTCATGCACCGAATATTTGGCCGCAGAAAATGGCTAAAAATGCATTTTCGGCCTATTCGGTTTCGGCCCAAATAGGCAGAGAATATATCACCGAATAGTGTACGCAATTAATGCATTCAAAAGAGCAGAATAAATGTTTTATGGATCCATAATAGTGATTATTATTTAAGTTAAGTTTAGCCATAACCATTACAATAACATTTGTAGAATCAAACTCAGGTCTTAATGAGTTATAAGTGGGGATACTAAAACAGCGATATTCAGTTACACTTCATACCAATTATACTGTGCAGGTGTAGGTATGTTAAGTGATAACCACTTTCAACATGGCATTATAGGCTTTAAAAGCTTTCTAAATCTTTCAAATTTTCCAAACATCTACAAGCTTGTAGGTCAACTATTTTGGCTATTTGTTGTACAACTAAGTATATAGTGCTTAAGTGGCATTCTGGACTAGACCTGTCTGGCTGGAAACATTGTGGTCGCAAGGACTGACCTTCTGACCTTTCAGCTACAGGACTGTGTCACAGTCATCACCAGGTGATTGAGAGATTATTTATTCTTTACGTACTCTGTATAAACATACTATTTTTTCCTTTACTTTCTTGGGAAAATGACACGATGGGAACAAAAACAAATTTACACCCACTTTTTCACTAAAACTATAAAACTGTGATGTCACTGATGACATCACAGACAAAGCTGATTCTTATTATTACTGTGACATACAGTCAGCACATAGTATGTGTATTCTGTATTCAGTTTATTACTAAATAAATGATATATGACCACAGAAGATGTTAATAATATCTACCCAAACATAATGTTCACATTGGGTTGTACTGGTTACATGTTGCATATCAATATCAAATAAAACAAAGTCAGCTGTCAATATTTTTTCATTACCGGTATATATATCTCTTACTCATTAGTATAAATTGCATATCCTACAAAGTTTGCATCAAAAGCAACTCCCTCCTACATGGACCCTTATTGGTTATACTCGGGGAGTGGGAATGCTTCTTTGATTTACTGTTTCTACAGTAGGTAACAGAAGGAAAGAGGGAGGGAGTCCTTACAGTATATACTGTACATTATGCCCTCCCTCTGCCACGATCAGTCCTTTTTTGGAAATGTGCTCCGATTTCCCCAAGCCGTGGTACCATGTTTAACTCGTTAACCTACACTCCCTTCCATCAGAAGTCAGAAGATTATATTTGCCACGGCTCCCTCGTCTGCCTGTTCCCCCCCCCCCCTTTCTTTATAATCACATTCTGTCACCGTAACATAACCTTCCTTCCTTCCTCCTGTTATTTTTGTTGCACACTTCTACGTCTCTTCCTGCCTTTTTTCGTCTGTGTTCCCTGACCTGTTTCTACGTCACCTCTCGTGCTGAACAGCTTAGTCAGTCGAGCTCAGGCACAAACACGAGAGTAAACAAAACAGATAAAGAGAGAGAGAGAGAAACTCCACTCCTCTGAACCCTGCTTGCTTCTGTTGTTCCATGCAACCAGCCAAACCCAAGCCAGGGAAAATCCAGCCAGGCATGAGTTTCCCCACCCTTCATCTTCCCCCGCCCCTCCTTTTTGTCTTTCCCCTCCCTCCCCTTTTCTCTCTCTCTCTCTCTCTCTCTGTTGGGACATTTTCCAACCTTTCTCGCAGCAGTCCTTCTTTTATGTTACATATCCATAACCATAACTCCATTAATGTAGGACTGCAGCAAGGCGCCTGGAAAGACCCCAAAAAACGTCAACTCTGTCTCCCAACAGTCTCTTCAAAAGCACACAGGGTGGTTTTTCAGTGTGCATTGTGAACTCCACAAAAGTAATATCTGTATAGATTCTTATTTATATTTTTTAAAATATAAATAAATCTTAGTCACAATTCCAGTGGTCTCGTTTTGATGCGAAGAACAAGAGGCTTCTTTCAAATTAATTGAACTTTATTTCAGAAACATTAATTTTCAATCAATTTAAGCTGTTTATAAAAAATACTGAACTTTGAGAAAAATGCCAAACATATTGATTTGACAAGTGGTCCTATAGCAACATTTCATGACAGCTTACCAAATATGCTAGTAGAAACTATTCTGAAACCCTCATCCGCATTATTGCATTATTGCCAGCAACATGGAATGTATTTAAATGGAATGTATTTTTTTTTTTGTTGCTGAAATGAATTGTCTTTTGTGTGTGTGTGTGTGTGTGTGTGTGTGTGTGTGTGTGTGTGTGTGTGTGTGTGTGTGTGTGTGTGTGTGTGTGTGTGTGTGTGTGTGTGTGTGTGTGTGTGTGTGTGTGTGTGTGTGTGTGTGTGTGTGTGTGAGATATGATATGAAACGTGTGCAAAAGTGTATTTTGTTGCTTATTGTGTGGACATTTTCTATTCCTTGGTCCCCCAGTTTGGTCCAGTTTGTTGTTCACATTTCTTGTCTTTGGTCGAGCTGACAGTTCTCCATACATCATCAGTGACTGGTCTTTAGAGGGTGAGAACTATGAGTGTCACACAGGTTTGGGACCAGAGGGTTGCAGCATGCAGGCTGCCTGGCTCAAGGGTTGTTGTTGATGATCTGCCTGGGTCTCCCGTACCCGGTCATGCCCGCCTGAGACGCCCCCTTATTTGTTCCCATCTGCAGGCCGATGACACACTTGCCCTCATTCAGCTGCTCGTCTGAGAAGTCCCTCTTGTTCTCTTGTGACTTCCTGCACACAAACGGGTAAAAAAAACCGAGTTCCTCAAGTCTAACTGACATATTCACGCACGTCGGTGGGGCAGCTGAGATGGACAGACAGAGGGAATATACACTGACACGGAACAAGACAGGAACGCCCCAAAAACGTCACATCCGTTTTTTTTTACCCTGGGCAGAATTTTCTATGGCTGCCAATGCAACTTTTTTCCAATCCTTAATCACATACGGACAAACATCTATGCCGATAATATCTAACTTGCGGAGGTAACGTGCCTTGTCCACGGGGGCAACAGATCTTTCAACGTATATGGCATTGCAAATACGTTTGATAATCGATATACTCTGCGCAATATTGTTTTGGAAATGCCCGCAAATTGCAACTTATACCCTGGGGGTGGAGACTCCGCCCTGAATACGCGTTGTCGTGTCAGTGTATAGTTCAGTGCTATTATAGGTAGGAGGGAAAACTCACTTGTGGAACAAGTTGGGATCACCGCGGTAATTCCCGTCGTCCTTGGTGACAGCTATACTTCCCAGAGCCATCAGAGTCCTCTGGACCGCGGCCAGATCTTTCCCTGTCACATGGGAACATCGGTCTCGTATTAAAACAGAGCATGCTTTGTTTTTTTCTAATACTGACTGCAGTTCTATAATATGCCAGACAGCTGTAATGAGCAAATAATTTCCTTCCTCATATGATGTGGCATAATATAGTCTGTGCTGCGTGACAAAATGCTAATATTACATTTGGCCACGGTGTGTATTGATGGGGGGCTCTTTAATGTGTGTGTCTTACCCTCCCAGAGGTCAACCGTTTGGAACAAGTCAGCCTTGGTGACGCCGTACTTCTCCGAAGCGTTGAGGAACTGGGAGATTTGCTCCATCTGCTTGAATGCCATGGAGGAGCTCTGGACCTTCTTGATTGGCTTAATGTCCCCGTGTAGACTGTTTATCAGCTCAGACAGAAGCTGGAAACAGAGCGGGGGGCAAAGGGAGTAAACAGAGTTTAATTGCACAAGCAGTTGGAGAAACAGATTATCCCGTGAACATATTATACACACATAGAGATCACAGTACATGGAAACCTCCGACGGGACAGATGGTACTATAATATACTCACACAGCCATCCTTGAGCCAGTTCTGGAAGCCTGTCTTGCCGGCTTCGGGCCTGGCGGCTCCAGAGCCACACTGAGCTATGATCCAGTCAATTAGCTTCTCCTCCAGTTCCTGGTCGTACTTCTTATCGATCTTGCTTTGTACCTCACGGCTCAGACCATAGGATGGACCTTTGTTTGCCATGGCTGATCCTGTTGGAAAGGGTGGATAAGTTAGCCAACTTGAACTATAAGCCATAACGTTGCAACTAACTCCCTATCTTGTGTTTGCCATTATTCCGTGTAGATATTTAAAACAACATCATTCATTTTTAAGGTTCCTGCCCATGCACACACACACACACACACCCACAGTACTGGCCTGCATTCAAGACAAATATGATTGTTCAGACTTCTCTCTGTGCTGTGCTAAAGGGCCTGGTAATATAGTGCCGTGTGCCTCAGCACGTCCTTATCTCATTCTCTGTGGACGGCATAGGGCTGTGCATACATTCAGCCGATATGGCATTGCACGGGCTTCTTCATGACTACCGGTAAACAAACAGTAAACAAAGTGCATCCGCATGCTCACATTAACCCTATAGTATGCAGGTCAAACCCGTGGACGGACGCGGTGAAATATCACATGGAAATGGCATCTGTCTCATTTCACGGATTTGTCACGGTGAAATGAAAGTGATTTCTCTGAGCCGTTCTTCAGCCCCGGCTGCTCAATCTCATCGTATTAATATACCGCTTGGAACTAACTTCCTGCCGGCCTCTTACAGACCCACCCCACTCCTTGCATCCTGTTTGCACACATTTTAACTGTCACCTCCTTCCTTCCTCCCTCACAAAGGTACGCTATGTGTATACACTACTATACTGAGCAAGATAACCATATGGCACACTGCTGTGTGATTCCAACCTACCCTGCAGAAGCAACGTAGCGCCAGCATACGGTGTTGAACGACAAACATATGCTCAGACTGTATTTAGCCTTTCAAATCAAAGTGATTCAATGTCTCCATAGCAACATAGCAGTATGAAGATGTTTTCGTCAGTACAGTCATTCATGAATTATGGCATATATCTATAACATAACTCACCACGTGGGCAACCTTTCAGCCTAATCTGACCCCAATTTGACTTCCATTATAAACGTAAATATTAAACATTTTACACAAACCTATGTGGAAAAACATGCCTATACAGTATACTGGCTGCATGTACAAGAAATGTGGCACTGATTGGTCCAGTGGTTTGCAAAATTAGCCCCGGATACACACGCACGCACGTAATGGAGCCCCATGCACGCACGCACGCACGAGCACGCACAAACACTCACTCATTCACTCAAACTCTCTCTCACGCTGTAAAAAGGCACTTCAGCGGTTATAGGGGTATGTAAATGAGCGGATTGTGCTCTCTTGTCTGCCAAGATAATGCCACAGACAGACAGACAGAGCAACCATAGTAAAATACCATTGCCAAAGCGCAAACTCTGCTCTCACCATTTCCAATGTCTCTTTCTCAATTAAAGAGTGCTTTCCCTTGTGGGGGGTGTCCCTGCCTGGCACACCCAAGAAACAACAACAACACACAAAGGCTTCATGCCGGGACACATCGTCTCTGCATGGATGCCTTTAAATCAGTGGTTTTTCCACCAGCGGCCCCGGGCGGGGACCACCAGTGGTCCTTGAGGGGGTTCCAAGTGGTCCCCGGGCTAGCTAGATGATGTAGAGTTGATAACCACATGGAGACTTATAGATCTTTAACAAGTTGAGAGCGTGAAATGAAACCAAATTGGTTTCATTTCACGCTCTCAAGAGTTGCATTGTTGTTAAAACTTCTGCATTACTTAATTCACAAGACAATCGTCCTACACAATTAGAGAATGTAGAAGAATTGTTATTGTGATCGACGTTTTGCCAACGGCATGGAATTGTGTGTCAACTACAACAATGACATTCTTTAGTTTTTAGGTTTTCCGAGAGGCTAAACGTCGTCAAACGGTGGTCCGCGGCTCAAAGGCTGACTAAATAACGGGCCTTGACGTGAAAAGGGTTGAAAACCACTGCTTTAAATGGATAATGAGGGATATGAGGTCTGAGGGGCTAGTCTATTAGATTACCTCTGTCCTTAACCTACAGTATATCTACAGTAGATATCTGTGTATACTGTACACAGGCTCCACACGCAAACTGCTCATTTGGGAGTTACAAGATTTAGACCATGCCTATCTGACTCTTTGATTACGAATACCCTACAATTGCAGTGTGTGTGTGTGTGTGTGTGTGTGTGTGTGTGTGTGTGTGTGTGTGCGTGTGCGTGTGCGTGTGCGTGTGTGTGTGTGTGTGTGCGCGTGTGCGTGCGTGTGTGCGTGTGTGCGTGTGTGCGTGTTTTGTGTGTACAGTCGCGGCTACAGGTCAGTACAAGTTGAGTTGGCAGTAAAACGGCCTTGTGTTTAGAAAGACCATGACATTATCACAAGGTCAATGTTGTGAACCATAGAGTGTGATCCCCACAACAGCTTGTGTCTATCAAGTGCTATATGTATGTCTATTGTTCAAGTGTCCTGGAATAAAACAACGTGGTGAAGCCACCGGGGGGGAACAAGTTGCAGCTGGTAATCTTGGCAACAGCATGTTAAGCATCGTTTGACACTTTAAACTGTCCACTAAACAATAATTTATATTATAATAGACATATACAAGATATATGGGCTATAGTTCCAAACATTGGAACGATCCCTTTGAAAATAGAATGAGCAGTTCCGCATTCCATTGTTACAATGGGAGTCGACGCTATAGTGTCGCCACTCTCTTACTAGATTACTCTGGTAATCTGACGGGGTCAGGATAAGGATACCAATTGTCTTCCAATCAGTGGGCAGAACTCACACATGATGCAAGATAAACAAGTCACAGTTGAGAAACAACAAGTGATGAAACAAATATATGAGCAGATGTGGGGGTTCTCTCTTCTCATTGGATTGGATTGTATCCCACCTGAAAATGTATGTTCTCTTTAACCGAGTGGAATAGTAAGAGAGTGGCGACACGCTTTTATCTCGCCGCAAAGCGGGTGCCCATTGAGATAGAATGAGAACTTCCGCATTCCATCGTTACAATGGGAGTCAACGCTAGTGTGGCCACTCTCCTACTAGATTACTCTGCTCTTTACTAAAGAGCTTTAGAGATGGGGAGACCACAGCTGTTACTGAACAAACACTATAGTCTATATACAATGATTACTATCAGAATATAGAAGCTTTAACTTTTTAACAAAACTAAAAGTTTTTGTTTTACCAAAAGATCACTTACAGCACCACTAAATATGTGTCTCTTTAGTTACTTATATTTGTTTTCTTATTTGGTAAAGATTGCCGTTTTAACTACAATGGTGTATATGGCATTACCTGTATAGGTAATTATAGTTCATGTAGGTCTGTGTTGCTACATTTATCATCTACTACTCTATTATCATGTGTATAGTTCTTCTAACCATGGAACACTGCTTACAAGCCAGGCTAGCATTCTAACAAAACAAAACAAAACAAAAGTTTTATTAAGCAACAACTAATCAACCAAGAATCACATTTCTTTATTTTATATAATTATTATTTCAAGAGCTCTTTTGACATGAATTCATTAAAACTGTAACATGATTTCATATTTATTTAGCCAAGGTGTATATACAGACTGAGTAACATGCCCTAGGGAGGTGCCTTGTACCGCAACAAATTACCTCTTCGTGGGAAGGTTGTTGATTCATTTCCTCCACCCAAAATTTCCCTGGCAATTATATCAACATATTAACATAATATAACAGTTAGAGTTGCCAAATTATTTTCTTTTTAATTGCAGTCTCCTACAAACAATATGGGACTCGCAAAGAAAGCCGTCGTGTGTGGTTCTGAGAAAGCTTTTAGAAATGTTCTTCCAATTAATAAAGCAATTGTAATGTTGACATTAGGGATAGTCAAAGATAACATATCTAAAGCGGTTTAATTATTTTGTTATATCTCCCCATAACATGCGGTGGCAGCTAGGGACCAGCCCAGCTCACTGTGTGTGCACAAATGGGTCCCTTCTCTCGGAGTTAAATGAACACAGGATTTTACAGTGTGTTCTTTGATATCACATTATGAGAGTAAGAGCTGGTACCCTCACAAAAAACATGCAATAATCCTGGTCTCTAAACTACCTCCCCCTGGCCAGCCAGAGAGGAAAGGAACTGGTCGGAATAACGTGTTCCTTCCACGCGCTACGTCCGGCTGAGGAAATTCCCCCCTGTCAGGTGAAAAGAAGCAGCTTGGACTCCTCATGCATAGAAGGAAGCATGAGGTCAGTCCGCTGCCCCCTCCCAGGTTGGCAGAGGAAGTGTAGCGCCCAGGATTACATTAGATAATTGACACTATGGGTGGAAAAAATGGGTTGCAAATTCGTGGGATAAAACTAAAGAAAAATAGCTGGAATACCTAGCTGTCAAGCAGCAGGCCTCACAAAAAGTAAACCTTACAGTTGCCTTGATCTCATCTAGTGGGGGCAGTGGCTCAGGAGGTACTGCAAACACTTGGGAATTGGAAGGTTTCCGGTTTGATCCCCGCTGTCGAACAAGTGTCCTTGAGCAAGACACTTTAACTGCCATCTGCTCCCGATGAGCAGATTGATGCCGTGTGTGTGTGTGTGTGTGTGTGTGTGCGCGTGCGCGCAAATCTAATGCACATGTAAAGTGCTTTGGATAAAGGTTCTAATCTAATCTGTATAAATGCACAATTTTTACGCATGTTCTGACAAGTAGTCGATATTGTACAGTATAGAGACATAAACATATGTTCTGACAAACCGGTATAGTATAAATACTGTAGGCTATACCTACAGAGACAAAAACATTATGTTCCTATAGATATAGAGTATACTTACAAACACATAAACCTATGTTTTGACAAGCAGATATACTACCTACAGAGACATAAACCTTTGTTCCGACAAGTAGACAAGACCTAGACTCATAAATCTGTGTTCTGACAAGCAGACACAGCGGTACACAGCTAGTGTTTTATTGAACTAGTGCAACATTGACTTGTATTACGCTCTCAAGAGTCAAAACTAACACTGGACTTCAGTGTACCAACATACATGTGCAGTAGGTCCCACAATCCCTAAAGCATGGACAAGTTTACTACTACAGTTATGCTTTACTGCAGCGTAGTGCATAGTGTATATTACAGTATATGTAATATTAGGAGTGGCCATATATTACACAACTACAACCCCTTTTGACACGAAACTGTTTGTCTCCAAATTCTGAGATTTATAATGGCCTGTTCGTGCCTGTTCATACCCTGGAACTATAAAGTTAGCTTGGGCCTTTTTACTGTGTGTGTGTGCACACAAAGCAGAGCATAATGTTGAGATCAGCAGATAAGGAACGAGATTTGATAAGGCATGACCTGATTGACACGTGGTTTCAGTCAGCGGAGGACAGTCAGGAACACAATGAACGCAGATAAAATGGTATGTCCTGATGAAAAGGCTTAGGCCTATGATGAAGTGTATGCTTTGAGTAATTAGATTTATATCATTATAACATTTGAATAGAGCACTATATACGCGAGAAGTGTGAGGGCATATACATGACATAGACTTCCACATCCTAATGTGCTAAAGTAGATACTTCCCACATGATACTAGAATAGAAAAATACAACATTCTGACAACCGCTTAGAAACCAGAAAACAGTTTGGCAATGGAGAAGCAAAAGAGATGGCTCTTTTACAAGTTAATAGGGCGGAGCAAAGTAGAGGACTATGTACTTACAGTGGATGAATTTCGGTAGCTGCTGACTGAGGTGAATGCAGGTGGTTTCAGTCCTGTCTGTGTTGCTGTTTCCTCCTCCAAAAAGCGTTCAAGCTCCTCTCTGTTACAACTGCAGTATTGTGACAGGGAGTGTCTATGTTACAACACAGTTACAGACTGCACTGAGGGAGTGTCTGTTACGAAAAAGTATAAAATAGCAAACACTACTCACTACTCAGAAATGACTTCACCACATTCGAGAGAGAGAGAGAGAGTGAGTGAGAGAGAGATACGCCTTCTCATTCTCTGGTCCACCCCCTTTTATCTGCTTCTCTTTTTTTCCCCCCAACACACACACTCAAATTGTACCTCCTTATTTAGGAGAACGGCAGGGAGAAAAGAAGATCATGTGACCAAAGACTTTGGTGTGGTTCCTGAAAAGAATTCTCCACATTGCTCGCTCCACCACTGCTCAACAGACTGGACGAGGAAGTGAAGGAGGAGTAAGTTAGTCATAAACTACTAAAGCCTAGAGTACCACGGGGAGGAAATGACGGTAATTAGAGAGCATTGAATCACTTGTACAAGATGATTTATTGCTTCAATATGAATTTATGCTCGCTGTGGTCTTTGGGAATCTTCTCAAAAACTAAACCCCCAACCAGCCATGGAATGTCACTTCACCCAATCACAGAGGACGAGCACTATGAGGCAAACCCAAGCAGAAGAAACATGTCATAACACGTCATGACACTTTGCTTCAAGGTTGTCAGTGAAAATGTAAATACGGAGAGCATTCCTGAGTCATGTGTTTTGGTTTACTCTCCCTTTGCTTTGTTTTTACTTCACCCTCTTGAGAGAAAGACATACATACATCCCCCACATACTTATAGGACACGTATGACATCATTGAAGGACACACCCTTGCCTGGAGGCAAGTAAATGAAAGGTGCAAATTGTGACATGGGAGGTCTCGGAGATTAAACGCTGACACGGGTTGTGACAACACTGTGAGGCACTGGCAACCTGTGAAGTCATCGCCCAAGACCATGGGCCACTTAAATCAACGTCTTGAGCTTGTTGGCTCATATTAGTCCATCTGTCAGTCTCCTTGTTCTTGGCACGTGTTTTATGTCAGTAGTCTTTGTTGCTCTTAAACACCAGGATACCCAACTGTGTGTCATGTTTTGAAACTCCCAGGTCAAGGGCGAGGTTAATCACACTCAGACTGTTGAGGTGATATTTCACCATGGTAAACCATTGTCACTTTTTGGCACGTACACACCTCTAGCATGGCCTCCTTGAAATCAGAAGCAGTAATCCAACTCCTCCTTGGTTGAAAAGGTTAAAACAAAACGTAGTATATATTCCGACCTATCAAATAGTCATTGTTATAAAGTGTTTTCTCGCCCGATTGCATTAATCTTTACAATTGTCCCTGTAACATCATGCTGGTTGATCAGTGAAACATTGTCTGAAAGTGAGCCTCAGGAAGGCTGTTTTCAAAACAGTGGGCTGTTGCCCTGATGGGCTTCGCGCCTTCTAGGTTAAACAATGGAGAAGATGATAATTATAACAGAGTCTGGAGAAAGACCTCTGTGTGCTGTATGATTATATCAGCCCAGGGCTATATGTGATAATAATAATATATACGCTTTTCTGGGTACCCAAAGTCGCTTTACAGAACAGAAGTACAGACGTTTTTTATTAGAAAAACTAGTTAAAAGGTTTAAAAGGTTAAAAACTAGAAATCAAAATAGAAAAAGGACAAACAAGAAGGGTGTGTGTGTGTGTGTGTGTGTGTGGGGGGGGGGGGGTTATGTAGGAAAAGCCAGTTTGAAAAGGTGGCTTTTGAGTGTGCGAACTACTGTATGTAAATACAGTAGTTGGTAGATAATTAGTTTGGGAGGGTCACTTTAACCGAGCCAGACTCGATGTTTGTCTATAATTTGGTGAAAACAGTTCACCAAAATGATAATATGACACATTTGGGAGACATATAATCAGTTAACAGCTAGGGGTCTCCTCCAGCCCTCCACCTTTCTTTAGTAATGTTTCAGGCGGTTCCAGAATTCCCATCCAATCAGGAGAAAGAAACCCACACATTGTTTATTCAATTGGCTTGTGTTGCAGTTCTAATTTTGTCTGCCTATGTTTGTTTAATCACATCCAATTTCACTTGTTTATCCTGTATGGCCTATCCAGCTGTGTGAGTTCTCTGTCCTGGTTGGACAAAATTGGTATCCCTGCTATGTATTTATTTGCTAAAGAAATACATATCACTTACAGCACCTTTTAAAAGCACAATTACTTTAATTAATAATAACACTGAATGTTCTACCACACAGTGAGTGAAATATTAATATAGGCTTTACATTAAACATGTATAGATTAGTCCTAATACTTATAGCTGACTGTGTTCCCATGCACAGCGCGGTCCATATACCCTCCTTTTTTGTTCCAGAATGTTGGCCCATTAAGACATGCCCAGAAAAGCGACGCTAGGCCTCTTGTGGTTAAAGCATTGACTGGTGATGGAAGCAGAAGAATGTCCAGCTAGGTGAGAAAGAAGTGGACTGTTTGCATGGCAAACAGTCCACTTCCAACCGACATGTCTGCAGTAAATGGTAAGTAAAATACACACTGTATGGTAAATTCCCCATAAGGTTCTGAAAAGTTCTTTAAGAATGGCTGACAGATTTCTGTTGTTGTTGCACATTTCTACACTACTGGTAAGAATGAATCACTGCTGATACAGTATTGACCGATAACGTATTTAATCCATATAAAATAAATAAGTAATTGTTTGTGTTCAACGTGTTCATATTTCTGTCATATAGTGTATCGAGCACAGAGGGACCTACCATCCAACCAAAGGAGTCATATAGCCCGTTCTATTTCCTTTGTCTGAGACATAATTTCTGAAATTCCTCCGTATCCTCCAGGCCCTGTGAGTCACAATAAGAGCTAGTGACCGGCTACACTCTGGCTATCTATGGACTGAAGTGGTTAAGAGCAGATGGCATCCAACCATGCATTAGTGCAGGCTTGGAATGAACCAGTATAGTCAGTATAGTCCCTATAGTCAGTCTGGAGGATAATATAATTATTGTTAGCTGCATGATCCCCATCTATCAACACAGCGTGGCAGCAAGAAGACATTCAGCAACCTCTGCAAACATCTGCAATAATCAATCATAAAAACTGCTCCCTCAAGCATGTCATGATGCAAAGCAGCTGATAACCTTTCTTTAGGCCGGGTAACAGTTCTATTGATTGTAGGCCTATACTATTCACGGCCGTGTTGGCAGTAGAAAATCTACTGAATGTTAAAGGTTCAGGTTTTTTTTTCGTGCAATTGAGCTCAGAAAACCTAAACGAATTAAGGAAATCACACCTGTGTGAACCGAGTGGTGCAACTCCCCTCTATCTCGTCTCTCTCTCCCCCCCCCCCCTCCTCTCTCTCTCTCTCTCTCTCTCTCTCTCTCATTAGCCGGCAACATTGCAGCACTGTCTCTCTCTCTGTTTCTGCCCCTACTGGTACTCATACTGGTGCTCATTAACCAACACATACATAGGTGAACAATTCACATAGGCGGACACAGACATTGCTGTTCCTTGGAGTGGTTGCACCACTGAAAAATTACAAAAACTTTGTCACAATCCCTTTAATGGGACATATTTGATAAATATTCAAATGTTATCGTAGGCCTACCTTTAAATGTGCTAAACGATTGATAGGCCTAATGATTTTCATGAAATGATAAATGCTTTACAAAAGTAGGTAAGTACATGTAGGCTAACTATAGGATGATAGGCTATAACAAGAGAAAACAAGTTCAATATATGTTTACTTTTAAGTACCGGTAGTCTACTTACCAGGATATTGGTAGCTTGTGGTGAAGTTGAGATGGAGGAACTGCATGCATTGGCTGCCAACTGTTAATTGCCAATTATTTCCAAACTCTTCAGAGTTTCACACAATCTTGAGTTTCAGTTCAAATGAATTAGAACACATACTGTAGCTCTACTACAGGCGCCATCTTGGTTCATCGTCCTCCAGTCTCCAGAAAATGCATCGCTAACTTCTATTTGAGGAGCAGGTTTGGAGGGCAGGAGCCACACAGCTGTGAACTGTTGTGTTGTTGATATCAATTGTCAAAGTCTTTCATAATGCTTCATGCTTTTTATATAGTAGCCGTTTAATCATCTGGCAAGTAAATTGCAGTAAAGTCTCTGTAAACCACCATGAAGACAGGACACATGTTAGCTAATTAGCCTAACATACATACAATATTACATAACGTGACATCTAGATGTGACAACTAATTTCATGCCCCTATACCAGCAGCAGCAGCAGGAGAGAGAGAGAGAGACAACAGGCCACTTGTGGTACCAGCAGAAGATTGACTACAAGCCATGGTGAGTTTCTAAAAGTGTTTAGTTTGCCTGTTAATTGTTTGGAGCACATTGAGAGTCATTAGCCTAGCTCTGGTCCATACCCCTCATGTTTGACGACATTCAGACCGCAGCCTATAGCTCTGGTCCATATACCCCTCATGTTTAATTCTGCCTTGCATGAAGGCAGACCAGCCTCCTCTGTAGTGAAAATCTAAAGAACGTTTCACCTACACTCACCAATACAAAGACGGGTTGCGTCATTAGAAAGCCTATACTTTCCTTTCCTTTTCCTTACATTATTCTTCAGATTTTCACTACAGAGGAGAGGCTGGTCTGCGTTTCATGAGAGAGCTATATCAGTCCCATAGCCTTAACAACACATTTAGTACATAACACGTCTGGAAACGTCATAAGGATTGGAACCGAGAGGTGCCGTCGACGTCTGTGGACGTTCTAGCGACGTCCAAACGACACGGGGCGAGATAATAATATTCAGAATTATTCCTATTTTTTTTTTTTGGCATTTCGCTTTTCGCTTGCCGTATGTGCAACGCTCTGTGCAACTATTAGCTTGTCATTGACTCCCATGTTAGCGCGGCGGAAAGAATGACTCGTATCTCCTCATCCAGGGCGCTCTCCGTGGTGTTAAAAGGATCGACATGCTGGCGCTGCATTTCTGCTCCTCATCCGTCTCTCCCGCAAAATATGAACTCTTTTTGGAGCGTATATAAATATATTAAGATGATCGGAGATTGTGAGGTCACTTTGTCAGTCAACTTTTTTAAGAAAGTATTTCCGGTTCATGGCTTTCAAAATAAAAGCGATCACTACTCTGGCGATTACTCTGGCACAAGCAGAGCCTTTATTTTGATGCAGTTCCGGTTCCAGTTTTTTTTTTTTACCTTGGGGTGCAATCAGGAAATAAGATTAGCCAGGCGTTTAATTTATGCAGCCTCATGTGTATTGATCTGGTGAGGCTAGATCATGTGTACTTGTCGTGGGGGATGGGCAGGGAGCTATAGTATAGCTGGACTTTAAGAGGGGGGAAAGAACATTTCTACCAGCCAGCGGCCCGTGACAGGCCTGCAGTGACGTGTACTGAATACTTTATTGTGTGTCTTATATATACCAAGGATGAGACACAGGCCGTAGAGATTAACCTGAGTGCCCTTCGTATAGCAGGTGTATATATAGGGAGAGGTGGAACAGACTGCCTCAGCAGGGGGAAGTCATGGTTTGGTTTCTCCTGTGCTGGAGGGTGCACAGTGTCTCTGTGTATATGATGTGCTGTGTGTGCTCTTCTTCTATATGTTATGGACCATATTCCCATAGCAGCAGCCATTTTGCTCTTATGTCATACACTGATGTGAGAAACCCCACCGTGTCGGGGGGTGGTGGGGGGGGGGGGGGGGGCATGTACGTTAGGGCTGTGAATCTTTGGGTGTCCCACACGATTCCATTCGATTACGATTCTTGGGGTCACACGATTCGATTCAAAATCGCAAAAAAATTCCAGATTCAAAACTATTCTCTAAAATGATTCATCGATTTCAATACATAGGATTTCATCACAATCTACTCCAGCCAACTGAAGTGACTATACTATACAGTAACTTGAAAACGACTGAAGACATGATGTTTACTGCATGATTAAGCTTACATTTCATATCACAAACACCATGTAGTGAAAACTCCCGTAACTGTAACCAGAAAAAAAAGAATAAAAAAAAAAATTGATTTTTTGGAAATTATGAATCGATTTTGAATCGTTCATATAAACGGGAATGTTTTGACACCCCTAATGTACGTGCAGTATAGCCTTCCTCTGTCCTCATTCCACTGTAACGTCAACCCATTGTTTTATTATTTATAGATGTGGTCAGATAAGGCTTTGCTTTATTTTGGAAGATTTACAGTGGTCATCGTTACTGCAGTGATGGTGGAATGGCTTGTTTCGTACGAATTATCTTCGTATGAAAAGTGACAAATGGGAGGGGGGGTAATGGCGTATTAATGTTCTTTTCATAATTGTTTTAGTTGTGTGTGGGTCGATATGAGAGGTTTTGAGGCATGGTAGTATCATTTATCTACAGGTATAATCTAGACTAGAATCAGTCAAGAGAAATAATATCATTAGATGCCCCATATGGCCCTCTGGACATCTTGGGAATGTCGTTGAGTCAGGACGATGGAGTCCAACTGAAAGGCTGCCAGTTCATGTTTATCTCTGGCGGGCCGTGCAGGGAACTGGCCTATTAACAGAAGGCACTACACTTGCCAATGGCTCTTTTCCTCTGGCTCTGAATGACAATCTGAGGAGATGGCGCCACCAGCTGTGATGGAGGGCAGACAGTATAGCCTGGTCTAATAAGCCAGACCCATAGCCAGGCTAGGCAGAGTGGCCAGACACCTCCTGTGGTCCACAACACACGCAGGTGGAGGAGGAATAACAGATTAATGTCACCCGTACTCTGTATTTTAACAAGCCTTGTCATCAAATTCAATATAAATAAAAAGTAAAAAAAAGATTTATTTTGTTACTTGCAGCTTGCTATACTTTGTTATACGCGGAAGTATAGCTGCTCGATCTACAATATCACAACGCCTCACGTTCATGGTAATACGTATACAATCACAGAGATGAGCAGAGATGAGGATGACTAGATGGATGTGTGGTGTGTCACTGAGGGACAGAAAGACCAGTGCAGAGCTGAGACAGAGGTTGGGAGTGGAGGCCATTATGCATGTGTTATGGTGTTAGCAATATGTTATGCTTTAGCTATTGAAAAATAGCAGATCTACAAGCTCATAGCGCGCCACCGAGTGGCGCGCTACGAGCTTGTAGGTCTGCTATTTTTGAAAAATCTAAGAACGACTGACATAGAAACATAGCTTTTTCAGAAAACTGTCAGGATGTGGAAGACATTTTTAGAATCTGGTCATCTCAGGTCAAAATGGGTTATCTTAGAGGGTGACAAGACCCAGCGGCCGGCCTATAAGAAGACCTGGCATGACGACCGTTTTGGCTGACATGAAAGGCACTCAGCATCGATCACGAGGTAAGCCATGTGGACCGTTCCCGGTGGAAGAAAGCCATTATCGAGAGACCAAAGTCCAACCCAGCGGTGTCTGGATTAAAGCGGACTTTAAACCGATGATGATGAATGACATTATTTACAATTTAACGTGAATTTAGGTCTCGTTCACTGAAAAGCCATGCCGATTGGGGGATTGTGTGATGGCGCATGCAGGTTATCATCCTTCTCTAATACAATAGAGTTGATTAGAAGGGAAGCCAGAAACGGAAGCTGAATCAGGCTCACAGCAGCAGGTATATATAGGGGAGCACACCGTTTTATGTGTACAGCCTATATGTGTCTCCATTTAAAATATTCAACTTCTCAGGAATATTTTAATGTTTGCATCATCTGTGGAGGGATTGCTCTCTAGTCTAATCTACTGTAGCATGGCCAGGCTATATAGTTCAATTGCTCTGAAGAATAGATCACTGAAATAGTAACCACCACTGGGAGGCACACTGTGTGTGGAATCGTCAAGTGTGAAAGTTGCAAATGAACTCAGACACTCTCAGTGCTGTCCCTGTCCCTATAATAACCCTAACCGCACACGGAAGCCACGTATACGTATAGAGGGAATGGCGGTGTGTGGGAATTCCACCCTGTTCCCTTCCCGAGGAGATGATTTGATAAGATGTGAATGAATGCTGTGTGGGTAAAGAAACCGGGGTGTGTTTTTTTTTTAATTTATTTTTATTAAGCTAAAGCAGATACAGGCTCATGGGAAAATACATTCAAAGAGCCTATCAATGATCTGGAGCTACTCAGTCAGGCGTATACACTCGTACAGTATGTCTAAACTGAATGTTGGATGATTAAAAGTCCTTGAGCTTTGTGGGATTACAGTCACATAATGAGGAGGTGTTTGTTCAGCCTCTTCTTGAAGGCGTGAACACTGTTTAGACTGAGGGTGGTGGTAGTAGCCCCCTCTGATGGACAAAATTGAGGTGCAGCATTGTGCCTGCATTAGTGTCAAAGGAGATGCACAATGTGCTGGAGGCTGAGCACACGCACACACATGCACACGCACGCACGCACGCACGCACACACACACACACACACACACACACACACACACACACACACACACACACACACACACACAGTCACACACACACAGCCACACACGCGCACACACACACATGAATCCCTGTGTAAAAGCTAAAGTGAATGCCAGTGATCATTTTAGATATAATCTTTATTCATGAAATGAACTTGAACCCCTTGAACACTAGCATGATAGCATCCATATTGTGGTTGTATTAGTATTCATTTTTAAGTATAGAGGGTTTAGCCTATATATACAGTAAGTTGTTAAGGTTCCCGGTGGGGAGACTCACACCAGGGTTTGAAAGTGAAGTGTTTTATAAACAAAGGGAGTCGATATATACTGACTCGCCTCAAGCCTGAAACGGCTGATCCGGTGCTTCACAGGTGCATCAAGGACATCATGAGTTGCATAAGGAGAAGAGACTGGAGCAGCACGGACATTTAGAGCCTTTTATTTAGGTGCTGAGTGTACAAAAGGCTAACGTTTCGACCTTGCGGTCTTCACCAGAGTCATATAGGGTGGTAGCATTTGGGCATGTGTTAAAGTTTTTTATACTTCTTTTCCTTTTGTATCTTTATACTACTGGTTTTTGTTACAACTGAAATTCCTCTCAGGCATAAAAAACAAAGAATAAGTTTTATCTGTCAGTATGTTGCATTTCAGCAGCTTTACTTTAGCAGCTGAGACAGCGTTACAGGAGCAGAGAGAGTAGAAAGGAGTTGGCTGCTGTTTGTATCAACATGTCAAAATAAGTACTGAAAGAATGAAATCATTCTTGAGGCATTTGTGTTTATAGAGCTTTGTCTTTGTGGTGAAATGTGATCACCACAGCGGTTTGAAGTTGAACTTTAAAAAAAACGGGAAGTTGAATCCCCAAGTTACTGCTTTGATGTCCCGGCTTTTTGTTCCTGTCTCACATCATTATCCTTGTATATACACACTCCCAGTAAAGGAATTGTGCATTTATAGCGATTTTGCTGTTTTTTTGGTGAAATGTTTTTTTGTTGTAATATAATATTCCTTGCCAATTCCCACTGGCGAACACACATTTTGTGCCCAAGACGTCCACAGACGTCCTGGGAATTATACCGCTATGTGTGGTGCCCAGGACGTCTGTGGACGTCTTGGGCACAAAATGTGTGTTCATAAATAATAACATTATTATTATTATTATTTTTTTATGTCAAATGTTTTTTTAAATGTCAAAAATAACATTGGGCACCCTAGGTCACTATTTTTTAAAATGTTGAAAGGGCACACAAAGCGTTGTTCTCTACCTCAAAGACATTCCTACTAATGAGGGTCAATGGATTCCTTAATCCACCCGCAGTGGAAATGATTTGAGCTGAAGTCAACATATGGCCTATAGGCTTCCCATCTGTACTGTATCTATCAGTCAACAGATATTATATTGCCTGTTTTAAAAATGGATAGCTTGGACAGACAGAGTGCCACCTCATTGCTTGCGCATGCACCGTCCCAGCCAACCCGCCACTTTTGATGCGTATGCAAATAAAACAGAAAATTTGTGCCTGATTTGCTGGGACCAGATTACATAAATGACCATATTTCTTACGTCATCATTGAGAGCTAGTCATACATATAATATATATATATAAATAGGAAATATAATAAAATAGGAAATTGTGCCTGATTTGCTGGGACCAGAGTACATGGTGTTTATATGTATGACTAGCTCTCAATGATGACGTAAGAAATATGGTCATTTATGTAATCTGGTCCCAGCAAATCAGGCACAAATTGAACGGTCTAAAGTACTTGCGCGCTCTGCTTGCGCACTAGTTGGCATTTATGGCCTACTAGTGTGCAACAAGCAAGTATGCACTCGACAGAGTGCAGTTCTAGTTGAATCTGCGTTGCTCTACTCTTTTCTGTCGTGCCAGCTTCATAATTGTGTTGAATTAATCTCCCTTCATTTGAGATGAGCACACAGTTCCCCTGAAATTCTCTTGTGACTCTACACTGGGATAAACAATTGATTTTCATGCTTTACTGCATGAAGTTGCCATTACTCTATATATACTGGCTTTTTGTTTTCTGTGCATGCATGTGCATTAATTGTTTCGTGTGCACACATAGTGGGAGAATGGGGCATTATATAATCCATAGCAGGGTTTGAAATCATTATCTGTACCTACGGAACGATTACCGTATACTCCTAGCGCGTCACAGCCCGCCGAGATAAAACATATATATATGTACAGCGCTCTGCAGAATTCTACTGGGGCAGAAAATATGTTTGAGAGACCCACTATAGCACAATACATGTTTTCACAACGCTTATAGTTAAGGACCTTGCACGCAATAACATGTTAAGTCAATGAGAGGGAAGGGAAGGGGGGAGAGGGGTGGGAGGGTTGAACTGCAATATTGATTTACTGCACCAATAAATCCACATACTGTAGTGTTGTATAGAGTCTCTTTGCATGTATCACAACCACGCTATATATCCATGAGCAGTAAGTAGCTTGATTACTTAATATGGATACATGGATACAATGTGTAGAGTTGTAAAGTTGTTGCTGATCAAGGACACATTCAGAAAAGCAATACAATAGTCATATAGCAGTATTGCAAGATTGTTTATTACTGTATGTGAACTGTGGGCCGGTTCTAGGCATAGGCGAACTAGGCGGTCGCCTAGGGCCTCAACCACTGAGGGGGCCTCGTCACAGGGAGAAGATTTTTTTTTTTTTTTCATGTATCCCCTATCCCTTACATGGGCTACTGGCCACATGTGCCCCCCACCTAGCTTCTTAATTTTGATCTCAAAGTGCACCAGATTGAAGCATTTTCATGGCAAATTTACAATTTTTCCTGGACCCCCGGCGTGGCAAAGCAGGAGGGGGGGGGCCTCAAAAATATATGTTGCCTAGGGCCTCACAAGGCCTAGAACCGGCACTCTGAGCTTGACGAAAACAAGCACTGCTTTTTTTCAATCTGACTGGTTTTCCAGCTGTGTAAAAGCAGTGGTTCCCAACGTGGGGTCCGGGGACCCCCAGGGGTTCTTGAGGGAGTTCCAGGGGGTCCCCCAGCTAAATGATGATTAGGAACCAAATGGACCCTTATGGGTCTGTAACTCTGGGTCTTGTATACACTCAGAGTTAAATTAACATTGATTTTACAATATACATTGGGGTCCCAGAGATAGAAAATGCCATTAAATGGGGGGTCCGTATAGCCTAATTCAGGTCAAACCTGGGGGTCCTTGGAAATGAAAATGGGTGAAAATCACTGCCAGAGCCGTAAAAGTCTTCTCTTATACATGGGGCTTCCTTGGCATATATTTTCTAACGGGGGGTCCGCTGGGCTATAATGAGTGTCAATTTAGGGGGTCCTTGATATGACAACGTTTGGGAACCACTGCTGTATGTGTGCCAGCCTGCATTATACCATTAACGATTCAATATTATTATACAGATAGTGTTAAACTATATTGCTATATTACTTCAGGAACAACTATAACAGTAACTTTTGGGGGTTTCTTGCATCTATAGAATATTATTTATTAGACAGTTATTGCACTGACTGTATTTGTATATGCTCATTACTGGTGAATCACGAGCATAAAACATTTGATTCTGTAGTAGTAGTAGTAGAAGAAGAAAAAATTAATAAAACCGCAAAACAAATAAAATATTTTATTAAATATAGTATATCATATTCTTTATTTATTCATTTATGTTAGAAACAATTGATATATATATATATATATATATATATATATATATATATATATATAAACATGTTTTCTAATTTATGGCATTTTTTTTTTTTTATTCATGAAATTACTGGGGGGAAAAAACATAATAATTAAAAACAAAATGTATAGGACCCATACAAATGTGTCCGCGACTCACAAACGTGTGTCCCCCGAGCCACTGTTTGGGAAACAGTTCCCTACTGCAGTCCTTAGCACAGAAATATATACTTTTCGATGGGTATATAGTATAGTATATATCCATCCTGCCAGATGCAAAGTTTGAGAAGCTCTGACTGTTGTGTAGACCTGATGGTTTGGAGAGTGGCAGCACTGGAAGTGCTGCAGTGCTGTATGTCTCTCTCTCTCTCTCTCTCTCTCTCTCTCTCTCTCTCTCTCTCTCTCTCTCTCTCTCTCTCTCTGCATGAGGCTCTAGCTGGAGGAGCTTATAACATCATTACCACCCTGCTGTCACCACAGCAACCAGTGAGTGAGCCATGCCCCCTCAGCAATGCTTTTGTTTTACAGTAGTTATTTATTGATGATGATGATGTGTGGTGTGTGTGTGTGTGTGTGTGTGTGTGTGTGTGTGTGTGTGTGTGTGTGTGTGTGTGTGTGTGTGCGCGTGTGTGTGTGTGCGTGTGCGTGTGCGCACATACAGTATACCTTTTAGGGCTGGGCAGTAAATAAATCTATATAATATTGATATCTGATATGAAGACTATACTGTATATTTGTCTGGGATTTTGCATGCCGTCGTATTGTGACGTGATAGCCATATTATGTCACAACACATGTGCTCCTCGATCCTCCTGGTTTTCAATAACATAAGTCCCATTTTATCCTTTCAAAGAAAATAGCGAAAATAGTCAATATACAGTACAATCTCACAACCCGTCCCATCATATTGTGACAATATCATTGGTATTAGCGTCACAATATTGTGGTACTTGGTCAAAAATATTGTGATATAGGATTTTGTTTATATCCAGCCCTATACTCATGCAATTTACAATTTAGGCATTTAAGAGCCAGATGGATTTGCAGTAAGCCAGGTAAAACACGAGGTAATACATAATAGTAATCTACTGTAGCATCATATAGGTAAACCAATAACCTATACTATTATCAGTCTAAAGTACAGTATAATATAAAATAAAATAAAAAAATCTGTACATTGAAACATATACACACTATAGGATAGGAGGCATTTGTCTGCATAACAAGCTATATCTACCGTATATTGCACATGCGCAAGATTGTGTTTGTTGTTTAAAAAAAAATGTTATATCACACTCGGGGCCTGACTCAATCACTGCTATGTCCGCGTGTCAATAAGTAGGGAGCGTGGCCTTTACGTGAATGAATAACCCTAAATTCATTAGGGGAGAGCCGCCTTGGATGTAACGCGTCACGGTTGTAACATGGACGTTATCTCTTGATTGGTCAACGCCACCATGACGCCATCGCGTCAGTATGTGTACAGCAACGTACTCTACGTGCCCAGGAAGTTTGAAGTGTTTACCTTCATCCTGCGGGGAGCTATTGGCGAAAAACTGACTTTTTTCAAAATGCGTATAATTTTACACCTGGAGTATTTGTGTGCTACAAGTTTTTTCTTTGGTGTTGGTGAATAAAAATCCAAATGGATGTCTTCATGCTTATGTTCTTCATTAGTTTGCATCGTGTTTAGACGGAATTCACGTTCATTCTGGTCTGTAAGCAACGGCAAAGAAAACTTCGGAGGGAGGGTCAATTGTAACATGTGTTACAAATGGTCCGCTTCCATTCAATGCCATTATAAGTAATATTTACATATTTGACATATTGGCCAATATTATATGTTCTAAAATTGTATTGTATTGTGTAGTGTATTCTAAAATTAGTTTAGGGTTGTATAACATTGTACAACTCAATCAATCAAACGTTTGTTTAATCAATGTATTTCCCCATTGAACTGAAAAAAAAAGCCCAAACTGCACACCCGATACTATTTAATATTTCCCAATATGTTTGATACATTTTCTTATCACATCCATGGTATGAAAACAATGCTAAGGAGTTGCTTCAATGAAATATAATTGCTTTAAGCTGAAAACGATATGTTTAATGGTGTTTTTTAGCGTTGTTACATTTATACTCCATGCTGTTACAATTAATCCGATATGCGCAGCAAATGTAACACTGAAACAGCGTCCACGTTCGGTTTAATAACTCCCGACCTGTTTTATCAAAAAAATAACTTGAAGTGGTTTATGGTAGCTGACATGTGTAGGTCCGTTGCCTGAAAATATTACATGTGTAGCTAAACGGATCTCCGAGTAAAAAAATGAAACGTGCAAAATGTTACATCCAAGGCGGCTCTCCCCTACTCTACACATCCTATCAGGCATCAACTTTATTACACAAGCATCCCTCGGCCCACCTCCTCCCCCCCCCTCTGCTTTCAGTGTCCCCCCAGGACTAAAGCCACACGCTGCGTCTCCTGTCTGAAGGTTTAATACCACTAAAAGGTTCACCACCCCCACACCACTCTCCTCCCCAGTAACCTCTCTCCTGTGGCTCCTTTGGGTTCTGTGATCATTGCTGTCTTCAACTCCTATACACACACACACACACACACACACACACACACACACACACAGTACAGGAAACACAACCCCATAGGGCAGAGAGAAACCACAGTATTATCATTAGATCGTTCAAAGATATAATGAACTTCAAAAAGGGTTTGGTGTTTGATTTCATAAAAAAATGCAGGTAAACCCCATTGTTCTATTGTGAGGAGAAGGATTAGAGTTAGACGGAACATTTCCCAGTGTGTTACAACAATTAGTACGAGCTCAGCCCATGTAAAATGAAACGCTTCGACGCATTGAATCCGCGGCTGCCGTAGATTTTCACAGCTCTCTGCACACAACATGCACTGGGAAGTGTTGTGTCTGATTTGCACATGTCATCCTCACAATAGATCCTGTTACATATAGTTCCCCGAAGTTGCCCTTTTAAGCAAAACTGCAAAGGCTTTGCTCTCCGGTGATCAGATGATGTTCATGAAGACCGACAAGAAAGACCCAGTGGGGGTGACATGCTGGTTGATCATCAGATGATGTGATCAGCGACACCACATTAAAAAAATGATCGCAGAGAAAACTCTTATATTGTATATACTCCATCGCACAACACACAGTTTCACCCACGGAAAATAAGTGCTTTTCATCGCCGCAGCACCGCATTAGTCATGGATCACCGCATTAGTCGTGGATTCTGTATGGTCAGCAGCTTTAGCATTGTCATATTATTATACGGCTGAGCTAGTGAAATATTCAGAATATACCAACACATCCTGGTCTCCCGGAGATGCACTGCATGTATCACTGCAGCACCGTGTTAAATAATTAACCTGTATCCAGGTTTTGAAGCTGTGTCGCTTAAAAGCCCTGGATTCTAGACTATTCATGTACTGGCAGAGAAACCGCTTTTCTTTTCTTTTTTTGGTGATGGACTCACACATGGTTGCGTAATGGATGCATTTCATGACATAAGTTTGAATGTGAGAATATCTAGTGGATGCCCCCACCCACCCCCACCACCACCCTTGTCAAGTGAGGACACAGACATATTTCAGACACGCTATACTTGTTTTCATTCCTGTACAGTGTACAGCATGGCTGCCCTGGGGGTGTCTCCGAACAGACAGTGACAGATTAACATCTAGCATCCCTTCTCGGCCTTGTCTCTGCCGGTAAGACCATGAATCCTTTGCCCAGCTGTTGCCAATTATTTATGTACATATACTTTCCCAGGTATGTACATTAAGTTTTTATCCCACGATTTTGCAACCCATTTTTCCACCCGGTGTCAATTATCTAATGTAATCCTGGGCGCTATACACTTCCTCTGCCAACGGTCAGCGGACTGACCTCATGCCTCCCTTCTATGCATGCAGGAGTTCCAGGCTGCTTCTTTTCACCTGACAAGGGGAGAGTTTCTAGTTTAGAGACCAGGATTACTGCATGTTTTTGTGGGGACACGTGGAGAATATGCAAATTCCACACAGAAACTCCACACATCAGTGCCCATATACCCGCTTCGGGTATGGGCACTGATGACACACGCGGAGGAGAGAACACGCCCCCCCAGCGGGAATCGAACCCAGAACCTTCTAAAACCTGTTGCCAATCCTTTACTGTATGTACAGTACGTATACCTTCCCAGGTAAGCACCATTGGTGGGCCGCATATAAGCCTCTGGCAAACCTTATGATATGAAAGGCAGAAGTACCTGGGTTGTGATTTGAGCCAAAACAGCGGCATGAAATATGTAAGAATTCTGGTTGTATTTTGTTATTTGTGCGTGTCACATAATAGACTGTGGGCGCTATGCCAAGCAACACATTTATATTATTAACCTTTGGATCAAAAAGATCAAGGTTAAAGTCGAGGCTGTTTTGGATTTTTATGAAACTTTGTTTAGAATGATCAGTATATCGAAGAGACGATTCACTTTTGGGTTGAAAAGATGAAAAAGGTCACAATCACGATCAAAGACAATGTCACAATTATAAGAATGCATGCATAGATTTCCATAACGTTTGGACGGGAATGAGCAAAAGACTGCCTCAAAGAGATGACTTTTTGGGTCAAAAAGTCAAATGTTGAGGCCACAACTGAGAGAGACTGGTGCATTTGTTTAATCGTTATTATTACTTTGTTGGGGACACCCAGCTCTGCCGAGAGGCGGTTTACGTTCATGTCCGGTACAGCAGAAACGATTCCACCATTTGCATAATAATTTATTCACATATTATTATTTTTTATAACATAGTTATTATTATTATTATTGCTTCAATTCTAGAGCCTTTCAAGGTATTCATATTCCCCATGTTCCCACAACAGGGTGCTATGTTCATATCTCATATATCATTTTTCATCTTAAATGCATGCTGAGTATTACATTTCAACAGGAGCAGGATGCAAATAAATAAAACTGTCTCTTTTTAAAAGTTACATGTCATGACATAATCTATCCATTCTATTAATTCTTCAGTAACATGCCTTTTTCAAAGTCCATAAGGGGAAAACACTTTTTGGAACAATACAGTCTCCGTTAGAGGACAAAGGCTTAACAAAGAGCACATTAATAATATATATTGTTTAAAGCTGGCAATCTATGAGTAATGTCCATCACCAAATCCCCCCACTCCTACTATAACCCAGGTAAAACTCACCTATACACCTCATAGGGACAAAAGGCTAAATGTAAATACTACATTATCTATTTACAGTAACTTGGAAATATGGCACCAGATTTGGTTGTGAAGAAAAACACTTGTGGTTACACTTTGAGAATATCTTTGAGAATAATACTTCTGTTTCTCGTATAAATGGAAGAAGTTAAAACCTTTTCATTGTTCCATTCATTCCTTTGGATGGCGATCACACACACACTGACAAGCCAATGTAAAGACTTTAGTGTGTTTCAATGGCTTCTAAGTTGTAAATGGCATGACACTCAAGCTTTGGGAGTGCTGTGGTGCATGACACACAGTTGAACCCAGTTCAAATTCAATGTATGAAGTGTTCTGTCATAGCATAGGTTTTTTTGTGTCATAGCACTGCTTGCTATAGAAGATGCTTCAGGGCATTTCGTCCTCGGGCTGATCACCGCCTAATGCTTCAAAGAACACAGTGAGATGCAAATAATGTCAAGTGACAGTAAATCAGGAGGACAATAAATAGTTTTCGAGTTGTCTCTTCGTTTTACCTACAGTATTCAAGTTTCATATAGGTTGATAAAAAGGGCCCTTATGTGTCCTCTGAATGAATTTACCCGGCCCAGATTATGAACAGTCAGAAAGAACATTTTCATTCCCTCGGCAGCTCAAATCAGCATTCCTGACTTAAGTCAGACTTTTCTTATTTTCCCCATCCACGCATGCGCATGCATGCACACGCCTAAGCACTTGCATATTATGCACACGTACTTGGAAAATGAAGGGATTATTTTTGACCTCCAGCAAAGGCAAATGATAAAAAAGACGTAATTTACTTCTTCCTCCTATCCCGACAGTAGCTCAATATCCATAATCGCTTCACAACAGACCTCCATCATATCGTGAACTCCTTGAAGGCACCTAGTGTCACCTAGGCAGGTTATAGAACTCTCCATGATCATTTTTAAAGTTATGCTTCGTTACAGTAACATGGTTGCACCCTTGACAAGGGTTCTTTTTTTCTTTTTTTTTTCTTGAAGAGTCAAGAGACTATATCCGAGAAAGTGAATAATGTCGCAATAGTGTCGCAATTAAGTTTTTTAAAGTCTTGTGCCTTTGTGAATGGGGGTTCTGGGCAAGGGAAGAGCTCTTCTCCAAAGGCTAAGAGGCCCAGGAGCCCCCAGGCAGAGGAGCCTCCGTCAGACGTAGGCCGACTCGCTGGACTGGGTCCTGCCCAGGTTGGGAGCCGCCGAGGGCAGGTGCGACACGTCCTTCTTGCGCACCTCGCAGATGGACTTCCGCCGCGCCTGCACCCCCTGCACGGCCGTCTTTATCTTCCGCCAGCCCAGGTGGTTGAGCTCGGCCAGGTTGAGCAGCACGCAGATGCCGCTCACGGCGAACATGAACACCAGGAAGACCGTCTTCTCCGTGGGCCGCGACACGTAGCACTCCACCTCCTTCACGCAGGGGTAGCGGTCGCACTCGTACATGCCCGGCACGTTGAAGCCGTACAGGAAGTACTGGCCCGCCAGGAAGCCGATCTCCAGCACGTTGCGGAAGACCACCTGGATGACGTAGAAGCGCGAGATGCCCTCCTGCCGCCGCGTCTTGGCGCTCTTCTGCTGCGTCAGGCCCCGCGGCGCGTTGGGGATCTCCTTGACCTCCATGCAGTCGTGGTCCTCCTTGCCGCTCCCGTCGTTCTGCACCAGGATGCCGTTGATGTTGCGGAGCTTGCGGGCCTGGCTCAGCGACTGGTGCTGGTTCTGCTCCATGTACGGGTGCAGGAAGGAGTAGCTGCGGTCCCGCTGCTTCGCCGACTGGTGCACGGAATACGTGATGAAGCAAAGACTCGGCGTACACACCAGGATGATCTGGAACACCCAGTATCGTATGTGCGATATGGGGAAGGCCTTGTCGTAGCACGCCTGGTTGCAGCCGGGCTGCATGGTGTTGCAGATGAACATGACCTGCTCGTCCTCGTACACCTTCTCGCCCACGATGCCCACGATCAGGATGCGGAAGATCACCACCACTGTCAGCAGAATCCTGTTGCAGGGAGATGGGAAGGGCAGAGGAGGGGGGGGGGGGCAGTAGAGAGAGACAACAGTTCAGTGATATGTGGATGGCTATATATAAGTGTACAGCTGTGTGAGTGCTGTTCACAGCGGAACCACTTCAAATAAATAGAGACAAAAGCGTATTCACGTATTCGTCGCCCACACATGTACTCCATGTGTGTTTCTGGTGTTGTACTGTGTGTGTGTGTGTGCGTGTGTGTGTGTGAGACTGTGTATGTGTGACTGTGTGTGACTGTGTATGTGTGACTGTGTGTGACTGTGTATGTGTGACTGTGTATGTGTGACTGTGTGTGACTGTGTGTGACTGTGTATGTGTGACTGTGTGTGACTGTGTATGTGTGACTGTGTGTGACTGTGTATGTGTGACTGTGTGTGACTGTGTATGTGTGACTGTGTGTGACTGTGTATGTGTGACTGTGTATGTGTGACTGTGTGTGACTGTGTATGTGTGACTGTGTATGTGTGACTGTGTATAGTGTGACTGTGTGTGACTGTGTATGTGTGACTGTGTATGTGTGACTGTGTGTGACTGTGTATGTGTGACTGTGTGTGACTGTGTATGTGTGACTGTGTGTGACTGTGTATGTGTGACTGTGTGTGACTGTGTATGTGTGACTGTGTATGTGTGACTGTGTGTGACTGTGTATGTGTGACTGTGTGTGACTGTGTATGTGTGACTGTGTGTGACTGTGTATGTGTGACTGTGTGCGTGCGTGCGTGTGCGCGCGCGAATCAGTCACTGCAGTGCTAAAGAAGGGTGGAGTTGCTGCATGTGCTCAACATACGTACTGTAGCATGCTCACATGAATTAACAACTCGTGTCATGAGATAGCAGTGATTTATCACTGCTGAGCTTGAAAGGGAATATCAAGACACACTCACACGTGCATTGTGTGCGTGCGTGCGTGCGTGCGTGCGTGCGCGCGCGTCGCTTTCACGCATGACTGTGCACGTACGCGATAAAACCAATTATCATTTTCAATTATTATTTTTGCTGTAGCTGTTGTCCCCTCGAGTCTTGAACACGTCTTTATAGTACCACTGAATGCACCCTCTTATTTCACTCCATATCTTTCTTTTTCCTGCAGCTTGCTCTTTGGCACTTAAGCGGGGTATAGTATAGGCAATGCACTATTATATGTGTCAGTGGTTAGAGGGCACAGTGTCACAGTTGCCAAGGGAGCTGTGTGTGTGTGTGTGTGTGGGGGGGGGGGGGGGGGGTATAAGTGCACCAGTGACTCTGAGAACGGTGCCAAAACACTGGGGAAACTGTACCCATTGGCATCAAGGTTGGCAAAATGGAGCCGTCTCTTTCCCATGACTTATAGTACGGTACCTATAATGGGAGGCTGGCTAAGAGCATTCCCAAGGGTGCATTAGGCCACACGGACGTCCATTTGACAGCAGTTTCTATCTCATGGGATTTGAATCGAGACTGAAATCTTTTGTGTTGTTATCGGAGTCACGGACCGGTATATACAAGTCCATTTGGAAAACGGGGTGAACTGTAGCCACTGGCTGCAAGATCGGCAAAAGCGTGCGGTATCTCTTTTTCCCCCATGAGTCCTATATAGAGGAGGCACACTGAGTACCTGAAGGGAAGCTGCATGGCCGATATAAAGCGTTCCCAAAATCCCCCATGTATAGCCTTTTTTTTCACAGGAATTACAAAAGGAAAAGTGGTGAGATTATTCGAGCAGAACTGCAGATCTCTCCTGACGCTGCAGTGCTGCAGCATGGAAGCAAACAGAAAAAGGCTTGGTGGACTTTAGAGAGAGACTATAGATAGAGAGCATGCTGCTTATACAGTGGAGAGACCGCTCGGAGGCTTAAGCTATATACTGTACAATTATTTCATCATCTGGGGTCGATCCATGCAGCAGCAGCAGCAGCACTGCAGAGGTATATAGGGCCCGGAGTTTTGGTGGGCCTGCATGGACTGTCAGCATTTTCTGATGACTCAGGGAAAGCCTTGAACACAGTGGGACTCCCTCTGCTTTTTTTTTATGCTTCATTGCGGGGAGGGAAAGGGAGAGAGAGAGAGAGAGAGAGAGAGAGGGGAGGGAGGGAGGCTATAGAGCATGGAGAAGCCTTTTTTCTTTTCCCTTTTTTTTTTTTACAACCCACTCACTGTCCGTGTGGGAGTTATACATTGAGTGGCTTGTTATCACACCACTAGGCCACCTGAGGCAACTGGAGGCCAGTGGAGGGACATGGATGGATAGAATGGCCCCCCAGGGGAACCATGCAGAGCAGCAGACTGCAGGCCTGACCTCGCTGACTTGGCTGGAGACGAGGCCGGTGATGGGAGACGTGTGTATATATACTGAGGTCACTGTATGGGCCGCTGCCCTGCTATGAGTCATTCTCAAATTATGTGTAATAATTATGATATTCCCCATTTTGATATGCATTAACCCATTCTGTACGGGAACCCGTTTTGGTGTTAGCATCATGTTATGCTTTAGCTATTGAAAAATAGCAGATCTACAAGCTCATAGCGCGCCACCGAGTGGCGCGCTACGAGCTTGTAGGTCTGCTATTTTTGAAAAATCGAAGAACGACTGACATTTTTATATAATCTGATCTCAGGTGAGAATGGGTTCATCAGACCAGTGTGTGTCCAGTGGAAACCTCGTATGAATCTGATCTCAGGTCAGAATGGGTTAATTAGCCCCCCCCCCCATTTGATACAGCTTCGCCCCAAACTACATATCTACTCTGAAATCCCTCAGCATTCATTTAACTATTTACAAATGTGTGCATTCTGTAAGTTACAGACCCGTATAGGGGTCCATTTGGTTATCCTAACTATCAATCATTTATCATAATATCTTGCTATTTATTTTTTTATATTTTTACGATTTATTGCAAAGATACGGGAGACATGACTGTATGATGCGAAAGGATGCGGATCGAGGATCCCTGCCGTGTCATGATGTGCATTCTCAATTTAACGCTGTAAAAAAAGTATAGTTTAACTTTTTCTACGTCACTGTGTGGCTTTACAGGCGACATTTCTCCAGAAGCTATATAGATCAAGCCATATACTGCCATGGTGAACTACTGGTATAGCTTCACCGACACTGTGTCAACACCTGATGTCAATTAATAAATGAGCCCCATGCACTGCTCTCTCTACCTACTCTACCTCCACAGCAACCATCACCATGATGAACCAGTGATTTATATATTTATATATATTTATCTTGGCATTCGGCTCTGCTGCATTTACTCCCTGCTCGGCACGATTAACCATCATAAACATTAAGAGCAGGGAGATAGAAATACTGTACAATGAACCCCCCCCCCCCCCCCCATGGGGAACATAAATAACAAGAGCCCGCCACCGGTGGTGCTGGGGTGGTGGTGGTGGTGGGAGCAAACATCACATAACAACCGGGAACCATAAGCAGAAGGAAGGCAGGAAGAGCATGCAGACTATACTAGTGAGCTTATAAGTATGGCATGAATTCCCTCGAGTGTGACTGACTGAACTAACTCCCGCAAGCTATATACGTGTCATATATGGAAATTTAAACTCTATTTAAACTCTAAAAGAGTGTTTGCGAAATGCTGCTGGGGAAATACATTAAAATAGTTAAGGAAGAGGAGACGGTCAGAATAGGAAATATATCAAATAAAATATCAGGATGGGAACTTGGAAGTGATGGAATAAATTCTCACAAGGGCAAAAGTGTCAGACAGACAGGGCAGAACGTGTTACCCCGGGAACTGACTTAAAATAGAGCAGCATGCTGCAGGACTGTTCCTGCACCACCTGCGAGTGTGTGTGTGTGTGTGTGTGTGTGTGTGTGTGTGTATCTCTGTGAGGGCGGGGCGGGGGGGGGGTGAACAGCACATACTGGAAGGTGCACTTCTGTGAGAGAGGGAGGAAGGGAGGCAGGGACGTCGTGCACACGTATAGACATCAAAGGTGGCTTCAGCCCCTTTTATATACCCGTCTGTATAAAACAACTGCCCTCTCCAGGCCACGAAATGTAGCATTTATATACTTGTATGGTGAAAGAAATGCAAATGCCACTCTTTTTCCATGCCATGCCATGCCGGAAGGCAGCATTCAGGAGAATTCCTCCCCCCCCCCCCCCCGAAAGTCTCCTGAACTTATATGAACGCAGCATTTTGCGTTGAACAAATTACCGGTAGTTTAGAAATCCATGTCGTTACACACCGCCATCTCCACTATAGCTAAAGAGTGCCGGGTTGTGTCCCCCGAAAATTGCTGATCTACAAGCTCTCAACGCGTCGCAGCGCGACGCGTTGAGAGCTTGTAGATCAGCAAGTTTCGCTATTTGTGTCCAAAAGTGCCCTCTTACGGGATTTCAGCCCCTGCCTCCCTGACACTCTCTGCACGTCCCTGGAGGGAGGCAATGAACGGCACACATCATACTGTAAGGCGAGAGAGAGAGTGAGAGAGAGTGCATGCAGAGAAGGAAAGAGAGCCATGTGTATCCCTGGTGCGGGATGATGGCACTCGCCTCTGAGCATCTGTGCTTGGAGCAGCTGTGAGCTGGCAGTGGGCGCACGCTCCACTGCCTCTCAGTGTATTTGTAATTGATTGATTGATTGATTGAAATCTTTATTAACAGTTTGCAGAATTACAGTACATTTCAAGCACAAACTCAATACAAAGACTGTTAACTGTGAGTGGACGACCCAATTAAGCCTTACACTTGTTTACAACAGGGTCCACATTGTTCAATTCATCAAAACATTTAGAGACAAACAAATAGACACTTCTATGTAGTTAAAGAACAGAACAGGAATTCATCATATAGGAAGCGAAAAGGGAAAAAAAGTATATATACAGTGAGGGGAACAGGGGGATAAAAGAAAAGAAAACGAAAGACAGAGTGTAGGGCGCCTGCACACAACACCATGCGTTGATGCCATGTGTGCATATGTGCAGGCACCCAACACCACGTCCATACAAAAACATAGTACAATCCATAGTACAAAGACAGAGTGTAGGGCGCCTGCACACAACACCATGCGTTGATGCCATGTGTGCATATGTGCAGGCACCCAACACCACGTCCATACAAAAACAAAGTACAATCCAGATACAAATTCAGCTTTTACAGAGGCCAGTTTCGAATTGCAGCCATCCGTAGGTGCCCTTTGAGAGCAGTTTTGAAGGAGCCAAGGGATTCACATGTCTTAATGACTGTTGGTAGGGCGTTCCACATTTTGGTCGCATAGGAGCGAAAAGAATTTAGTCCCTTGTTTGTGCCGAATCTGGGTTGTACATGGTTTGTTGCACTCCCTCTGGTGTTGTGGGTGTGGACTTCGTTTACATTAAGGAAGTATTTAGACAGGTACATGGGTATCTTGGTGGTGTATCTAATCTTGTGGACCAGACCCATTGCAAGATGCTGTACTCTGTCGTCGACCCTAAGCCATCCCAGCCTGTCAAAGTGGGCAGGGGTGAGGTGGGTTCGGGGGGTGAGGCCAAGTAGGAGCCTGACCAGTTTGTTTTGGGAGGTCTGGAGCCTTGTTTTAAGGGCCTTTGAGGTGCTGTGGTACCAGGAGGTGGATGCATAGTCAAAGAAACCTTGTACAAGGGCTCCTGTTAAGGTCTTCAAGGTGTTTTTGTCGACCAGTGAGGAGATCCTGTAGAGGAATCTTGTTCTTTGATTGACTTTTTTGATTACGTTGGTGGCCATCTTATCACCGGAAAGATTGGCCTCCAGGATGGAACCTAGGTAGGTAATTTGATCCTTCCGTGTGATAATATCATCACCAACTCTAACCAAGAAGCCATCTGCCTTTTTGAGATTACTATTTGATCCGAAGAGAATGGATTCAGTTTTTCCCAGGTGTAAGGATAGTTTGTTATCAGCGAGCCAGGTGCAGATTCTACCGAGTTCAGAGCTGAGGGTCTTTTCAACCTGCAGTTTGTTCCTGTCCGAGACCAGCAGTGCTGAGTCGTCTGCGAACAGGAACAAGTTGCAGTCACAAGCTGAAGTCATGTCGTTTACATATATTAGGAACAGTAAAGGCCCTAGTATGCTTCCTTGTGGGACGCCACAGCTCACTGGGAGGGGGGGGGACAGTGTTCCGTTCACTTCCACCATCTGTTCTCTCCCCTCCAGGTAGGATTGCATCCAGCTCACTGATGTGCTATCAAAACCAATAGCTTTAAGCTTGTTAACCAGTATGGAGTGGTTCACGGTGTCAAAAGCCTTTTGGAGGTCCAGCATGACCATGCCGCAGTATTTTCCAGCATCCACCTCGTGTTTGATGTGGTCGCTCAAATAGAGAAGGCATGTGTCAGTGGAGTGGGATGTTCTGAAACCAGATTGGAACTCGTACAACAATTTATTAGTGGCAAGATACTTTTCAACCTGTTCATAGACTATTTTTTCCATCACTTTCGAGATGGAGCTTAGAATAGAAATAGGGCGGTAGTTGCCGGGTTCTAATTTGCTCCCTTTTTTGTACAGGGGGGTTACTTTGGCCAATATATATATAGCCTTGGTAATATATATATAGCCTCACCTTTGGTGTTTCATAAGTTGCATGCTTGCGAATTGTACCCTGAAAACGTATACACTCAACCTGCCATCCCTAAATTTGGCATTTCATTGAAAGAAAATGTCCAAAATAGCGGAAATAGCTATATCAAGCCTAATACAATGCGTGCAATGTGTGTGTGTGAACACTTGTAGTTTCATGGCTTAGTGCATATAGTGTGTCGAAGACAAAAACAATTGCATAATAGTTACTTAAAACATGCTCTGGCATGCACACACACACACATGCACGCACACGCGCTCACACGCACGAACACACACACACACACACACACACACACACACTTACACACAATTTGACTCTGACCCGCATGTCTACCAAGAAAGCAGCTATTCTACACTACACATGCATGTCATACATTGCTGTATGTTTGATGAGCTAAGGTGCAAACAATTAATCTACAATACAATGCAGTTTCCACTGCCCCCAGTCTGCCCCTGATTCTGTCGCACATGTTTGTCTCCCCCCCGCTTGAGTCAACAATGATAAGAACAATCATAACATTCACCAGACGTTGGTGCCGGCCGGCCGAGCCCAAAGTTTGAACTCTCGTACGGTAGATGTATTTCTCGATTCTGACATTTTCAATCTACGAGAGTTCAAAGACTTATATAGCCTTAAGGGTGCGTCGAGCGAAACCACCTGCCTCAAAGTAACACTGAACAATTATTGTACAAATGCAAAATCTAAGGTTGCTTTCCTGGTTGCCCCACCTGTCCCATTATTCTCCATCTTGGATCTGTCCTCCATTGCAACAGCGCAACAGCGCCCCTGCAGGCGGCCAGGGTTGCGCAGCCAGTTGCACTCATTTGGGGAGACGAGGACAGATCCAAGATGGATGACAGAATCCGAGACCGAGTGGATTTAAAACACCTTTTTTATCGAAAACTATACGGAGCTCCGGGTTTCAGAACCTTCCCGGGGAATAATGGGACAGGTGGGGCAACCAGGAAAGCACCTTAGATTTTGCATTTGTGTTACTTCGAAGCAGGTGGTTTCGCTCGACGCACCCAAGTTTATATAAGTCTTTGAACTCTCGTACAAATCGATAAATAAATACATCTACGAGAGTTCAAATTTTGGGCTTTAGTAGTGCCGGCCTAAACAGGCTAGACTGGTCTTACAGTGATGGGTGACAAGCATTATAACTAATAACTTCATATACCTTATATACTACAGTTTATATACCTTAACCACGTGAGACCTATCCTGGGCCAACATTGGGTGAAAAGAGTCAAACATTTGCCACAAACTAACAAGCTCCCATTGCGCAATGCGAAGAAAAAAAAACGAGAGGACCAAGCAAATGCGGATGTCGTGTATTTTCCTTCCAGGGGTCTGTGGATCAGTACCTTATTTTCCTAATGAAACCAGAACAAGAAACGAGCTCCGATTCCCAGGCAAAGTCCTTCTTTATTCAATCAAGGCATCTCCCATATAGTTACATCAGGTTACTAAGCATAGCAAAGTCATCTTTCCATCGTATATAGCAGCACATCTGGGGAGCCCTCCTTATTGGTCCACAAAGAATTTAAGTGGTTAACCCATTCTGACCTGAGATCAGATTCATACGAGGTTTCCACTGGACACACACTGGTCTGATGAACCCATTCTGACCTGAGATCAGATTCATACGAGGTTTCCACTGGACACATGCACACTGGTCTGATGAACCCATTCTGACCTGAGATCAGATTCTAAAAATGTCAGTCGTTCTTTCGAATAGCAGACCTACAAGCTCGTATCGCGCCACTCGGTGGCGCGATATGAGCTTGTAGATCTGCTATTTTTCAATAGCTAAAGCATAACATGATGCTAACACCAAAATGGGTGCCCGGTCAGAATGGGTTAAAAGTGAGTATAGTATAGCTTTTATGATAAAAAAAAGAGCAGAATATCAAATGACTGTCATTATTTATTATAACTGCTAGTGAGGGGTGCAGTTCTTTTGTATATAGATTAGATAAAGAACACAGAGCTCATTAAGTTTCCCTCTGGTCTGTTAAAGGGGAAACTTCCCAACGTCACGTCAGAACAAATGGGATTTAGGCTTAAAAATCTGTGATGCACTGCAGGCTTCATGAGCACTGTGTGTGGTGGGTGCTCCTGCACTATACTGTACTGTATATATATGCAGAGTTCTGCTGCAGTGGCTACTTGCTTTGTATTTCTCACTGACAAGTTCCACCATGCTGCAATATAGGGTGTTTGTGGCATGCATGTTTACACACAGGAGTGCGTGCGTGCGTGTATGCGACGCGTGCGTGCGTGCGTGTATGCGTGCGTGTGTGCGTGCGTGCGTGTATATGCGTGCGTGTGTTCTGCTGCTGTGGTTACCGGATAATCAGCAATGAACAAATTGCTGCATTAGCAGAAAGCGGCGAGAGGTCATCCGCAAAACATCAGTGTTTAAATGCTGCAGAGGGGGCTCACACGGTACATTACTGCAGGTTATGAGGCAGATGGAGCCCAGAGGGTTTCATCTGTATATACGGTACAGAATATTCAATGATCATATTGTTGCTGTCGGGCGGGAAACCCTGTACAGTATATGTGTGCAAAAATGTTTCAGAAAATGGAGAAAAAAAAGAATGGATCCAAGGTAGTTATTATTCAGTCAATAGTTCTTGTTAAATGTATCTTCAGTGATTTCACTTAATTCAAATATCACTTTTCTTTTTCTGTTTTTGTCATAATCCTCCGTACTATAGCGTGTGCTGACCATATAAGGAGTTCCTCCCGGCCTGTCCCCAGTTCACCCCTGAGGTAAAAAAAAGTTTCGTTTTTGGCTATAGAGGGCACATCCTTCATCCAATCAGGATAGAGAGGGGCCTTTCTCCAATCATGATCGAGCGGAGGCGGGCCTTGGTGTGTGTGTGTGCTGTTGCCCTGTTGCGCGTCCCCCCCCCCCTGCACAGCGTGTGCATATTATGCACATTATTCTTCTTACCGGGGCGGACCGGGTTTTTTTTCCCACAATTAAAGGAGCACTGAATGCTCCTTTAATGCTTTTAATTGAAAACCCAAAGACAGACGTAACCACTGTCATCCTTATTTTAGGCATGTCACTATATATACACGTTGTGAGCTTGAACTGTATAGATCTGCTATTGTCTTTAACCCATTCTGACCTGAGATCAGATTCATACGAGGTTTCCACGGGACACACACTGGTCTGATTAACCCATTCTGACCTGAGATCAGATTCTAAAAATGTCAGTCGTTCTTCGAATTTTTCAAAAATAGCAGACCTACAAGCTCGTATCGCGCCACTCGGTGGCGCGATATGAGCTTGTAGATCTGCTATTTTTCAATAGCTAAAGCATAACATGATGCCAACACCAAAATGGGTGCCCGGTCAGAATGGGTTAATACGACAAAATATTATAATATATCATAATATAAACAGCGGGTAAAAAGAAATCACACTCGTTTGAAGTGAGGGTCGCTCTTATCATCATACATCACATTCCGTGCTCAGCCAATCAAATCATCGCTATATGGGGTACACACATTGCTCAGCCAATCAAATCATCGCTATGGGGTACACACAGACACACACAACTGGGCATAGGAGGGGCTATATAGAGCCTCTCAAAAATACGGAGATGCGAGGTTTCTGCCCAACAACAACAACTCTACAAACATGGACTGCTAGAGAAAAGCAGCAGAAGAGCGTGTAGATTAGAATGCCCATTCCTTACTTCATGATCATGAGTGGCCAGTAGATGCCCGTGTCTTTATGTATTTTTATCTCTCCACTGCCATGAGGGTGTCCTAGAAAAGCCAGGGCAGTGATTTTCAAACCTTTTTTTCATTTCAAGCCCCCCCCCCCCCCCCCCCCCCAGTAAGTCCCAGTTTGATCTGCCATGCTCCGGCCATTTGATTAAAAGAAAACATTATATAACTAGAACAAGTGCTCCTCGGAGGAGGAGGAGGAGGGACGGTCAGGCCTCCTGCTGGGGGCGACTGTGGCTCAAGAGGTATAGAGCAGGTGGTCCAATGTTTGGTACCCTGCATGCACTTCCGTCGCAATCGGCGTATGAACGTGTGTGTGTGTGTGTGTGAACGGGTGAATGTAATGCACAATCTATGTAAAGCGCCTTGGATTATAAAGGCGCTATATAAATGCACCATTTACCATTTAATAGGTCAATGTGAAAAGGGTGCCATTTCTTCTTAACGCCTTTGACGGCAATTGGTCGGCCTCCTGGTGGCGCTATGAAAGGCAGATGTGGAAAAATGCAGGTCAAAGTTTTTTCCTTGGCCTCTAGGAGTCTATATAGGGAGTGTGCATGCAAAGTTTCACGCAGATCGCCGTGCGTTCATTATTTGAGGCATGTTGTTCAAAACTGGACCGATCCTGCAAACTTTGATAGCCAATCGGGATGGAATGTGGAAGATCGAATAGATTGCGTATAGATTGTACTGTATGGATAAAGATCTGTAGGAGTAAAAAAAAAAAAAATGTTTTTGGTGGCGCTGTAACGGGCCGTTCTGGAGAATTTGGGGCAGAGGTTTGGAATTGGCATCCAGGGAGTGTGTGTGTGTGTGTGTGTGCACAGTTTCGTAGCGACCGGGCCAACAGTGCTGGAGATTAGCTGGAAATGGACAGGCGGACGGATGGACGGACGGACGGGAGCAAAAACATATTCTGCTATCGCCTCATCATCATCATCTTTCGACCGCGGTCGAGATCATGGATTACCGGTCCTTCATTGCCACCCCCAGTTCCTGCCTATACTGAAGCGTCTGTGTCCCTAGCGATGACATCAGGGAACGACAGCTTTCTATACCTCTGGTCCGCCCCTGAGACAGGACTCCAGAGCATGAAGAGAAGATATAACCTCATTGTCAGCTCTGTAGCAGTGGCCGGCAAACTGCGCTCTTCTGGATCGGACCAGAGGTATTATATCGCCTATAGCTATCGCCTGGTAGAGACAATAATCTCTGGGACCCTAATCTACACAATCCTCTTGTTTATTTAACTCGGAGTGTACTCTCAGAGTTAAGGCCCCTAATGGTCCATGTGGACGCTTGGTGGTCCCCGGATGGACCTGACATTGAGAATCAGTGAGCTATTAACGGGGACATTCTGCTCCCCTATGGCTGTTCAACCAAAGTGATACCGTATACCAGGAGTCGATCTGCAACCTTTTCTAAATTAAGTGCCATGTTTTCATTTTCTATAGATCGTCAGCGTGCCATATCAACATTAATTAATTTTAATGACACAACATATTTAGCTTGTCCTTCTTTTTTTTTATCATTTTCTTTCACGTTGTTATAATGATCATTATACTCAGGGCAATAACAGAGTTCAGTTTTACTGAATGTAGAATGCAGGATGTAATTTACACGCAAATGTGAGGTATAGGTATTTTAAATAGTTTATTTTAAAACCAAAAATACTCTCTCACACACACTTGCCAGTGTGCCAGTGATCACCCTCCTTTGTGCCAATGTTGGCACTGGTGCCTAAGGTTGCCTACCCCTGCCATATACAGTTATTCATTTCTTGACTTTATAGGTCAAATACATATAAAAGTAACATAACCAAACAGAGACTACATTTTAACACTAGATAATTGTTTGTGTTTAGCATTCAGTATACAAAATTATGCTCTGCTGTGTACCAACTGGGACTCGCTTTCCTGCAGCCAACCAAAAGGCGTCAACAATTACATTTGTTTCGGACCACATCCATCCGAGTTATACAGTAAGCCACATCAAAGCCACATCAAACATAATGTAGTGGAAGGATGCGTGAGAGAGCAAGGAGCTAACAAAGCCCATTCTGGGCCGGGAACACCTTTTGGTGTTTTAAGGATTATGTTATACTTTAGTTATTCAAAAATAGCAGATCTATACTAAGCTCGTAGCACGGCACCGAGTGCCGTGCTACGAGCTTGTATATAGATCTGCTATTTTCGAAATATCTTGAAAATATGGCACAAATCTTTGAATATATATATGCTTTCAGAGCGAACTTTTTTAACTAAAATCTTTGCTTCTGCGGGGGGGGGGGGGGGTCCCTGGAACAACATGTGGGTCGGCGGCCAATTACATATAATTTTTGGGGTCCTTGACATGAAATATATTTAGCACCACTGATATAAAAACATTGGTATTTCAGAAAACCGTCAATTTTTGACATTGACAAAAATGTCAATGTCAGGTCTAAATGGGTTGAGAGATACATCATTGTGTGGCTACACGCTATTATACAGCTCATATGGAGCTAGACTCTTGGCCTAGTAGTCAGTGTAGCTCTCTGTCTACCTCATCTTTTGCCAAATTAGCTATGTGGCTCATTAGGTAGCTAATGTCGCATGCGTTTTTTCTAAATACGTGCCGGGTTTCAGACCATGGCCATGGCAGCCTTTAATCCATTCTGACCTGAGATCAGATTATAAAAAATGTCTTCTATGTCAGACAGTCGCTCTTCGATTTTTTCAAAAATAGCAGACCTAGTGGCGCGCTACAAGCTTGTAGATCTGCTATTTTTCAATAGCTAAAGCACGACATGATGCTAACACCAAAATGGGTCCTCGCCCAAAATGGGTTAAATCGATTTGTATGTAAGGTCCACTGCATTACGCCGAACAGTCTTAACAAAGCATTTCAAAATGGGCTTTACCATTTGAAGTACGTTATACATACACACCTACGCTGACACATGATTGCTGGCATGAAAGTATATTACTTTTTTTTTTCAAATTATTAGTGACTGTGGAAACACAGGGATTTCATTGTTGTTTCAATGTTGAGCAATGAACAAATCAACAGGCAACCATTATGTTTACCCATTTTGGGCGCGGGAAGGAACCCCTTTTGGTGTTTTAAACATTATGTTATAATTTAGCTATTGGAAAAATAGCAGATCTACAAGCTCATAGCGCGCCACCGAGTGGCGCGCTACGAGCTTGTAGGTCTGCTATTTTAGAAAAATCGTGAAAATATTTATTTCAGAAAACTGGAGGATTTAGACGATTCTTTTTCAATTTTTGAGGTCAAAAGTGCATGAGTGTGCACTGTATGGTTGCATGGCAGAAAGTTGACAGTATAACACAAGATTACGAAAGCCCAGTAGAGCTTGTTGAGAACTTGACGTTCCCGCTCAAGGCCTTCAGATCATGACTGAATGATGACTGACATTGACATGACTCAAATGGGGTGCTATAACATGCATGAGGACATGTTGGCTGTCATGAGGTTACGTCTTATAATGTAGGGCGGAGATTCCCAACCTGTGGGCCGGGACCGAGTCAAGCTCATAGCGCGCCACTCGGTGGCGCGCTACGAGCTTGTAGATCTGCTATTTTTCAATAGCTAAAGCATAACATAATGCTTACAACCAAGAGGGGTTCCCGTCCCAAAATGGGTTAAAAGAAATCCGATACCAATAAATAGGAACTTATACTAGTATACTACATTAGTTCCAAGCCGGAATACAATCGACTGTTTGATTGAGTGTTAAAATAAACCCTAAAATCCCACCCATATGATGTGTGGGCCGCGAAGCCTTCTCTTTCTTCACTTCCCGGGAAAGGTTTTGAACCAATGATGCAGGGTCGGCTCGAATCGCTCTTAACATTTTTTTTACAGTGACATGATAATATGACTATGAGTTCAAATGCAGAATTTGTTATTTTCAGCAAATTATGTCTAACTAATTGTTTGGTCGACGTCTGTTTGACCTGTCTGGCTGGACATGCGTGCAGGTCACGGCTTTGCCTGGCACACGCACGCACGCACGCACACACAAACACACACACACACACACACACACACACACACACACACACACGCTCCATTCAGCAGCTGCTGCTGTGCTGTGAGTCTCTAGGGACAACAATGCCCCTAAGCATATAGCAGTACAGTAGGTGCAAGAGAAAACACACATCGCTGACACATTCTCACGAACACAATCTACATACTGTGAAGAAGTAAAAAAGCATCGCATGGATGCACCTGGGACGTGTCCTCACTCCTCAGTGATGTATCTATCCCCAAGGTCCTCTCGGGGGTTTCGGGTCTCACAACATCTATATACCCCTCACTCGGGTGACCGAGGTGATCAAGTCCCGACTTATACGACCCAGTAGCTATACCCTCGATCGGTCCCATTAAGGAAAAACCAGGGACACACAATCCGCTGCACAAGGCACTGTGGGTTGACTCCCGGCCGGGCACCTCCTACGCCTCACTAGGTCCACTCCTGCTCTCACCAGGTGCAGCCATGCAGGACCTGGTGTGTTGCACCACTTTCCCCAGCACTATAGACACTTCATTTGGGAGTGTATACTGTATTGTGCATCAAAAGCACCTTTTATGTGACGTTTGTTTAGCTATACAGTTGAGTGTCAAAAATGTGAAAGATGTATGTATTGATATATCGATCCAGGTTAGCACAAGTTCAATCTAATCGAGTGCATATGCGGCTTTAAAATTGAATGTCAAATTGCTATCCATAGCTTGAATGGAACCTTCTTCACAACAGCTTGACTTTCCAACATACAAGACCACCAAGATTTGAATTATCTAAAGTTCAAAAAGTGGTGATTTCACCATGAATCCTATATCCACGTTTTCCCCGCCAAGGTACTGGGGCTCCTTGTGCTTAATTGCTTCCTTCAGGCCGTGTTGCCATGTCTGCTTATTATAAGCAACCTTTCACTTGTTTTTTTCTGTAAAGTCACTTGCAAATGAATTATTGGTAATAGTAGCTGGTTGATGTCTTTTTGGGCTTGATTCTAAAGTGTATAGTGGTTGCTTATTTGGGCTTGCTTCCACATTTCTTCACATCAAGGAACCCCAGATTAATATGTAATTGTCCACAGACATCCTGATCCATCTGAACATATTTTGTGCCTTTTTTTAATTAAAATGTTTTAAAGAATATTCAAAATATTCCGACTTTCATTCTCAATGTGTTTTTAAATAACGGATGTGCAAACCTCACAAAATGTGTCGCTGCATGTGAGCTTGTGGAACAGCTATTTTCATTTGTGCTTGTTTTCATAGACCTGGCCACTTGTTTCACTTGCGAAACTGGCAACGCAGCAAGAGAAAGAGGAACTTATTAGCCCTTTCCACACCTAAGCGCAAAACGGTTGCATGCATTATGGGCTGTAAGAAAAAGGTGAATCACATCGTCACTGTTCTGGGAGGGAACATTGAACAAAAATAGCAGATCTACAGATCCACATATTGTGTCACGTTTAGAGTGAAACCAGTATAGAGCTCTGCATGGGGGACTTGACACACATGTATCCTCCAGTTTTTTTCTGAAATAAATATTTTCACGATTTTTCAAAAATAGCAGACCTACAAGCTCGTACGAGCTTGTAGATCTGCTATTTTTCAATAGCTAAATGATATTCTATATGAACTATATCATATCTCACTAAGTGGAGAGCATAGAGTTCTGTATACTGTGGGGACCTGATGTCTTGGTGTCATGTGCTCTGTGTTGTTTGTGATGTGGGTGTTTGAACATAACCGGATGCCGAAGACGAATATTCCTCGGGCTTCGGGGACAATAAAGATTATTATTATTATTATTAATAAGATTGGATCTTTGAAATACATTATGAAATAATCAGCTCCGATGAGTCTCAAACCAGGAACTTTCGGGAAGGGCCGGCCTTCTCCACGAATGTCTGTAGTGTGAATATAATAAGAGGATAATTAATATGCAGTGGAAATCTGAAGACTTTTTTAAAAAGTATTATGAATCAAGACATGGGGAAAAGAAGGGTGTTATACTGGACAGGGACGTGCAGAGAGTGTTAGAGAGGCAGGGGGCATGACGACATCCCGTAAGAGGGCACTTTTAGACAAAAATAGCGAAAAAGCAGATCTATACAAGCTCACAACGTGTCGCGCTGCGACGCGTTGAGAGCTTGTAGATCCACTGTTTTCGGGGTGCAACCGCAGCACTCTTTGGCTATAGTGGAGATGTATGGTGTATATAACGACATGGATTTTCGAAAAACAAATCTGTTCAACGCAAAATGGTGCGTTCCTAGTTCAGGAGACTATCCACACTTTTCCTGGGCTGTGTGTGCTCCAGTTCCTGTCGATTTGATCCAATGAAAGCCAATGAAACTGGTCAGATGACCAATGATATCCAATGAAATCAACAGGAACTGGAGCACACACAGCCCAGGAAAAGTGTGGATACGGAAAAGAGCTATTCTCCTGAACGCTGCTTCCGGCATGGCATGGAAAGGGGAGGAAGGCATTTGCATTTTTTCCACTAGTAAATGCTGCATTCGTCATGGTGTGGAGAGGGCAGTTATACGTTGTTTTACAGACGGGTAAAAGGGCAGGGGCTGAAGCCCCCTTCGATGTCTATGTGTGCACGTCCCTGTTTCTGTCAGTCTTACTGGAGACTGGAGAGGAGGCGGGCACTTCATGAAGAGATGTGTGGTTTTTTTTCTTCAGTTTTGAGGAAGACAGAGTTCTGACTTGAGTATAGGAAGGTAATTGGCCCATGGGGAGGGAGAGAAGTTAAATCATTGACTGCATTACAGCTATATAGCCCCACAGATCATCTGTTTTGTACACTGTTTTGATGCACCTTCTTTGTACATAGGGTAAAGTGTAACGTTTTTTGAAATACCACTTTTAAAGGGCCTCACTCAAGTTCAAGTGAAACCAGTTCTTTCCCAAATGAATGATTGTACCAAATGAAAGCTGAAATCAGCTTTTGTTAGCAAAATGTCTGCTCCAGCAGTTCAGTCAATAGCATTCAACAGCATTCGACATCAGATTGCTGTGTAAACAAACACCCAAAAAAAAGAAGGTATAACGTCAGGAAAATCTTAGCTCCCATGGTGACAGTGAGGTAAATAATTAATTATGTCAACCGATGCTGAATCAATGTGGTATAGTAGGCTATAGGATGTTTGGTAATATGCGGTTCATATTCTGACAGGCACTATGAAAGACACTGCGATGTATAAGTTCCTCTGGATATGAGTATGTAAATTCACTAAATTGTAAGCACACACACACACACACACACACGCACGCACACGCACAGTCGCACACGCACACACACACACGCGCACACACACACACACACACACACACACACACACACACACACACACACACACACACACACACACACACACACACACACACCGAATAGGAAAGGCCCCAGTTGGGGGGGGGGGAAATAATAAAAATCACACCTGTGTGAACTGAGCGGTGCAACTATACATTTATTGTTAGTTATTGTACTGTACTGTGCTCTGTATTGTAGTGTACTGTGCTCTGTACTGTATACTTTGATTATTCTTGGAAAAACATCTTTGAGGAATGACAGAGTTACCGCGTGGGGGTCCCCAGGGGGGGAGGGGGGGGGGGTGGTCCCCGGAACACCCAGACCCCCAGGAACGCACACAGGGGGGGGGGGGGGGCAGGCCCTGTTCCGGCGAGCCTTCCCGCATCCGAAACGGTCGAGAAATGTTACCGCGTTGCAGCTTTCCGTGCTCGGGACAGACACACAGAGACACGTATATACATATACTATACATATATATAGGGACACACATAGCTGCGTGATGGAGCGGAGGCAGCGCTCAAAAATGACGCCTAAAGGGGGGTACAACAGGGGGGGGGGGGGGGGGGGGGGGGGATTTAGTCACGGCCGAAAAACGGGCGCCCCCCCCCCCCCCCCCCCCCCCCCCCCCCCGTTCCGTTTTTCTCACTTGTACTGGTTACTGGCATGTACTGTAGGCCTACTGTAACATACCGCTCATACATACATACATTCATACGTGCTGCATACATGCGTGTGCTTTCTCTCTCTCTCTCACACACACACACACACACACACACACACACACACACACACACATGTGGAGTAAAAGGTTGTCCTCGTGAATGAATGTCTTCGTCACGAATATTACGCTGTGGTTTAGAATTCCTCCAGAAATAGGAAGCTTTAGCAATGGACTTTTAATAATACTTTTTAGTCTTTCACACACTCTCATGCCAGTGTGCCAGTGATGGCACCCGCGTGCCTAAGGTTGCCTATACCTGTTCGAGACTATACATACCATGTGCTAACTATATACTTAAAATGTACAAGTACTGTAGCTACAGTACCAATTCAGATTTGCCAGAGCTATATACTTTCTTAGATTGGATCAATTTGACATTGTTTATATGAATGATTTATTCACACAGAGTGTTTGTGTCTCCGTCCATTATACTGAGCTGGGGCGTTTGTTTGAGAGAGAACTCAGTCCATTTTGGACCCATGCCACAGTGCCATATACTACTGTACTGTAGTGTGGAGTGCTGCTGCATCACCTGAAATGTCCCCTGCATGCTTTAAAGGGAAACGTAAATTAATTTGCAACGTATCCTGTTGTTACAACTGGGTTGGGCTGTCAAGTGTGTACAAACCTAAAGCAGCAAGGGTTCCTCCCTGTCAATCATGAAGGTTATACTTGCATCAGCTACAGGGAAATCGATGACGTGCGCGCGCGCGTGCGACCACTGCATACTGTGTGTGTCTGAGTGTGTCTGTGTGCGTGCATTTGCATGTATGAGCGTGTGTGTGTGCACTACACTGTGTGCATGTGTATATAGACGCATGACCTAGTAGTGTGTTGTTTCCTCTGCAGAAGTGTCAGTTATAGCTATAGCAGCTCCAGCTGACACAGATCCTACCGTGATGATTACGGCGGGTATACAACCTCTGCTCGCGCCAACGCTGTGCAGAAGGAACTTCCCTTAACTATACGTGAACCCGGGCTATATAGCGTCCTTAGAGGGGCAAACATTCAGCGGGGAAATAGCAGATCTACAAGCTCGAGACGCGTCGCAGCGCGTCGTGACATGAGCTTGAAGATCTGCTATACTCTAAAGGGGTAGAAATGGAGGGGGGGCCTATAGTGCAGAGCAGACCCCTCGGGGACTCCGGCCAATGAAGTATTAATTTCCTCAGTGTCTCTTTTTCTTTTTTTTTAATCTCATCATCATTTTCGTCATCCTCGTCTCCATCCCTCTCTCTCTCCGATTTGTATTATTTCATCTTTACCAGATGACTCTCTATATAGTCTGCCATTATCTCCCCCCCCCCCCTTTCTCCCTTTCTCTTTTTTCCTCGCTCTACTTGTCTCTGGCACTGACCTCACTACAGCATTGCAGTGTAGAAAATGATGCATCAACACACTTCCCTTCCCTTCTTCCCTTTCTACCTGCAACGTCTGTAACACTGACTTAATACAGGATTGCAGGGTTCTGTCATGGTAGAGTGCGTGGGACATTTCGTGTATAGGAGACCACAGATGTGTGTGTGTGTGTGTGTGTGTGTGTGTGTGTGTGTGTGTGTGTGTGTGTGTGTGTGTGTGTGTGTGTGTGTGTGTGTGTGTATGTGTTTGCACAGAGACAGACCCACACACACATCTAGATAACGTTTGTATTTATTTATTTAATTGTCACATGCAAATTGTGTACCTTCAAGAATAATGTGATCGCTTGTGAGGAGCATTGTTTTATTGTTTTATATGGGTGATAAAGATTATTTAAAATAACCTGGACCATTGTGGGTGTCTCCGAGACCTGCTCTCATATAACAGCTGCTCCATCACGCGGTTGGCTTCTATTGTGGCTATTATGGGTGAAGAAATGGTAACATATCGTTTATAAAAAGGAAAGGAACATCTTGCATAAAAAACACACACTTCATTCACTAAAGGATCACCTCGACTATCAGGACTATCAGTGTTTTGCCAAGACTTTTCCTTCATAAAAAAAACACACACATTTTCTTTACGAGTCTTTGTTAGAGTAGACGCTTAGATTGGCTCAGGCTGTAAAAAAAAATGACATTTACAGGTCAAATTTTACGTCCTCAGAGTTAAATTAACAAACAGTATAGTAGCCATCTAATGAACAGGTAATTGGAATCTAATCTCCACCACTGTTGGCCACTGTTGATGGGGTCTTGACAGGTATTGTAATACCACATTATGCTTCTGTGATACTGTGAAAAGGGCTCACTTTAAAAGACCAAAATCCAAGTTAATGTGACTGAAACTGAAATTACCGAACCCCACCATGGTCACATTTTCAGGAGTATTAGATGAAAATAATAATTGATTGTATTATTGTACCCTGTCCCTTCTAATGTCAGCACTACGCTATACGTCTCATCTCCATAGACAATAATCGTTCTCTAAATGCTTTGCTTTTTTAAGAGACTCAGTCAAGACAATGTCCCGGCTTTTATTTGGAAAACTGGGTGAAAACAAAAACAACTGCATTGCAGAACCAGTGCACAATCTTTAAGGCAGTCCTCCGTATTGGGGCAGTGACAATTTATTTATAAGAATAGCATTGTTTGACTTTTGTTAACGCAGGTATAGTTGCTAGAATGCTGTTCTAACAACTGCCTGGCATTTAGAAGTCCCCCAGACATAACGGTAGGCAACTCCAGGCGATCATCTACAGTACCAGCCATGAGGATGACATGAAGGGGCAGATTGACATTCATTATTAATTGAACTAGCACTTTGATTATATCTCTGCCTATAGTCTCACGTTGCCAGACGATCAGAGATCTCAGTGTCTACTGAATCACAGATCTATCTTTGGATTTCTTGTTGCAATTTTTATTTTTTATTACTTTCTAATTGTTTCCACACAGTTTTTTTGGGGTAATGGAAGCTGGGAGATTGTCCTTCGAGTATCTATTGAGCGACTCGTGATTCTAATCTTGCGTTGGGGCAAACGTACTTTTGCAATGTCTTTGAATTGTCTAGTGTCTTTGCATTACTTTCATAAACTTACTGATAGCTATAGTTGCTGCACTTGTCGATGTGGGCAGACATTAATGTGTTCCCAGTCTTGACACACAGCATTCATGCTCAGATGAAGTTTGGCTGGCTGCGCCAGGCTAGTATTAATGCTCAGCATCCGTACAGCGTTTCCCCACATTTCCCTTTGCATACTGTACACACAGTCACACAACATGCACAGTGCCCAAAATAATGTCATCACACGCCTCGGTGCCGTATGACAGTCCACTGTTCCGAAGTACCATTTTGTCCGATGGTTGCACATTATAACTAGTCGATGCCCAACCCCTAACCATAATCTCACAAAAACTATGCCTATAAACCTATATCCTCACACTATAATCTAACATTTGTTGGACTATTGAGAGTCACGTTGGACTAATGAGAAGCCCACCCCCCATTCACCACACAGGCACAATGATGTTTTTTTTTTTTTAGCTACATGTAGATTCTGTCTGAACACAAACTTTAAATGCCATTGACAATGAACGGAGAATTTACACAATTTGTGTCTGAGCAAATCGGCATACAGTATATATGACGGTGGAAACCCTTGGCCAATGAGGAACCGCCATTCTTGATGATGACGTACGAGGATTAGAGCGCCCCTCACTTCACACGGGTGTGATTTTCTATATACAGCTTTTGTCCCCCCCCCAAAATGTCCGCAACGCAAACATTGACAATGAAGGGAAAATGTATACGTCATCTTGTCCCCACGCGTATACATTTGTGGCAACAGGCATTCTGATTGGCCAGTATGAGATGATGCATGATGATGTACGATGATAAGAGCGCCCCTCACTTCACACGGGGTGTGATTTTTACCTTCTGACTGACACACACACGCACGCACGTACACACACACACACACACACACACACACACACGCATGTGTGTGCACGCATAGACAGATGCACTAGAAAGAAAACAAGTGCTGTAAACTATAAATGACAATCATGGTATCTAGCCCCACGCATGCGCTGTGGTGCCCAAAAGGTAGATCGCGATCTACCAGTAGATCACAAAGGCTGTGCCGGTAGACCACGTGACATGCCCCTAAAAAGAATATTTAATTTAAATCTTTGGCATATATCTGCCACTTGAATTAAGTTGACTTGATTGATTGACTGACATAAAAAAGGGCCTGTCAGCTCTCAAACCCATAATGCAATACTTTGTTTTCAAGAGTGTTGCTGTGCACAAATGTCGGTAGATTATCCCCTTTCCCATTCCAGGTGCATTTGTCTTAAATGTAATGCCAGCGCCACTGTTCCAAAGCCATTTTCAGCAATGGTCAAAGGGAGAGAAGGTGAAGGTGTTTTATTAATGTATTTCTATTCCAACCTGTACATATAGATTTAGTGTGTTTGAGAAACGTATTGTTTGTTGTCACTGTTGTCATTGTGAATGAATGCATGGGACCCGAATGGAAACAAGAGCGCAAGGTCTTTCTTCGGTGCTGTCCTTTTGGACCAATGCTGTGCTTGACTGTACCCTAGTACTGTTTGCATCTTATTGTCTAATAAAATTATCAATCAATCAATCAATCAATCAAATGGTATTATAATGTTTTCATCGGGTATAGGTCTTGTTGAGCTGGTCATTTTGAAAGTAGCTCTCAAGTCAAAAAGTGCGGGCACCGGCCCTGCCTGTAGTGTTTCGATAACAAGAGGACGACATATGTTGGCAAGCAGAATAGATTGAGATTCAGTTACAGCATACTGCCTCGCGGCCAACTAACAGAGCCATGTAGGACAAACACAGTCTGAGGGGAAACCAAAACACATGCATATCAGTTACAGTAGCTATTCCCCATAGTGGGAGACTAACGGTTCCTAGTATCCTTCCTGAACTGGGGCCGTGTTATTACGTAGTTCCCAATTCATATTCATTCATTTTGACCTGAGATCAGATTCTTAAAAAAATGTCTTCTACATCCTGACAGTGTTCTGAAAAAGCTATGTTTCCATGTCAGTCGTTCTTCGATTGTTCAAAAATAGCAGACCTACAAGCTCGTAGCGCGCCACTCGGTGGCGCGCTATGAGCTTGTAGATCTGCTATTTTTCAATAGCTAAAGCATAACATAATGCTAACGCCAAAAGGGGGTTCTCGCTCAAAATGGGTTGACGAGTGATACGTACAATTTAAGAGATTGAAAGATGAAGAAGAGGATGCAGGCCATGGTTTGGAATGCATTTATTTCACCTATACTGTATTATGTTGGACGGAAGCTGTGTATGATTAGATCTGTACTTCGTGAGAAGCAGCTGACAAACCGAGAGTCGTCTCTGTGCTTCTATATAATTCACAGATTCATGTTTTGTGTTTTGTGCTAACAAGCTGTCAATGACTCCAATTAATCCCCAAACCAAATCGCCACACACACACACACAAATACACACACGCGCGCGTGCACACACACTCCAATCAAACAGTACTTGGAAGAGAGCAAAGGTTAGACAGTGTCCTTGTGGACTACCTGTGGTGCGTGATAATGAACACAGCAGTGCTGTGGGTTTGTGTCTTACACGCTGATCCCGTTAAAGTGACATTTATCCTGCATGCTTTTCTGGAATGTATGACCTTCAAAACGTGAATCAGTACCTTATGTCATGTGTCTTACATACTTGCTGATCGAACCACAATTTATACTGGCGTCCAGTGCCGAAATATAGCAGATCTACAAGCTCACGCAACACGTCGGCTATATATGTTTGGTGCATGCAGGACACCATCGTACGACTAATATAAGTCAGAATTATACGGATAGAGCTATATAGCCAGATCTCACACATATATAGACGTGTGTTTAATAAGGTGGAAAATTGCACCTTTGATTGGGACTAATCACACAGATGATGGAACATGTTTTTTCACACACCAGATATTCCAGCATGTACAAAATTCAATCCCCCACTGCTAATCAGGTTGCATGCTCCTCTCGTCATGTACTGTATGCACACACACACACACACACACACACACACACACACACACACACACACACACACACACACACACACACACACACACACACACACACACACACACACACACACAAGATGGAAGGTGAGCGATCTATTTATTTTAAACCCTATGTTCTCCCATTTCTCTCTCAAGTAAATGTTCGGCACAGAGTCACTTTTCTTCCCACCTTCAATTTCTCCTTTTCCTCACCTTTTTTTTCTCACGATCTCTACATCCTCCACACCTCTGTTCTGCTCTCACTCCCACTCCTCCCCACCACCCCACCTTCCTTCTGTCCTTCTGTCCTATTGGTCTGTCTGTGGCCCCGGTGCATGCATCGTCCAAACCTGTGTGTATATCTATCATTGGCTGGGGCTATTATATAGGTATATAGCTTCGGCACCGGCCGGTCACACACCGGTCTCGCTGAATATACACAATAATGCTTATAGCACACCGCCGATCGATTATGTGCAATTACTGTACTTTGCCCCCTGAAATAATGATGAGTGTGGGGGTGGGGGTGGGGGGGGGTGACAGCTATGGGTAAGAAGGACGGTAGAGGGTGAAGGATATGTGGGATAGCGGGGGGGGGGGGGGGGAGGAGAGGAGAGGGGAGGGCTCACTAGGGAGAACAGCTATAGGGGGGGACCACAGGGACGAGCTATGGAGTACCCAACGGGATATCGTCAAGTCGCTATCTATCAATGCACAGTATACACAACGTCGTCGGCGTACACACATAAACACTCGGGCTTGTGAAACACATCAAAACAAAACCAAAAAAAAAACGGGAGGAGGAGGTGGTGGTGGGGGTGCTGATGCACATCAGCCGAGGGTGTCAACTATAGTCTTCTTACCTCCCGATCATAGTCGAATGCTGCTGGACTGCAGCCTCCAGCAGCCGCTCTAAGATGGTCCATTCGCCCATGGTTCTGGTTCACCCAGAGGGTCTGGTCTCAGTAGTTATTAGAAGAAGAAAAAAAGAAAGAAGGGCTTTCTCCGGGACCTGGTACCCCTAAATACTCTCCTGCTAGCTTACACCGGATTGGCGTATATATATACTCTGTCTCCTTAGAGGCGCCCGGCCAGTGTGGGGTGTTTGGTGAGGGGGTCCCGCACCAGCTCCTTTTGACCTCTATTCGTTGACCTGACTGCTTGTCCGTGTGTGTGTGTGTGTGTGTGTGTGTCCGTGCCGTGTGTGTCCGTGTGTCCCCGTGTGTGACTGTGTGTGTCTGTACCGTGTGTGTGTGTACCGTGTGTGTACGGTGTGCGTGTGTGTGTGTTTTATAGTCCTGTCCTGTCCTGTGCCTCTCTTCTTGTCAAATGAGAGGTGCTGAGCTGAACACCTCTTCCCCCTGTATCTCTTCCCTCCTCTCTCTCTCTCTTTCTCTCTCTCTCTCTCTCTCTCACTGTCTCTCTCTCTTTCTCTGTCTCTCTCTCTCTCTCTCACCCCCTCCCCTGTGCAGCGATGCCTGTGCTCTCCTCCTGCCGCACCACTCTGTCTGTTCTATAGCATATGCTATAGCTCACTCTGTGACAGCCATCACCCTCTCTCTCTCTCTCGCATTCTCCTCTTTGCTCATTTCTCTTTCTGTCCCTTCACCCCCTCCCCCTCTATCTTCTCCTCCCTCTCTCTCTCTCTGTCCCTCTGTCTCTCTCTCTCTCTCACTGTCCTCCGCCCTACCCCCAGGGTGCTCCTTGTACCTTAGATGCACCCCTCCTTGCCATTAGTGCCGCTTGGCGCTCATTGTCCTTGCATTGTTGCGGAGCGACTCGTACCTTTTTTTACCCCACCCTCATGGCTACTCTGACCCCAGCAGCGCGCACATCATCACGCCTCAGCCTGCCGTCCTCCTGTCCTCCTCCGCTATCCTTTGCCTTATTCCGCGGTGGCGCACGCACGCCACGCGCACACTTCCACACACACAAACACACACCACGCTCGCCCCCCTCGACGGCTGACTGCCGCGGCGCTAATTCAAGCTCTCCCATTTCCTACAGGGGGCCGGCATATCCGCGCCACTGCACGACGCTCTTGCCGCACACTGCCTTCATGCCTGCTAAATGTCATTGCGAGGTAGCTCCGAGCGCTGCCTACAAGGAGCCATCAAATGCAGCAGCACACACATGTAGCCCCAGCACACACGTGCGCGCACACACATGAATGTACCACCACCACCACTCAGTCCCTTAGTAATAAATCAGCCTTCGCTGCATCCAGTGAGGGTGAACGGAGGCAGTGTGTGTGCTGCAGACCTGCTGTCCTGTATTGTCGCCCCCCCCCCCCCCCTCCTCCTCCCTCCCTCCGGCTAATTTCAGCACAATCCAATGCCCGGAGTCATGTCTGCCGCAGAGAGTAGGCTAAGGATGATATGCTGTCCTGTTGAACCTATTTCTGGGTTCCTCCATCATCATTTCTCTCTCTTTCCCCCTCTCTCTCTCTCTCTCTCTCTCTCTCTCTCTCTCTCTCTCTCTCTCCCTCCCTCTCTTTCCTTCCCGTTTTGTTTACGTGCCTGGTGTTTGTGTGCTGCTGTGTAGAGCTTGGTCTTGACGACCGTGTGATTTTGGTCTCTCTAGCTGTGTTCAGTGCTCTCTCGCTCTCTCACTCACTCACTCACGCACTCACTCACTCTGCTTTGTGTTATTATCTCTCTCTCTCTCCCTCTCCTTTGCTCACCCTCTTCCTCTCCCTTCCTCACCCTCTCGCACACACTCACTCACTCACTCACTCACTCTGCTTTGTGTTATTATCTCTCTCTCTCCCTCTTCCTCTCCTTTGCTCACCCTCTTCCTCTCCCTTCCTCACCCTCTCGCACACGCTCACTCACTCATGCAATCACTCCATCTCTGTCACACTCTGTAAGCATGCATGCAACACTCCCCCCGCTTAGACCATGCTCTCTCTCTCTCTCTCTCTCTCTCTCTCTCTCACACACACACACTCTCGCTCCCCCTCCCTCCCTCCCTCCCTCCATTCTGTCTCTGGTGTAAATGTGCTTGGATTGCTACCCTGATTTCTGCTTCACCTATGCTTGCAAGAAAGCCTCCCTCTGTCTGTTGTTCCACCTCTGAGAGAAAGGAGCGATTGGTGATGATGAGACAATGCCTTCTGCACCCCCCCCCCCCCCTATCTCTGCAATCCTTTGTCAGTCTTGAGGCAGTGCTTTCTGTTCTCTTGTTCATCATCACCCCCCCCCCCCCCCCCCAGTTCAAATAGTCTCTCTCTCTCTCTCTCTCTCTTCTCACTCTGTGACATCATTCAGCCCATGGCTCTAAGGAGTGGTTTACTGGGAAATTGCAGCTGTGCCCCCTCAGCCCCCATCCACACACACACACACACACGCACACACACACAGTCACACACACACACGCACGCACGCACGCACACACACCATCTGTCACACCCCAACCCACCTATCTCCATCTCTCTGTATTCAGTGTGACAGCACTTCCAGTTGTCTCCCTGACCCAACCCTCCTCTTGCATGTACGTATTATACTGTAGGCCTATACTGTATTTTCTCCCCTCCTCTCCTTCCCATCTCTTCTACCCCCCCCCCCCCCCTTCCCCTCTTCATTGTCCCCCCCCCCACCCATCCTCCCTTGCTCTCTCTCTCTCTCTCTCTCCCTCTCAGGAGGGATGAGCACTGTACTGTACTCTGCTGTGACATTGAAAGCTGCATTCATTAGATTGATATTAAGGTGGTGTGTAAATGGCACAGAGGAGCTCCCTCCTGCACATGCACGCGCACACGCACGCGCAACACATGCACAGTGCATCATTACCATGCATTTGTCCACACACACACACACACACACACACACACACACACACACACACACACAGTTACGTATGTGACTGCACACAGGCAGGAAAGGAACCCCAGGTGTTTATGAATGTGACTCGGCCTATATATGAAAGAGAAGAGAGCGCAAGGAGAATGTATACAAAAATATTCTGCAGATGGGAGAGAAAAGGAGAAAACGTTAAATATGCAATTGTTCAGACCATGCATGGTCACTCCATCTAGATTCTAGAAGATGAAGTTATATTTGTAAGTAAATAAGTAAATAACACAGCGGCAGCCGGAAGGACATTGGACAAGTAATACAATAAAGAGCAACGGTTGCCTGAGGTGACGTGTTCTGTTCCCTGCACACAGTGCTCTCCGATCTGTTTCTGTGATGTTTCACCAGCAATGGTTTTCTAAGGAGAATTGACGGGTTTTTTGCATATCGTCGCTGTAAGGTGGAAACCTTGTACTGTATGTCCAAAAACTGTTATTTTAAATAAATATTATTATAGTGAAAATAGTTGATCTACATTCTACAAGCTCACATGGCATCGCGACGTGTTGTGAGCTTGTAGATCAGCTATTTTCACAGATTTTGTGCGACGTTGTTGTATGGTACTCAGAGTTCAGACCCCGCTCCCAAGGGAAGACAGACTGTGCACTGACTGCACACAAAATGTGGTGGAAGCAGAGCTATACACTTTACATATACTTCCCACAGATTACACACACCCAACGTGAGTTTGAAACTATATGACCTGCAATGACAAAGAACTCCCATACCTATTGGGAGAAATACGTGCAAACACAGCAGCAAGATTTGTGAACTGTTGTGACAAAAGAAGGTTAGCCAATGGAATACAACCACCCTAAGGACTACTATCTGTACCACTGGACCTTGCACAATGCACATGTAAACAGAGCTGCTACCTTTAAACAGATCTTAAATCTGAGTTTTTCTGTACTACCGGTATTTAAATAGAAGAAAAAATGCTGCCATTTGTCCCAAAAATGCTATATACCCTGTTCCCTGTAATTAAGTATATAATGATGTGACATAGCTCTGTTTACAAAATGCTGTACCCTCTCCAACTGCATATACTTTCCCCATTTTCAACTGTTTTTATTGTACTGTGACTGTGGCTGTGGCAATGTAAACGTTTGTTTTCTCACGTCAATAAAGCGGTGACGTGCGGTATATGGAGATATGAGGTTTCTGCCCAACAGCGACGATATATGTGTCTTGTCACGCTGTAGCGGTATAGCCTCGGGAACCTCCCTCACAAGATCCAATCTTATTGTATTTCTCTGCAAATGTGCAGAGGCACTGGCAATTAGTGGAGCGGAGAGCAAGTTCACAGTCCTTACACAGCAACTTCCACGGTGAATTAGTGATTGATCTATCTCATTCGGTGTGTGCACGTGCACACGTGAATACCTTTTGCATTTGTGTGTATGTGAGAGAGGGCGGGTGAGAGAGAGAGAGAGAGAGAGAGAGAGAGAGAGAGAGAGAGAGAGAGAGAGAGAGAGAGAGAGAGAATGGTGGAATTGTGTTAATTCAGCATCTTCAGCTGCATGGGAACCTGGGGTCTCTTCTGTACCAAGGACACATGGCCGTAGGAGTGGCATAGAGGAGAGGGGATGGGGGAGGGGAGGCTGTGGAGTGTACTGTGGATGGGCCTGGTGTGACCTGGCCTGGGTAATAAACACAGCCTCTGAAATGCTGGCATCAGCCGGGCTGGGCCAGGGTTGGGGGGTGGGGGTGGAGGGGGAGTTCTGTGCTAGATGGCACGTGTGTGTGTGTGTGTGTGTGTGTGTGTGTGTGTGTGTGTGTGTGTGAGAGAGAGAGAGGGGCAGGTGTGTCATCAGTGACCTAGAACAGCCATCTCAAGCATGCATAAAATAAAACACACACACATACTGTATTCACACAGTCATGAAGGCATAAAATCACCACACACACACACACACACACACACACACACACACACACACACACACACACACACACACACTGTACTTTTATTCAGATGCCACAAACACTTCATTCATATCATAATGGTGAAATCAGAATGGTTATGGTATATGTCCCAAAAGATTTGACTGTATTTTCTTGAAATAACAGAAGAAAAAAAAAATCTTAACTTTGTTTAAAGTTCTAAAACAATATATTTTAATGTAACATTATAAAACTTTTATATAAAGCTATCTATCATCATGGCTATCTGGGCAGCAGTGGATCACCAGTGTGTGTGAATGGTGAATGTAATGCACATTGTAAAGTGCTTTGGATAAAGGCGCTATATATGCACCATTTAACATTTATCCATGCAACAAAGGACAGGTCAATAATAAATAAGTATGATTCAGATGAATATTTAATCTGAAGAAATGAGAGTACTGCTAACGCTATAAGAATAGCTTTCGTCAATGGTCATGATCAGATCCGATCAACTTTCCCATGAGGAAGCATACTATAGGGCCGTTACTGTTCCTTCTATACATTAACGACATGAAAGCAGCCTGCAGGAACTGCAATTTGTTCTTGTTCGCTGATGACTCAGCACTCCTGGCCTCGGCCGAGGTCAAAATCCTTCAGGAAGTTAAGGAAGCCCTCAGTTCTGAACTCAGCAAAATCCACACTTGGCTTTCCGACAGCAAACTGTCATTACCTTGGTAAAACAGAATCCATTCTTTTTAGGTCCAAACATGCCCTCAGTAATGCAGCAATGCAAATGATTTCAAGGTCAGAGTTGACGACAATAGTAATCTCAAGCAAAGAAGAGGTTACCTGTGTGGGCTGTATTCTTGACAACAAACTGACAGGTGAAGAAGTGACATCAAAAGTGATGGAGAAAGTCAATCCAAGAACAAGATTTTTGTTCAATGCCATTTTGATTATATGCTTGCACCTCTTGGTTCTCCAACATCTCAATGTCACTCAAAACTAAGCTTCAGACATCCCAAAACAAACTGATATGACTACTTCTTGGCAATAAGCCCATGACCCACCTAATTACAATTTACTTATAGTTTGGGATGGATGGCTCAGGGTAGAAGACCTCGTACCTGTCATTGCCACTAAAATGTGGAATGCCTTGACAGGCTGACACCATACTAAATGATGTGTCCACCATACTAAATGATGTGAATCACTCACTGTTCTAAATTGGCCTGACAAACAAGGACATTCTTCAATGCCGCCGTTTCTCCTTTTTTTTCTTTGTAAATATATTTGAATTTGTTGATGATACGTATTATTGTGTTACATTTCCTATGCTATGTTGATTAATTAAACACATAAGACCACAATGGCAACAAGTCCACAGGACTTTTTTGTGTTATCCTTTAAGCCTTAATTAGTCCACAGGACTTTTTTGTGTTATCCTTTAAGCCTTAATTAAAGGAACTACCGGTACAACTTGCATTAGAAAACTTTATTTAATATTTTAATATAATATTGTTTATGTCCCTCAAATGTATTTCTAATGGTTTGAGGAGAGCCTAAATCACCACTCTGATATAAGCAGTTCAAGTCATTTCTGTCTGGCTTCTAAAGTACCACATTAATTGTCCTGATGTGGCTGGTGTCGCTATACGTAGCCACCACAACGTTTTTGTTATCCTTTTATCCTTTTTATAACAATGGCGGACATTGAGGAAATGCTCATTTAGAACTGAAGAGGCCAGAGGGAGAAGGGATTATACCAAGTTTAGTAGGGCGATACATATGACATCACTGGTACCACCAAATCAGTTGGCCTGTTCTGAGACCAATTTCCATAACAACCCATTATATGATGAGAAGACCAGATTTTTCAAAATTGAGTATTTGTGGGGATAGAAGTAAAATAAAACACAAAAATCACCCGCAACATCCACACACGCAGGAACCCAAGGGGGGATCGAGGCCCGGTTCCAGCGAGCCACCCCGTCTCTGAAACAGTTAAGAAAAAATGACAGGGTTACCATGTTGTAGCTTTCCGTGCTCGGACACAGAGACAGACATACTGTATACACACACATACGTATAGGGACACACATAGCTGCGTAATGGAGCGTAGGCACCGCTAAAAAAAAGTGGGAAAAGTTTAAATTCATGGTGTAGGACCTTCAATGTCTTACTGTAGGGCGGCTAACACATACTGTTAATAGTTCTGACTAATAAAGTATTCAGTATGTTACCATTGCCAGCAATGATGAGTAATACCAGTTGGCTGCATGGTGGGCCACCAGTGAATACAAGTGACATCTAATGCATTATGATTGTAATTAATTAATGTGTACATTGCCCTAATGACTCAGAAGCTTTCTCAGCAAACTTGCAACAGCTGCAGACGCCATTCTTCCCACTAACAAAGCAACCTAATATTCCATCAATAAAGGTTAACCACTTTTAACCTGGCATTCCCATTTTGGGTATGCCATTAAAGCCTTAAAGGTGAACATTTTTATTATTGTTTTAATTTAATTAGTTAATTGGTGGACAGAAACAGGCTTTGTCTTTCTTTAATTTAAATATAGCCTTGGACTGTGAGATACGCTGCTCACACTTAAAGTAACTTCATGGAGATTTTGGTTGTTGATTTCACCTTGCAGAAGTGCTTGGTTCAGAATAGAAGTCAAAGTGTATTCAGCTAATTATTTTCTTGTTTCTTCCTTTCTTTGTAGAGCAATAGTGGCTTTCACATTCAATACATTTTTATTTAACTTTAAATGTGCAAAATATAAGTTTGTAAGTTTATTGTCTGTTTTCAAAACAATAAACTGCACCACTTAGTTCACACGGGTGTGATTTTTTTGGTTAATAATCCAAAGTTTCCTTATGAACTATTACAGGTCATGGTTTGGGTATTTTCTTTACAGGTTTCTTCAATGGCCTTATTGTATTTGTGGGCAATATTATACCACTGAAACAAATCATTACCTCAGGCTCTTGGGTCTCTTCTCTTGTAGAAATAATTTTGGTGCAGTGTTAATACGCCCTCTTGTGTGGGTATCGAGACTACACAGTAGCCTACCCTACACACTCAAATGTTCCCGTCCTGCCTGCCTGGTCACTGGTGCACTGTACTTCTGGATCATACTATCATTGCATCACTTTGCTGTATTTATACATGTAATTAAATACAATACAAAGTAAAGCTGCACGCCACTCAGCAGTTAAGTAATTAACCACCGTTGTGGTTACTTTACTTGCAAGTTGCAATACCATTTTATGAAGGGAAAAAGAATCATGTAACAAAATAGAGCTACTCTCCATCGCCTCTAGACGGCGGCACAAAGCTTGAGATGCAGCATGCAACGTCAAGCTTCACGTGAAGAACAAGAAAAAAAATGCTCTAGCAGTGGCTAAGTAAGTTTTAGCTAGACATGTCAGAATAAAAGTGCACAGGATAACGACACACTCGCTGTAGTTTAGTTATCCCAGGCGTGTCCGAGATTCTGAAAGAATTGGTGCGTAAAACGAGTCGTCGTAATAAAGAAGGGGTGCCTGCGTGCCGTTGATTGACAAATTGGCTAAACGTCCACGGAGCCAGGAAGGAACTTTGGAAATTCCAACTGGTTAGCTAGCGTTAGCTGGCTGGCTAGTGATCTGACACAGAGTAAAGCTCGGTCGGTCAGGTTCACTCATCATGTCTGCGGCCGGAGACTTCGGGAATCCTCTGAGGAAATTTAAGTTGGTGTTTCTCGGAGAGCAGAGCGGTGAGTGTGATGATTCCACGGGGTTGGTGTGACACAAGTTGAAGACCTGTGTACTATTATCAATTAATAATAACACGTTAACGAGTGCGTATAAGCCTCTGTGTTGTTGGGTGATTAACGTCAGACAGTGAGCTAGCTAGCTGCGTAACATTACACTTAACTTAATGGTACTAGTCTGACAACGTCACTCCGCAAGCTATCTTGGCTAACTGCCCTGTTTGTCTTTTCTATGTGTAAACTAAACTCTTTGTACTTTCCACTCTGAATAATTGATTACGTTTGGTAACTTATTACATACACATTATATAGACTAGTAGTTACCGTTCGCTGTCAAAAGTTCCACAGGTCTCGTTTATGGGGGAGGGGGTCAACTATTCGTGGTCAGATTTAAAAAAAACTAGACTAGGGAGATTAAGCTTTAGTTAGTACAAAATTATCAGCTGAAAATCTAGTATTTGCTTTGCCCACCTACAGAGGGGTTTAAACGGATGAAAGGATGCGGAACCCTCCCACGACATTCCTCTCCTGTTCTGGCAATGCCTCAAGGCTTGAAGTTTATGACCGGCATTTTCAGGATCAGGAGACAGGAGCTCTAGGAACCTGTAGTGAGAGAACCTGCTCAGGCATACTTGATTTGTGCTTGTGTTTACAATACTAAGCGAGCCTTCAGATTTTTCCCCACTGGCTGTGTCACTTCTGGAAATCAGTGGAGGATGAGTCACACACTGTCACAGTCAGGGTGTGTGTCTGTGTGTGTTCGCCGTGTTGAGAATGAGATCACAACACACCCTTCACTTGCATTACACAATGTTGAATCCAGTAGTGTTTCACGCACTGTCTTTTGAACGGTCTTAATCACTTAGCTGGCATCCCTATTTTGGGCATTTTAATCACGCTAAATGAGGAAAGCTCACACAGCCATTGTGAGCTTGCCTTGTACATTAGCTAGTTTCACTTTGAAAAAAAAAAAAATAGGACTTATCTGCACGCCTTAAGTCAATTAGCTCCATTCAGTCCATTATTAACTTTCAATTCCTTTGTAAAAACTGGCTGAATAGCTAGCTACTGGAACCAGCAATTAGTAGAGTTGTTGTAACAAGTTCCTTTTAACCCTAGCTCCCTCCTACTCCCAAACACTAGGCACTCGGTTTGCACTCCACAATGGCAATAAGTCTGATCCTTTTGACAGATGGGTAAAATATATGGTCATGCATTGCATATGCATTTTAGTTAATAATGAAAGCATCAATCTGTAAGTGGGTAGCCTCGATACCCGGGCTTAGTTTTCTAACATGTTTTTAGCATTAACCATGTGGTTCACACTTTGGACTGTAGTTCATAAACCACACAACACTGTGTTGCTGGCAGTTGGCACTTCATGTTGCTTATTGCTGCTAGCTTTCCAGAGCTGTGATACCTCTTCCTTCCAACTATTACCAACTAACTGTATTACAAGTCTGTACTTCACCAGGAAGTCAGATAAAAAAAACACAAGAAACTGAAGAAAGGGCTTCTGATTTCTGTTGTCTCTATGGTAACCAGTGCCCCATGTAGTAACTAGATATATACCACTCTGCAGACAGTAATGGCAGTATTCACTCCAGAATGTAAGCAGACAGGAAAGCAGGGGAACATTGCCAGTTGTGGATGACAGTGATTGTTCTGTTGACATACTTGACTTAAATATACAGACAGACAGACAATCCAAGGCGAGTACATACACCTGTACCTTGTTTGGGGGTTTCCTTTTTTCCCCCCGTTCTTTATTTTTTTCAGTCAATGCATTGAATCAGTCTGTGATGGCATTTGTGCTCCTATATTACGATTCCTGCTTGTAGAACAAGTAGAATATTGCTAGCATCCACCATCATCTATTAACTTCACATCAGCAAATTACCGTTTTAGGAAATAACAAACTGATATAAAAGTGTCATGGTCATAGTGTTTACATTTGTTTTGTGTGTTTTTTTCTCTTTAGTGGGGAAGACATCTCTGATAACCAGGTTCATGTATGACAGCTTTGACAATACTTACCAGGTGAGATGAACAGCTCTAGAGTTACTGACTGATATGTATCCCATTAATATTCATATGTTTATGTGGTGTGTATATTTTGTATGTATACTTTTCTTATCATTATCTGACCTGATGTTCATTTTCAGGCAACAATAGGAATCGATTTCTTGTCGAAAACCATGTACCTTGAAGACAGAACAGTAAGTCTTTGTATACTGACTTACACATTACAAATGCCAACATATAAAGTAGCATGTACAAAGTTTTAATTACTGTCTTAACTTTGCTCTGTGATTTCTTTAGCAGTTAGTAAGTAAGTAATACACCTCCTTCTGTCTTGATTGTTTCCATCAACACAAGTTATGTTCCTTTCCTCCCTTGAAATGAAAGACCTTACTTACTACTGGATGACTAACGATGTCCTGTCATCCAGGAGACATTAAAATATGTATGCAAAGATAAAACTTCTTTCCCACTGGGACGCAGAAGGGACAAAGACAACTTTTGGGGACAGTTAAAATTGTATTTTGGGACGGTGGTGAAAAAAAAAAAAGTTAGTCTGGAGATCTGCCTTATTCAGCATCGCTCACACTAGAGGGTATGCGTGTGACATCATCATCATACCTGGAAGTTATGTGGGAACACCTTCTTGAGTGGCAAAAAAAACTACTTTCTGGCCTTGACAGTCCAAACACAAAAGTCCTATTTGATTGCATCAAACGATGTTAAACACGTGTTTAACTCACTTTTCCACTCACTTTGCCATTCCATTTGCCATTCACTTTATGCATGCGCATTCCCTCTATATCAGTAACGGGGGCGCCGATGGCCTACTGGTTAAGGTGCATATTACCACGTCATATAGGCTCTGATGCAGCCTGACAGTGAGTCAGCAGTTGGGTTCGATCCCTGAGCCCGATAGCCTTTGCTGCGTGTTACTCTCCCCGTTTTGAGTCTTTCTCTCAACGTCTTCTCTGTACTAGAGGACAATCAGTTTGACGGCGACACTGCGACAGCGCAGCTGACCACACTCGGTTGTTTTGAACGCAAGTGCGACTGTGAACGCAGCATTATTTGATGAGAAAAATATTTATTCTCCCCAAATCTAGACGGCACACTCTCTGCTGGTCACTCAGTATCTGCACACAACTCGCTCTCTGCTTTCCTCTGCTATCCTCCGTCTCTCTTGAACTGTCCCATCTTGCATCTCCTTTTCCCATTCTTATGGCTACATTCAGCTTTCTTTACTTTTTTTTAAACATGATTTTCCTTTTATTTTTTTTATTTTTTTTCCTGACCTCGTTCCCTCATTTTGTTTTCATCCTTCCTGTGTTTTTCTTTTCCCCTTTCTTTTATTTATCCTCCCACCCCTCGCTTCCACCCGACCCCCTCCACCCCATAGATCAGGTTGCAGCTGTGGGACACTGCCGGCCAGGAGCGATTCCGCAGCCTCATACCTAGTTACATTCGTGACTCAGCCGCCGCCGTCGTTGTATACGACATCACAAGTAGGTACCCTTTTCCCATGTTCACGCGCAGCACACTCAATAAGTAGCCTTGCCGTGCCATGAGGCCCATAGGGGGCAGGAGCCTATCTCCTGTTTCTGTAGCGTGAGGCAGCTTGATGTACAAGTACACAACCTGGACATGACGCTAGTATGTCGCAGGGACTTACCCCCAATCCAACCCTTGTGTCAAGCAGGGAGGCACTGGGTCCCATTTTTAGAGTCTTTGGTATGACCCGGCCGGGGATTGAACCCCGACCTCCCAGTTTAAGGGCGGACACTCTAACCACAAGGCCACTGAGCTCAAGCTATGTTATAAATTGTGCTTGTATGCAAGTATCTCAGCAATAGCTACAGGATTTGCATGTTTTTATAGTCTTGGGAAGATTAAAATGGATTATTGATTGATTCATTTAAAGCAAAAGCCCTCACAAGTTAATTGAAAATGGCTAGATATGTTTTCCGAAACTCGCAAGTGTGTTCAATGTTCATCTGTTCAAAATTGTCTTCACCTTATCAGTCTCTCTCTCTCTAGCAAGCGAGAGGAGAGAATGGGAAAGACCGTTTGTGATTCCCTGAAATATAAACACTTTTTGAACAGTTGGTTCATACACAGGAGGAGAGCTTTTAATATTTGCTACAAGAATACTGTGATATGTTGCTATAACCATAAAGAAAACACGTCGCACCATGAATCAAGGAAATTAAATAATTGGTTGTTGACTTCCTTTGGGTCAAGATCTCCAAATAAGACATCTGAATGTATCAGAAGGCTGATATTGTAGATGTGAATATATATATATATATTGTATATCCTGCTTCAAAGTGTTCTTTATACATTAGAATATATATTTTTTTAAATACCATTGGGCACAATGGCAGTAGGTGGCATCTGATCTGATCTTCACTCTGTTAACCCTCTGATTGCCAGCTGTGATTTGGCCAGATTCTTGTGCCATCTGGCCAAGCACCCGAAACCTTCGGATTACTAGTCTGCTTGTCTAGCCTCTGGGCTACCCACCCACTGACCAGCTTCCTACCTATTATTTTGTACTTGCCCACCCTAATACAGAACCGGCCCTGGGCTGGGGCTATCTATAAAAAAGCAATTGCTGTTGTCATTACAAATGCCCATTATTATGCCCATTATTGTTGCTTTATTGTGTCTTCTCTTTATAACTCACATTAGTTATCTCCCAGATGTTGATTATGAGTTTCCAGTGTCCCCCTTTTTGTGGGGCACTAGCTCCTCCTAGGCCCAGCTTTCTGCGTTTTGTGTAAACACAAACATTGAAGACAAAAGTGAGGACGCAAATTGTGACAGGCCGGAATGAGATTATGTATGAGGATAAGATTTTTTTTCTTCTTCTTCTTTCCTGTCCAGATGTCAACTCCTTCCAGCAAACCACAAAATGGATTGATGACGTCAGGACAGAGAGAGGAAGTGATGTCATCATCATGTTGGTGGGAAACAAGACAGATCTTGCAGACAAAAGGTAAACTTCTGCCTTGATACAAGTCATGAAGGGCTCTGTCTAAAGGACAATACTAATGAGGAAATTGATTGTTGGTCAGGAGGGTTTGAGTGATTTGGTCAAGACCAAGTCACTCAAATCCGAGTCTGCTTGAAAACTAACTGGCTGAAGACAAATAGATCTTTTTTTCACCAACCTCTTTTTGTTGTATTGTTTGGAGTGATTGAGTTCAAGATGTTCCTCCTATCAAGCCATTTGTGGGATATACAGTATACAGTATTACCAATTAATAAAACCGGGAAAAAAAACGTGATATGTGATAGAACAGCCTTTCAATAAAAGTCGAACAAATAAGCACAGTATAACTTCTACACGTTCTAGTTTATTTGTAGGGGCCGTCTGGGGGACTGCATGTAATTCAGACAAGGCATTAGTCCGACATGCGTCCGCATGTCAGACTAGCGTCTGCTCCCGTGCTTGCGGTTATGTTTAGGTTAGGAGATGAGGTGGGTTGTCATTTCCTTTCCTTTGAAGTTCATTCTACATCGAGTCTCAATGGAAGACCATGTTGTTTGTATGTCAGTTTGCAATATATTACACCAGCTCAGTGTGGTTAGAGTGTCCGCCCTGAGACTGGGAGGTCGGGGATCAATCCCCGGCCGGGTCATACCAAAGACTGTAAAAATGGGACCCAGTGCCTCCCTGCTTGACACTCAGCATCAAGGGTTGGATTGGGGGTAAGTCCCTGCGACATACTAGCGTCATGTCCAGGGGGTGTACTCGCGCTACAGAAACAGGAGATAGGCTCCTGCCCTATGGGGCCTCATGGCTAGGCAAGGCTTACTACTTGCAATATATTACGTGATTGCTTTTTATTATGTTATTGAAATGCATACATTGTTTTAAACTGATAATCCAATATTGTTGATACTGTAGCATCCTTCTGGTGACCCCTCCGTTTCATATAGCAATTTATGTTTTCTCATTTGCTGTGCCTTTTTGCTGTAACTTCCTTATCTACCACAGGCAAGTATCTATTGAGGAGGGGGAGCGGAAGGCCAAAGAACTAAATGTAATGTTTATTGAGACTAGTGCTAAAGCGGGCTACAACGTGAAGCAGGTAAGGCTGTGTGTGAGTCGTGCTCTTCGACCTCGCTGTGGATGCTGCCGCCTTGTGCTCCACCTCCAAAGGTCACCCGTTGTGGAAGACACATTTGAGCATAATCCTGAATCTGATCACAAGAGAAACTGACAAAAAAAATACAACTAACATGGAGTCGACTTGCCACTCTGAAATGAACGAGGCATGTCTTTTGGTAACCTTTAGACTATAGAGCAGAGGTGGCAGACTGGTAGCAGTAAGGTGGAAAGGGCACGGCTTGTTCATCCACTTCAAAGTATTTACGTTCTGTTTTTTTTTCCTTTCTGTTGTTCTTTTCCTTGTGTGTTTGTGTGTGTGTGTGTGTGTGTGTGTGTGTGGTCTGTGGTGTAATGTTTGGGTACGTTCCCATGTCTGTATGTCTGCTGTGTGTGGTGACTCGTGGCTCATCACAGACAGATAACCACAGAGGAGGGAGAACAGAGAGCGAAAGAGATGAATGTTCTGTTTATTGAAACGAGTGCAAAGACGGGCTACAATGTCAAACAGGTAGATGCGTGTGCGTGTTTGCAGTGCTCATGCTCTCATCTGATGGCTTCTATTTGTCACATGCACGCGTGTTCACATAGAGTTCTTGCTTTGAATGTCAGCTTTTTGTCCCAATCTGATTGGGCATTTTGCAGAGTTGTCTTCAAATTCTCTCCCATCTATCCCAAGTGGTGATTTGTACTAGTGGTCAGCCCTTTGATCTTAAAATCTCCAGTGCTGGGTGAGAGTTTGAATACCTGTAATCCTCGCCCCCCAGGTTTAATATTTGATCATCTCATCCGATTGGCATAGTACCACTAATTCTATTGCAGTGCAAGTGGGTGTGGTGGTCATGCAAAGCATCTTCACACAATATTTGTCCATTAAGATTCACATGAATGTATGTATCATTTTTAACCACACGGTCAAACTCATTGAAATTCTCTGTTTTACACTGCGTTTGACAGATGTTTTGGTTGCATTCATAAAATGTTTGTTTTAAAATTGTGTTTAAATCGTGTTGCTAATTACTGGCACTTGTGTTATAAAAGCAATAATACACTTGAGCCTGTGATATACTGTACTCGGTATAGGTACTATATAACATGGATACAGAGTACAGACATAAGGCATTCCTTTTAGATGTGGTATAATATACCACATCAATATTGATTCAAAATGGAAAAAAAAAGCAACATCTGAATACTATAATAAATGCTTTGAGAAAAATGAAATGGTTACATAATAGTGCAAATATTGGCCTACACAGCACCTCACACACCTGCTGAGCTGAAATCAATGGCATGTTGTAGTTTATGTCAGATTATGCCAAATATAAGAATATATTAAATGCTTGCTCCCCAACAACGGAGGCCCTGGTGCTATAGCCAGCAGTGGTGCCTCTGTCTTGGCTGGCACATACACTATATTGTCTGTGTTCGCTGGTGGGAAGCTCAGAAGCTTGGCAGGCGATTGTGTGCTTGTGTCACTGCGCTATAGCAACTCCCACTGGTTCGGATGCCTGTTCTGTGGGGAGGGCAACTATAGGGAGGGATGGCATGAACCTCGACACTCGACGTGTGTCGTGTTATGCTCTCCCTGTGAAACTCGTCATTGAAGTGGCTGGAAGCTGAAACGGTTTGAGAACCACTGGTGTGTACACCATCCCCGGGCCAACCGTGGGACTTGGCTTTGGCAGGCACCACAGTATACACAATACATTTGACCGCAAATGAAGACAAAATGTTGTTGAAATATACGGTTGTTCGAATCTGACTCCTGTCTTGTCTTGCCTGTCAACGTTTCTTCTCCGCCCTCGGCTTCCTATCTTTATCAAGTCTTCTAGTTTCTGTCTTCTATCTCTCTCAGAAAATATGTTTAAAAAGATATATGTATAGGTGTATATGTGAAAACGTGTGTATATTTATATACACATATGTAAACAAACATATTATGCAAAAATATGTATGCTTTTTCCCCCACTACATTTTTGTATTTAGTTTTACAGATGAGATTTGTTTCTCTCTCTTGCTCAGCTTTTCCGGCGTGTGGCAGCTGCCCTCCCTGGCATGGACAGCACACAGGATAAGAGCAGAGAAGACAGTATCCTTTCAGTACAAGCATGTTACTTAATGACTTGGAGAAAGTGCCAATTAGCTTGTCCATTACCTTTTATGCCTATATATTATATGACGATACACAATGTGTGGGGCAGTGGCTCAGGTGGTAGTGCGGCCGCTCGGGAGACGGAATGTTCCTGGTCTTGTCCTTGAGCAAGACACTGAAGCCCTAACTGCTCCCGATGAGCAGGTTGGTGCTTTGCACGGTTTCCTCCACCATTGGTGCGAATGTGTGCGCGAATGCATTTGCAATGCACACTTTGAAGCGCTTTTCTTTCCTTAACACCTGCTACCTTCAGTGATCGACATAAAACTCGAGAAGCCACCAGAACAACCCGTCAGTGAAGGAGGCTGTTCCTGTTAATTCCCACCTCTAATTATTACCCTTTCTTTGTTTCTCCTACCTGCATATTGTCAGACCCACTCTATCTCTGTACTGTACCTTTCTACATCCCCCCTCCCTTTTACCAGCACCTTGAAAGCCACAGTCTGAAAATACACTACATAATGTCATTGTCAGCATTGTGGAAACATTCTTTCTGTGTCATATATTCGAATAACTTGCATACTTTGATGTGACTGATGAACAGCCTCTGACCTTAGCTGTGCTTGGAAAAGATGCTCACTGCTTGACCTCAGCCTTATTTTTCCAAATTCAATATGATCAATGATTTAATATAGTTATGGACTGAATAATGTCACCTTGGGGCTAGATTGTCTAAATGAAAGCAGGTGTGAGAATTCTACTGATGTTTCCGAGCAGCCAAATTGACGGAGGATTGTGTGTGAATTCAAATTGGCGTATGCAGGATTAAAATCCTATCTTGCAATAGTGAAATATGGCTTCAAGATTAATATGCACAGTATTGATATGTATACCCAATACAATGCAATTTTCAACAAATGCATCTTTTTTTTTTGGATCACTGTCTTCTATGGAATGTTGACATGGCTGCAAGGTTATGTGGATTGGAAAGGTTTAAAGTGACAGCTGGCAGCTGAGGGCCTGTTTTAAACTGAGTTTGAACCTGAGCTGCCTGTCCCATGAGAGCGTCCACTGGTGGAGCCGCGATTACGCTCCTACTGCACACTTGCATGATCTGATGAACTCTGCAAACTAACACCACACAAACATGCACAGAACCACCGCCGTTTACCGTTCGTCACACCACACTATAGCCACATTACCGTCCTTACCGTTCGTCACACCACACTATAGCCACATTACCGTCCTTAATCCTCACACCTGTCCTTACGGGATGAATAAAACTCCTTACCTTTGCTGCCATTTTCTATTTTATTTTTCTTGGGATAGATCTTTACTTTTCTAAAAGAGAACAACTATTATAGGAGGGGGGGGGGGGGGCAATTTTAGTGTTTTAAGCAGGAGATTTTTCATATTATATTAAGAGTCATAATAATCATTATAAAACCCAGCATCAGCATTTAGATATGGTGACATGCCTTTTTAAAATGTAACTGTAGAGGGCTTCCTCGGCTGTGGGTTTACCTATAGTTTGATATGTTCCGTTTGGTATGAAAGTATATGAACAACGATTTACTTTTTGTTTGGCTTTGGTCTGTTTTGTTAGTGATTTATTATTCTACATGTGTATTTAATCCACAATGACTTGTAATATTTATTTCTACTGGATGAGGTTTCTTTTTTTTTTTAAGGCTGTTAATATCTTCCCTCGTTGGATGAGTCCTAAATTGCTATTAAAATGTTCTTTAATCTCGACCACCTTAATATACAGTAATTGGGACTCCATGAATTATCCTATTCCGTTTACTACTTATCAGATGCAATTTATTTGAGCTGACTGACAGTACAGTGCAATTTGAGTGTGTATGCACCTCTGGAGGAAACTCCAGTTGTTTTGCATCATAGTCTTTAACATTTGTTTTTTTGTCTGAATCGGTTTTAAGTGGAAATAAAAAAGAAAGTACACGTCACTGTCAAGTCTCGTCATTGTCTTATCTGACACTTGTAAGCTCCAGTTTTGTGATTTAAAAAAATCCTAGCTTACTACAGTAGGATCCAGAGTATTTAGTTAAAGGGAATCCATGTGTATCGAAGATACACATTTATTACAATATACTGTATGTATTGCATGTTGTTGGGTTTTTGAGGGCCCTCCTATTCCCAGCTTTCTGGGTTTGTGTGAACACAAACATTAGCTTGTGATTGGCTGATCACCCCATGGCGATGATTTGATTGGCTGAGCAAAGTACATATTTTTACCCCTGCATCAGTTGCAGCGTGGGTGAAGAAGCATCTTTGTGACTCAACTGTGTGGAAGCACCCAAAGTGAAGACGCTAAAAGTCATTGGCCGGAATGACATTTGTGATGATTTGATGATGATGTACGGTTGTACGATAAGAGCGCCCCTCACTTCACACGGGTGTGACTTTTATAATTTACAACTGGTGATGTGGGTTATTAGCCTGTAATAACTATAATATTGTCTACTTCTGCAATACTAAATGATGTCTATAGACCACTGCAGTTATGCTCTTTGGTGACTGCATGGCAACCAAACAAACACTTTTAAATAGACTATTATTAACTATTATGTCATAGCTGGCTCTTGCAGTAGTGGCTTAGGCCTACTTATGCACTACAATACCCATAGACCACTGCTGTTCCACACTGGTAATGTGCTCTCTTTGGTGTCTCCATGGCAACCAAACGAAACAAAAACAAACTGCTTCCAGACAGGATAGTATATGTCTAGCTACCATTTGTCAAGAATAAGCATCATTTCATAATGGGAGTGGATTACTATGTAACACTGGAAATAAACAGAACTGCGACTGATGCAATTATCAAACAATCGTAAGTTTAGATGTCCTTAAAGGTTGATGTTTTATATGGGTGTGTAAAATGTTGAGATGACCACTTAATGATGATGATTTCTAACCATTTTGTCACTCAATCTGGCTAGATATCGACGTTTGGCGCTGAAGTATCATCCGAGCACAAACAAGTCACCTGGAGCCCTGGAGAAATTCAATCAACTTGCTGAGGCCTATGATGTCCTAAGCGACCGTAAGCAGATTAAATTGAGAACGATCTTTTAAGAGTCAATAGCCTAACGTGTAATCACAGGAAAGGAACATAGACATTGAGTCAAAAACAATGACCACCAAAATATAGTTAACAAAAGATGGCATTCATTTATTAAATCTTTACATTCTCCTATCGCAGGATTACATAGACCCCTTTTTTTCCCCCTTTTCTCGTTTTTTTTCTTCCAGCTAGCAAGAAAGCTATTTATGACAAGTTTGGAGAGGAGGGACTAAAAGGTGGCATCCCGCCAGAGTTTGGAGCAGCAGGTGCTTCATGGACATCTGGATATGTGTATCACGGGAACCCAGCCAAAACCTTCCAACGGTTCTTTGGAGGTGACAATCCATTTGCAGGTGAAGGAAACATTCTGACCCAGTTAAACAAACAATTGTACAGTTTTTTCTATTGATATTTTAAAGAGTAATTTAAAGTATTGTACTGTTATCGTAAGACTTCCACTCAAAGGATGTGGATGAGATGGCGGTCAGATTGAATGGCGTGCAGCGAGGCCGAGGCAGAGCAGTGAAAACACAGGATCCTCCCATAGAGAGAGACCTTCACTTGTCCCTGGACGACCTCTTCCATGGATGCACAAAAAAGATTAAGATATCTCGTAGGGTAATGACAATGTACTATCGACTATTCTATCTGGCTCGAATTCAGATACAGCTTGTGACATATACACACACAGATACATCTTGTGACATTATTGTGTTTTTATCTTTAACATTTAATTAATACACATTAATGTAGTCGGTGCCCATTGGTGTACAATTGGCCACTCTCATAGATTAACACAGGATTTGACTGTGTAGATTGGATGATCCATGATGCAAACTATATAGAGCTCCTGTGCACTTAAAGATGGACGAAGGACAATAACCTTGTTCGGGGGAACGATAATACAATAATGTCTTGTTTCTTTGACCCAGGTAATGAACGACGATGGATACACCTCCAGCATCAGAGATAAGATATTGACTATTGTTGTAAAGCCTGGCTGGAATGAAGGCACAAGGATAACTTTCCCCCAGGAGGGCGACCAGGTACAGTATGTTAAATGTAAACTAATATTACATCATTCTGTTGCTATGTGCATAATCAACAAACAGTTTGGTATAGTATTGTAATGTTGGTGCGGCTAGAGGTAAGTGTATTATTGTATTAACAATTCATTCACTCTGTCTGTCTGTCTGTCTGTCAGGAAATCAATTATTGAATTAAATCAATGATGTGTTTATAATAATTATTTTCATAAATAGTGTTTTTGATATTTTCATAGTTGAATCATTTAGTGATGCTTTAAAAAAAAACACACAGGCCAATTATAGGCCCATATAACATAGACAATTATTTCCAAAGGCTTACTTTTGTAAAAGTGCAAATGTATGGTCACCTTTTGCCTTCAGGGGCCAAACAGTATTCCTGCTGACATCATCTTCATAGTGCGACAGAAGAGTCATCCTTGCTTTGTTAGACAAAAGAATGACCTGGTGCACAAGGCACAGATCGCTCTAGAAATGGTGAGTCGGGTTTGAAAGGTCAACACCATTTCTATTGTACATCTGCAATGATAATAGTCTTTTTCTCATGCTTTCCTCTTATATCTCATCCGCTTATTCCTTTTTACTTCTGTATTTCTTACTTAGTCATTCTTAATTTTATACTCAAGTTCACTCTTTATTGGGGTGCCAACTGCCCGCTGGCCTAGTGGTCCAGTACGTCTGCTATTATCGCTATTTTGGGAAACCTTCGAAACTATAGTGAAAGACAAATGGTTACGTGTGTTTTACGAATATTGAACCAATGGAAATGATTTACAAAAGGTTGTGAATGAACAAATAATAACTACTTTGGATCGGTAACGGTTTTACAAGGTTTCCACCCGACAGCAACGATATGCTTTATTCTACATGTTTCCAATTTCCTGCAGGCTCTGACTGGCTTCTCTGTGGATGTGGAGACACTAGATGGCAGGCTGCTCAACATTCCTATCAATGACATTGTGCAGTAAGTGCTCTGCTATCACGGATGCTGCTGATATTGCAGATCAGTTATATTATTTGTAATTATCCCAGAATAATACTGTTTGAGCTGCTATAATAGGCATAATCACACAAGGTCAATGAAATGACACACATTTAAATAATGCATTCTATGTGAATATTCTGGAATGAATGAGTTCTCGTCTATCACACCTTTCACCCAGCCCCCTGTACAATAAAGTGGTGACTGGAGAAGGAATGCCGCTGTCCCAGGACCCTTCCAGAAGAGGCAACCTAATCATTGTCTTTGACACCCAATTCCCCCAGAAGCTCTCTGCTGAAAGGAAACGTGTGATTAAACAGGCTCTGGCTTCCTAAACCAGGGGGGTGTCCAAAGTAGGCTACGGCACCGGGGACGAATTTAATACGTCTTCATACCTGAATTGTATTATTAACGTCCCGCCCAACAGTATATATGAGACATTTTTACATTGTTTACAAGTTTTTTTTTATTAAACTGGGCATTTCCCAGAGTATCATTTGTCAAGATTCCTTGATCCTTAATTGTTGTCTCATTCTGAAGGGGTCAAAGAAAAGCTATTTTATTTAATTTTTGTACATTGCACATCTGGTTATAAGGCTGAAAAATGGCTGAGTTGATATTGCTATTAATATTGATGATGATAGTTAAGGAAAATTGTTTAAATGGGATGCATATGTATGTGCCTTTTTTTTATTGTCCAAAGGTACATTGTGTCAGGATTGCCCTTGGGTGTTTGTTTTAATATTTTCTTGTATGGCCCCCTTTGAAAAAGGTCTGTTAAACAAACAACCGCTACGGTAGTGTAGTTCATGATACAGTAGTTTATGACTGGCTTGATTTATATGGCATATCACATCAAAAATAGCAGATGTACTGTACCAGCTCGCAGTTAGTAGTAGATCTGCTATTTTTGTCACGTGACACATAATACAACAGAGTCTGAATTGAGTACAGCTTCACTTTATATTAAGTGTTGCCATCTGGTCATAACTCTTTAGATTTTAAAATAAAATTACGTTTTGACACAATTTATTGCAGAGCTTTTGTCACACATGCATGGGACTGAGAGTGAAAAACTGTAAACAACAACACATCCCCAGTATGGTAGAATCCAGTATGGTAGACTGACTGAATACTGGACAACTCACCCCGGTGCTTGTCTGTTTTTCCTCCCGGAATTTTCACCAGTGAGGGGGATAACTTTGTAATATGCTATTGGCTGTTTGTATTCTTTTTGGAAAAATATAAAAAGATACTCCTGTGGAAAGGCTATATTATTTTACTTATATTGACCCTATAAACAATTTAGTATTATGTAAGTTTTTGCCCACTCAAATGGTACCTCGTCAGATAATCCCCACATATGCTACAACAACTTCTGTGAACAGACTTCACTGTAGTAGCTTTTCATAAATTATATTTGTACTTTTGCTGTCATGAAAGTTTATAGTTAGAGAAATTCAAAGTCCCGCCGTCTGCTGTCCAGCCTCTCCCACCCCTCACTGGGGGAAATTCTGGGAGGAAAAACAGAAACGGGGTGAGTTGTCTTGTTACCGACCGACTCATAGGCAGGACTCAGCAGCAGCTGTTATAGTGGAGTTGAGTATTTGTGTTGCGCCATCATCATGGCCCGCTTCAGCTGCTCATATGTGACAAACATTACCACGTTCCAAGAGCCCAGGCGCAGGAAGGATGGCATGAACCTGAATGAACGCGGTCAGGGAAAGGCGTGAGGTTAGATTGAGCCATTCGACATTGACAAATGTACCACTTAATCCCTATACTCCCATATATTTATTTTTATTTTGTGTACATCTATAGCAGGACATCGCTTACCCCTTATAAAAGGCAAAAGGTCCCTCTCTCGTGGCCATGGATATGGCACAGCTGAGGACGCCACTGTACTGGCCAAGAGCAGAGTTCATGAATCGTGTCTTGACCACGTCAACTGGAGACGCGATCACGGTGGTGCACAGGCCCGCGCCGAAAGCAGATACCAAATGGCAGGGCAGAGTATCTGTATAGAGGAGTAAAAGTTGTAAAAAATGTCTAGAGTTTCATTCTCAATCCTTGTAGTGCATCGCATTGTAGTGTACAAATGGAATCAAATAGACCCTCGTACACTCTCTGAGCTACAGATCTGTAAGGTTCCATTTCAATCCTAATTATCATTACAAAAAGATTGGTCTTTGGACTCCATAATGACAGAAGGAAACTAGGCTACAATATTTGTAATTGTATTGTTCTTTGTCTCACCTGTCATAGCAGTGGACTTGATAAGTGTATCCTTAATGTAGTCATATGTCACCAATTCAGTGCAATTAACAATTGCATTCCGTGCGATGTTTGGACCAGTACCTGAAAGCACAGAAAAGGTAGAACATATTAATAACTATAATAATACAATGCATACAGTACTGAATACACCAAATGCTTATACATACAGTGAGTATAGTGCAATTAACTAAGCTACCTCTCCACAAGCCACGGATGCCTTCTTCCTTAGCGATGGTCTTGTAGGCATGAATAGTGCCATTATAGCGTCTGCCAAGACCAGAAGACCTGGCCTGTGCCTGGAAGCGAACCTTCACTACGTCTGTGGGCTGAGCAAAAGCCACCGCCATAGCCCCAGTGGTGCATCCTGCCAGCAGCCGACTTCCAATGCTTACATCTGAAGAAAACATTTTATAGATATATTATTATATTTATAATCAGAATCAGAATCGTCTTTATTGTCACAGTATCAACAATTTTACAATGAGAAAATTTGTGAAATTCGTTTTTTGTGCATACAGTAGTTCCCATCGTGTTATATACAGTATATAAACAAAGAGAGGGAAGAAGAGGGGGGGAGATGAAGACAAGAAGATAAATAAGAAAACGCACAAAGCACACTCGTAGGGTCTCTTTTAGCTAAATTACAAACGCCACAGACGTGTAGTGTATCTTATTTACACTAAAAACACAAATAAGGGTCTCTTTCCCACAAGAAAGAAAACAAACATATACCTGAGATAAGGTGCATGAGCATAGCAGCCGCTGTGTGCTGCAATATATATAAGGTGCAAGGACATTTTCAGGTTCAGGACTATAATATTCAAGGTGCAACATTGTTCAACGTGCGTATAGTCCGCGGGTGGTTCAAGAAGAGCTAAACTCCAAGTCAACTGGTCCCTGGTATAATCCACAGTGTATCAGGAAGAGCAACAAAAAGGTCTAAAGGTCAGCCTGTCAGCATTGCCTGTCATCAGGCCACCGAGCAAGGCATCGCTTAATTGCCATCAGGCCCCGAGCAAGACTTACGCCTTGCTCAGTGACCTGATGGCCCGACTCATGCAATGCTTCAGCAGCCTGATGGCTGTCGGGTGGAAACTATTCCTTAGCCTGCTGGCGCTGCTCTTGATACTGCGGTTTTATATTAAAAAACTTTTCAAAAGCAGGGAAAATAGTAGAGCTATTGTAGCCAACATGCTCACAACACATCAGTTATTATTGCTATTTTTTAAATGGCTTAAGTTTAATTGTCTCCGCCAGGCCGAAGGCATGGCTATGAGACTATGTTTTGCCCCCCTGTTCATCTGTTCGTCCATATGTCTGTCTGTGAACCGCTAATCTCCACACCGATCAATTGGCCTGTCATATTGCCACCAGGAAGCCGGTTTTTGCAAAACAATTCAGATCTAACTGGAGTAACAAAGATGAAATGGGATATGTATACTCACTGTTGGAACCTTTGTTATAGAACTGTTTTGCAGAGTCATAAAGTCCAATGCGCACAGAGGCAAAGGTCATCTGTCTCTGGAGGCCAGCCACCAGGCCATTGTAAAGGCTCCTGGGTCCCTCTGTACGGATCATTGTGGTGATGGTGCCGACCACACCCCGATACCTCATTTCTGGAGCCTTTCCTGCAGCCGAGGAGCTTCCACTCTCCCCCTGAAGCTGTGCAGGTTAAATGGTCATAAAACATTAAAGCACAACGTCAACAGAAGCATGTTGGGTTAAGAGTATAGATTGTCAGGAGGGGCCATGTGCAGGTTTTCAGATCTCCAGAAACAGCTAGTTCTAGTGCATGATCACTCTTTTATAGGTTTGAGGCAGACAACAGAAAACAATATTAAGATTTTGAGTATATTCACCAATCACTTTTTATTGAAGCATTTATGTAAAGATGCACAATTGGGTATAGTTATCATATACATACCCACAAGTGTATAGCACCCAGCAACCCAACATTCTACTGTATATTTAGGCCAAACTTCATTAGCTTACCTGGAGCCGCACTTTGGCGGTGTCCAGAGGAAAGGTGAACAGGTCAGCGATGCAGGCTGCTGTTCCAGCTCCCAGAAACTTCACGGCTGTCGTTGGAGGAACATCCGCAGCTTTGAATCCAACCATTTTTTACAAACTGAACAAGATGTCTTCAAATGTGACGGTTGTTGTTCCTTGTGTGGAATGGAGATGATCGGCTGGGAATTAAATCTGAAGTCAAAAGAAGAACAATTGAGACCGTATACGTCACATTATCACATAACACTGGGCGGATCCTCGTTTACTTGTTCTGGCTATACCTGCCCCGTACATTGGTTTCAAACCAGTCAAAGAAAAATGTCATAGCCTTTTTTCCTCCTCTATATATATGACTGTCAAGCCTGGGACAGTCACAGCAGAGCTTCCACTGGTGGAATGAGCAGGATAAATTTGAACACTATAAAATTGGAGCTGATAAAATGGGTTCTCTCTCTCTTGATCGGATGAAATTAGCATCCGACCTGAAAATTTGGAACAAAGGTTTATGTTTACTAAAAAGCTGGAGAGATGGGAGACCCTCCATAAGCAGTGATCTGAGAAAAATCTGAAAATAGAGCTTTAACTATTTGTATATAAAAACATGAACATTTTTGTTTTACAAAAGTCTTACCTTGAATGATAATCATCAGTGCGAGATCAAGATTCTCTAAAGGTGTCCCTCTGGCTGAATTTACCATCAGCTTTGAATTGGTTTTCTTGTATGTCCATAGAAAACCGTACAAAAGGTATACTCCTAAAAAACATACTCCAAATTCTAGAAAAACAGAGAAATATGTTTAAAAGGGGCATCTTGGCTAAACATGATTAATAGCGACAATATGCCGACATCACTTTCAAACGTTTTTTTCCCCATGAATCTTGGAGGTTATTCAATTGGCTAAAATGTTTTAACGAGAAACAAATGTCTTACATAAATAACTGTGTATAAACCTGAGCCGATGCTGCCGGTGGAAGTTAACGCTGGTCTGAGGGAGAAGAAGAGAAAGCTGCTGCCTTTTATACCTCCAGTACCACGTCGTTACATCACAGCAAGGCAGCTGTGTTCTTTGTTTTGTACTCTCTGGCATAATTGCTTGTGAGGCCTCATTTGCACAGACACCTGAAGATGATATGCAATGCATGTGTCTGACAGCAACACCCCAAACAATAGAATGCACATCACTGAAACATAATACAAGACTCGTTCATTCATCTATTCATCCATTCATAATATAAGTGGGTGGCTCTATTGGACAGAATATAAAGTTACTATAAAGTTAAAATTCGAACCTATACGTCTGCCTCATAATGTTACCTTCTTAATCAATCCTGCTCTGGTGAAAATAGACCTCCCCAGCAGTGTTTATGGCAGTCACAAGTCATCTATTCATAGTTCTCAGATGATTAGAAATAGAATACAATCTAGTAAAGGCCCTGACAACATTCTGGACATTCTCAGTATGTGAGCTAAATTAATATGCCGTTATATAAGATTTTTCATGAACTATAGACAGACTGAAGTAAGATTAGCTGCATAGAGAAAGACAATGCAATTACAATGAAAACAATGGTACTAATTCTGAACAATCCCACTTCCTAAAGCACATCATAAGTCATTTATCTGTCTTAAGGCTATCTTCACCTAGCACTATGACTATAATAACTATATTGTTCACCTCTGTCTTCAGTTGTGGTGTAAACTGGTGTCATCCACTTGAGTTGGAACACAACCAATCAATCAATATTGAGTTACAGTTTTGTAATGCTTGTAGTGCTTTGTCTGGACAGAACATTACATAATGTACTTGTTGTGCTTGTTGTTGCTGAGTCATGATGAGAAACCATGAAGGCCCCACCCCCAAAATGTACGCCCCACTCCACCTCCTACAAGTAGATCCATATGTTCAGAAACAGCACAATGTCTTTTCTAGTTACATTGTTACCGACACTCTGCCACAAGAATGCTAAATAAACACAGATAATTATGTACTAGATAAATATGGATATTGAATGTATTGTAAAGGTATATTCACTCCCAATAGTTGTTTCTGAAAATAGCTTTCCAATATTTCATCAAGTAATCTCATCTACTGCTTCAGTGACAAAAGCAATGTTATTACTATTGATCTTGATATTTAGTAATACTACAATCCAAATAAGGTACTGTAGGTTAAGATGAGATGCAAACAAGTTGTACCACACAATATAAATCACAATTTAAAGCTTTATTGGGTTATACATATTTGTTTGTCTTATTGCCAGCAATAAGCCATTATTAGCCATACTTACACAATATTGAGCAAACAGCTCTGTAAACAGTGACATGAATGGATATAAACCTACTTATTTACAGTACACCATAAAAAATGTAAACATTTTACAGTCAAAATGTGGTCATTAAATCAATATATACCCCACTCCGTACAGTGCAATTCTGTCAGTTAATAGTTAAAATGTTCAACCACTTCAATCAATATTTTGATTCATAAACACAGCAAATGTGGTTCTAACCTGTGGCATCTTCAGAATGTCATAGTTTGAACTTTTAGACAAAATGTTTTTTCTGAATAATACATTGGCATTATCCTCATAAAGTTACAGACTTCATTGACACAATATTGTCCACCTTCACTATCAGTGGAGCAGATCCAGGATTTGTCTCTAATTTACTCCATCGCACCACCCTGTCGCTAGCTGACACATCGGCTGACAAAATCCGCCCTTTTATTATATAGGCTCATGTTCACGAATCAATGCTAAACGGTCCACAATGATGAGCGTATAGCATAGATATATGAACTCTTTATAATTATGACCTCTGCCTCTGTGCTGCCACCTGGTCATGAAATAATCTTTTCACCAACTACATGAACAATTTTGAGGCCCATATAAGTGGAGAAGGTGCCTAAAATCCTCCAACTGCAGCACGTTTCAAAGGTGTCATTCAGATGTCATCTGAACAGCATGGAGGACATAACCTCTCATTTTGCATGTAAGTTGACAGAGGGCCAAGACTCCAAAAACAGTCAGCGATGCTTTTAGTCCTCCTTGCCAAACAGGCTTAGGTGTGAAGCAGCTATTATGTTCATTGCCATACAGAGTGACGTGTCCAGGCTGACTGAAAGGACTGAAATCACACCTGTATTCAATACATTTGCATCTGAAATCCCATAATAGGATTTGCATTCATTCATGAAGCTCTGGTGTCACTATAATGACTGTGCTGCAGTGAAATGTGGTCTTCACAAGTCATGTTTGTCGAACAGCACGACTTCACACAACGGAGTAGCCTCCAGAGTTCGAGTTGGCATCCATGCCTGCAGAGCTCTGTCTGAGAAATGTATAATTACACCGACGGATGAGGTCAGAATGGAGACTCCCAGGACTGCTGTGCTCTGGTCATCCCTCGCTTAATCTGTTCATATGACACAAACATCACAATGTTCCAAGACCCCAGTCGCAGGAACGATGGTATGAACCTGAAGCAGACAAAATACAAGTGAAGAAGTGTACATTTCAATTCTAATATATGCAATACTAGGCTAATACACATCATCCTGAGTGTTTATTTACACTAGTGTAAATCATTGAATTTGGGGTATATCATTCTGAGAGTGTACAAGTGGAACCAAAAGATTTGCTTCCATTTGTACACTCTTGTAATTAAATAAACACTCACAATTTACTGTGTCGTACTGTACAACAGTGATGGTGATGTATTTACCCCTTATAGAAAGCTGTGAGTCCCTCCTTTGTCAGCATTGTGACTGTACAATGTATGGCACTGCTGTACTGGCCTGAGCCCGAGTTCATGTAACGTGTTTTGACTACATCCACCGGGGAAGCCACAATTGTTGTACAGAACCCCGCTATGAAGGCAGCCGTGAAGTGACACGGCACGTTATCTGCGGGAAAATATAGACAATGACACATTTAATAACACCAACCTTTACATTACTGTATAGGCTACCTTTGTATAGGCTGTCTCTCCCAGAAGCAGCGAGTGCATTCTCCGACAACGGCAATCAGACGCAGCGGCCTGGACGCTCCATCTCGGTCCGTTCGGCACTGCCGGTAAACTGCCGGTAACTGTCGGTAACAGCCGGGGCGCTGCCGGGAGAAGGGGCAGAATCTGCCGCGGAAACTGGGGGGGGATTATGATGACCCTTGACTGCCGCTCGCTTCTGAAGGCAGTGCGTTGGTCCGACATGCGTTGCGTCGTGCTTGCGGTTAGGAGGGTTAGGGTAAGGGTTTGGGGTAGAGTGTCGGACTGATGCCGCCGAGAAACACTGTCGCCTGCCGCGTGTGTTCCGCGGCTGCAGGTGCCGTTGCCGGAAAATGCACTCGCTATCTTCTGATCTGTCTCACCTGTCATGAGGTCATACTTCAGGATGAGCTCCTTGAAGATGTCATAGGTTACCAACTCTGAACAATTCACAATGGCGTTACGTGTTATGTTTGGTATGCAACCTATAGAGCAGAAGGTGACAGGATCAGGCATTCAGGAACCACGAAGACAATGAAACTATGATATCAGCAACGTATGGCAATTTAAAATCATGGAATATAGACGTCTTGATTTAAGATGACTGGTACCTCTCCAAAGGCCCCGCACTCCCTCCTCACGGGCAATTGTCCGGTAAGCGTCCATGGTGCCACTGTATCTTTTCTCACCACCAATCAGGCAAGCCTGGGCTTGGAAACGTACTTTCACCACATCCGTGGGCTGAGCAAAAACCACAGCCAAGGCTCCTGTGGTACCGCCTGCCATGAGCCGGACCACGATCCCAGTATCTGAAGAGGAGTTTAAGGATGTATGATGATGAGTCACAGTGAATCGTGGGTCAACACAATGGGCCTCATGCGCGCCAACCGTTCTTAAGAAGTTCTTAAGAGGACATTTTGTTCTTAGACCCACTTAGGAAGTTTTTAAGAAGGTTTTGGGATCCCTCAATGTTTTCTTAGCTGTGATTTGTTCGTAGGTAAGAACAGAATCTAAGCACACTGTGGAGCACTCTAAGGGCCGATTCATACTCCTATTTTAGAGCCGAATAAAAGTCGGTTCGGCTCTGTTAAGCCTGCAATGTGACGTCATTTGAGGTTCGGTCCTAAGGCCTGACTCACACCTTCGCATCTAGCATACAACATTGATGCATGCTAGATGTAGGAAAGGGTTTGTTTACATCTTGCCCCAAATTTGCATTTCCAATGGAAGTCACATGGTTTGTCACAACATTTGTGTTGTATGGCTTTCGGCTGTGTTTCGACTGGCCCCCACCCCCTCATACAACACAAATGTTGTGTCAAACCATGTGACTCCCATTGAAAATGAATTGCGAGCTTGCATCAGTCAATAAGTCTCATGCATCAGCTATACATCAATCTGTTGTGCACGTTTGAGTCAGGCCTTTTTTGTTCTTAAGAGCAATCATAAACAAACATAAAGGAAAAACAGCGCCCTCTGCATGATGCTCAAAGTTTGGTCTGAGGACCTCAAGTAGTCCTTGAGGAAGTTCAAGGTAGTCCACAGCAAAATATGGAACATTTTACCACTTTAACCCATTTTATACTTTGAAAATAGCCAATCTATTATATAAATATTCTTCCCTAGCAGAAAACAATTTCAGGTGGGGGTCTGCAGAATACATTTATTTAAAATTTGGGGGTTCTTGACATGAAAATATTTGAGGACAACAGGCCTGGAGAATTCCAATCCAACCCAAACAGACCAGTTGAGTTTGAAGGCAAGCACCTATACCATGATACCAACCCCATTAGGAATTCACTTAGGAAGAAATGTAAGAGGAAAAGTTAGGAACTTATTGGCGCATGAGGCCCAATCATACTAGTCAGGTGCGTATAGAGATAGAAACTCACTCTCTGAGCCTCGAGTGTAGAACTGCTTCATGGAGTCATAGAGACCGATTCGGACAGAGGCAAAGGTCATCTGCCTCTGGAGTCCTGCCACCAGGCCATTGTAAAGGCCACTGGGTCCTTCTGTTCGCACAATGGTGGTGAGGGTACCAAAAACGCCCCGGTACTTTATCGCATTGGTCCCTTGCACTGTTTGAGATACATCTTGGATCTGGGAAATATAGAATGATACAGTATGATGCTGAGCAACAAACTAATGTTGTCTGGAGAATAATATGGTTTTTATTTTTAATAGACTAAAGAAAGAGATATTGTACAGTCCATTCAATGCTTTTCTTAATTGCTTATGTGGGGAAAACCGAACATAAACCATGCTTAAAAAGTCCATACAGTCCGTACAGTCCCATTCAATGCTTTTCTTAATTGCTTATGTGGGAAAACCGAACATAAACCATGCTTAAAAAGTCCATACAGTCCGTACAGTCCCATTCAATGCTTTTCTTAATTGCTTTATGTGGGAAAACCGAACATAAACCATGCTTAAAAAGTCCATACAGTCCGTACAGTCCCATTCAATGCTTTTCTTAATTGCTTATGTGGGGAAAACCGAACATAAACCATGCTTAAAAAGTCCATACAGTCCGTACAGTCCCATTCGATGCTTTTCTTAATTGCTTATGTGGGAAAACCGAACATAAACCATGCTTAAAAAGTCCATACAGTCCGTACAGTCCATTCAATGCTTTTCTTAATTGCTTATGTGGGGAAAACCGAACATAAACCATGCTTAAAAAGTCCATACAGTCCGTACAGTCCCATTCAATGCTTTTCTTAATTGCTTTATGTGGGAAAACCGAACATAAACTATGCTTAAAAAGTCCATACAGTCCGTACAGTCCCATTCAATGCTTTTCTTAATTGCTTTATGTGGGAAAACCGAACATAAACCATGCTTAAAAAGTCCATACAGTCCGTACAGTCCCATTCAATGCTTTTCTTAATTGCTTATGTGGAAAAACCGAACATAAACCATGCTTAGAAAATAGACTAAGAATGAGTTCTTAATAGTGCATCTAACCTGTAGTCTGACTTTAGCAGTATCCAGGGGAAAGGTGACAAGATCAGCCAAGCAGCCTGCAGTGCCTGCGCCAAAGAACTTGGTGGCGGTTGAAGGTGCCAGGTCTGTAGCGTTTATGCCAACCATTGCTGCGTTGGAAAATGTTGGGATTGATGGGATGTTCACAGGATTTGGGTTAACTAAAGGTGTGTTTTTGCCCTAAGGCGAGTAATCATCTCATAAATACAGACATGACAAAGAGAGAACAGAAGCTCAACCCATAGTTAGTTTATTGTTATAGTTTATCGCTATACATATATCACTCATTCTTGAGATGAGGGACAAAAGTGGAAAAAACATGTCCCACACATAAGAGCCTTATTTTATGTAAAAAATAAATTAATTCATAAAAATAAAAGCACTTGCAAAGTTAAGTGTAATACAGTTGTGTATTATTATGCCCTTAATTTCATTATAATTGTTTTCATATTCCATCTGAATTAGTTAAAAGCAGGCCCTGTACCCAAAAAGGCCTGTATTTAGCCTGTCCCCAGCAAGTGGCCACAATTTCAAACTGCCAAAAAAGTGTCTAATACTGTCACAATCACATAAATATACATACTAAATTAAAGTAGATTGTCAACAACATAGCAAATAATATACACAGTTAATTTTAATCTATATTTTCTATTAAATATCTCATATCAAATGTTCGTCCCACGTCTCCGTCAACTCCGTCAGGTTTTTTAAAAAGTCTTAAATTAATCAGAAAATATTGTCGACAGATTTAGCCTGAAGACTCCTTTTCCAAGTCCCATTTATATTTGTTGCAACAGTGGAGTACCTGGTCTGACAAGCATTCAATTGTTTGATATTTTAAACAAACAATGTTGATAACAATGTGGTCACAGCTTTTACATGTCAACTCCGTCTGCACATTTTTATGATCTTTGTTAAGAATTCCAAAATAATGTTTATTATTTTAGTTTAGGGGTTAGGTTTAGCTAACAAAATTAAGCAAAAACAAAATGGCTACATTGTACTAAAGAGGGTTAAGATGAAAACAAATGCCATTTTGTCAACTCCGTCAGACGTCAACTCCGTCAGATTTTGTGTCTGACGGAGTTGACGTGTATCTGACGGAGTTGACAAAAGTGTTCCTAAAACAATAAAATTATTGTTTTTGAATAATGGGCAGTATTCTAATTTGGCACACAGTTAGAGCATGCCTTAAGGAACATTTTTGGCTATGGGGCCATCACAGATTTGTCTCGTGGTGACCATGGCAGCCATATTACAAAAGAGCCGCCACCTGATGTTATTTTACAATAACTCAAGTTCTACACCACCTAGGATCTTGATTCTGGTGACTAAGACCTCATTTTCAAGGATGAGGGATACAGTGGTACAATTTAGACCTTTCCCTGCAGTGACCATGGCAGCCATTTTTCAAAATGGCCGCCACCTGCTGTTATTTTACAATAACTCAAGTTCTACACCACCTAGGATCTTGATTCTGGTGACTAATCATACATTTTCAAGGATGTGGGGTACATTGGTAATGTTTAGATTTGTCCTGTGACCATAGCAGCCTTTTTTCTTTCAAAATGGCCGCCACCTGCTGTTATTTTACAATAACTCAAGTTTTAGACCACCTAGGATCTTGATTTTGGCGACTAATCATACATTTTAAAAGATGAGAAATACAGTGGTACTATTTAGATTTGTCCTGTGACCATGGCAGCCATTGTTTTTCAAAATGACCACCAACCTGCTGTTATTTTACCAATAACTCAAGTTTTAGACCACCAAGGATCTTGATTCTGCATGGCGACTAATCATTACATTTTCAAGGATGAACTTTCTCTGGGAGAGGTAAGGGCTTATTTCAGGTGCAGGTTGAGTTTCTACTGACAGGACATTAAAAGGAGGTGGGCTTTCTGGCCTTTGACTTGCCCCTTTCAGGTACAGATGCACAGTTTTACTTCACTGGCCACTGCAGGGAACTGTGGGGGAGAAACTTTGGTCTCTTGACACCCCGATTAGGTTCAGGGTTTTTTTTGGTGGAGACTTGCCTTTCATGACATCTTTGCTGCAGCAGTTGATCTCCTTACTGCCAGTGGTGGCACACTCTGGGTCTCTGGGGCATTGTATCTTGGTGGCCTCCTGCCAGTGTTTCTCCATCCTTCTCCTGAGCTCTGTGTTCTGGGGCTCTGTTATAGTCAACTTACATTGTCTTGGCTGGAGATTGCTTTCCTGCAGGGTCCAGCCCAGTCTTGTGCAGATGGCTGCTGGCCCCCCTGGAGGCCCCAACCTCACTTGTTCGGTTGGTGTGATTAGGTGGGGTGGTCTTCCCCAATCAGGATGAGGGGTTTGACCCTTTCAAACGGCAGTCTGGCCAAGTGTCTGTATTTAGTTGTGAGTTTAGATACAGGATACGATTGCTCACCCAGCCCCAGGTGACATGAGGTGAAGGCTCCTTTGATTTGGTAACATTGCTTTGGTTGACATTCTGGGGACACAGAGAAAGACACTGATGCCTTCAGTGTCTGCACATCCTGCCTGATGGTCCTGAAGCCAAATCTTCTGTCTTCAGTCTTTCGCTCACTGTTCACTGCTCACTGTTCACCTCACCGAATTTAGCCCAAGGAGTTTGACCCCTAGTTTGGCCATAGACCCCCTAGTTTGGCCATAGCCACTTGCCCAAATGTGCCGACATGTGCTGACCTCATCACATCTGTGATGATGGCTATGGCCGTTTTTAGCCAACGTAGTGTTTTTTGTGCAAAACTAATGCTTGGAATGGATCCAGAATCATGAAAAGCCCCTAGTTTGACATGCCACATGCTACTTAAAGCATAATGAAATTTAGAACATTTAGCCTTATATTGGTTGTTGATGGTACCCAACTTTCAGCAGCTGTCAAACATGCCCCTAGGGTGGTCAAATAGAAACCAATGTGGGATATGTTAGTAGACACCTTTACAAACATTGGTGAAGAAAATTCTTGGTAAGAAATGTATTCACAGATTTTATATTATTCTGATAATATTCCCTGAGTAAATTGGTAAAATAATAGCAGGTCCACCATTTTTGAAAATGTCTACCATCCATGGTCACAGGATAAATCTAAATAGTACAACTGTATTCCTCACCCTTGAAAATGTATGATTAGTCACCAGAATCAAGATCCTAGGTGGTGTAGAACTTGAGTTATTGGGAAATAACAGAAAGTTGGCGGCCATTTTGAAAAATGTCTACCATGGTCACAGGACAAATCTAAATAGTACCAATGTATCCCACATCCTTGAAAATGTATGATTAGTCACCAGAATCAAGATCCTAGGTGGTGTAGAACTTGAGTTATTGGGAAATAACAGAAAGTTGGCGGCCATTTTGAAAAATGGCTGCCATGTTCACAGGGCAAATCTAAATAGTACCACTGTATTCCTCATCCTTGAAAATGTGGGATTAGTCACCAGAATCAAGATCCTAGGTGGTCTAGAACCTAAATCAGTTAAACTTGTCAACTCCGTCAGATGTTCGTCAACTCCGTCAGACGTTCGTCCCGTGATGTTTTTGTTAATTTCCAAAGAAATAGAAAATTCGCTGTCAAATCTTTTGTGCTTATGTATTGAAACACCAACTGAAATGATACGTAATGATGATTTTTTTTTTTTTTACATGGTTTTCATGTTATAATATTGAAAATAAAGGTTGAAATGACGGTTTTGAGAAATTGGATATTTCATAATAGTGTGATATTGGAACAAAATAATATTAAAAGATTTGTATTACTTAACTTGATTACTGAAAGCCATTATAAGATAACTGAGGACTTTATATTATTGTTGAAATGATAAAATTCAATTAAAAGGGATTTTAGTGTGTCTGACGGAGTTGACATGAATCAGGTATTAAGTGCATAAATGTCCCATTTTAGAAAGAAATGTTATGCGAAAAACCTGTTCCTTCTCAAGATTGGTAGTTGAGACCTGTGTCTACAAATACATCTATTTGATTTGAATGTATCTTAAAAAAAAAAAAATCCAGTTTGAAAAAAGTTTTGTCCCTTATCTCAAGAATGGGTGATATATAAAAAAAAGTACATACCTGTGCGTGAAGGCAAAGAAGAATTATTCAAGTTGTTCCCTGTGGTAAACCTTTCTCTTTCTCTTTGCAAGTCTGATACTCTCTTGAGATGTCTTGGCCATAAACTGATCTCCAACTAAGCAAAGCAGCATACAATTAAGTCCCTGTTGAAATGAAACCACATTCATCACTGAATTGATTGACTGTGGTTGACTGTGTCATACTTGTAATTAAGCAAGGCTCATGTATTACAATAACATTATACAGTATTGATATGCCTATATACAGTTGTACCCCCATACATGCATTACATCACTAAGTCACAACTAAAGCTAAACTTAATTGAAATAGAAGTTTTTACCTTATTAAAGTTATTCCATGGGAAAGTATTATCCAGTATAATATGACACAGACATATATCCTTGATAAATCCTTCCTAGTTGTCTGTAGTCCTTGTTGTATGGCTACAGTTGTAACACTGAAGGAGCTCCTCAATTTATGCAGCAGGTACCTCAGATCCATGCCATATATAAGCATGAGAAGTTGGTCACACAGAGTGCTCCTGCTATGTTTATTATATCACGTTACAGGACACCGCCAGGACACGGCCCGGCTACTTGAGCTGCAGTTGTTGATCTGCTTCATCACACAAACATGCCGGGGTCACTCACAAACAGCACTGCAGCCTTTTAATGGAACCCAATGGCACTGGAACCGTTTTCATCCTCTGTTTTGGTTTTCACTTTTGTGAAATTGGAAAGTAGTATACAGACAAGAAGAATAGAAAATTGACAATGAATTGATTTATTTAATTTTATTAGAACCATTGTACTCTATAATGTTTCTTTTTTCTTTTGTTTTATTTTGTATTGTTAAATAATAAATATGTATGTGTTAAAGAACTGTGCAATTCGTTTTCTTCCAATTTGTCATATGCTCACATTCGTTATTTTATGTACTACTGTACTTTCCAAGAAACTGTTTGCCTCAACATCACATGCTGACATAAAAGTTGTCTCGTGATCCCATTGGTTGCTGTATATAGCCAATCAGCCAGTGAGGCCTGTCTGGATTCCAAGCATGCTGTTATGCTTTCACTTACATAATGATATAGTGATTGTTGTTTGTATTGTAGCCTTTTCTCAGTGCTTTGGAAGATTATATACGATGGTGTGTCCATCCCTATACAATGCATTGGGGTGGGGGAATGGACCTGACATCTGTATGCAATCGATTGATTGATTGATTCATTGATTCATTGATTGATTGATTACATCAGAATCAGGCCATTCGTGTTTTGCGAACACAAAAGGAGCACAAAAGGAGAGGTTTGCGTGCAGAGAAGGGTATGGTCCAGATGCCAGGAAGGCTGGGTGTGCTGTGACGTCCTTAGCAGGCATTCCTATACGTGTGATTTTCCATGGTAGCTGTAGGTCATGGCCCTGTCAGACTCAGGCCCAGCCGTTAACTATGCAAACCAGTGTCTCCTAAAAAATCACCTGCTGTTGTGTGTCAGAACGTTGTGTTCTGACAAGTATAGGCTACGTCTTCGCAAATCTCAACTTTCAAAATTGTGCTACTGACTCATTGGCCAGTTCTGCAACATACATCTGAATGCCCTTGGTATATTTGTTTTAGGTGAAGAAGTCTTAAATGAGATTAAGTCCAATGGGATGCACGCACATCCTGACCAAAATGTTTCAGGTGCTGAACAACAGTACGCACACTGGAGGAAAGGAAGGGAAGGTAACTTGTTACCCTAGTGGGAACATAATGTCCAGTAACCTTTGAGAACATAGCTGGACTGGTAAACAACTTGGTCATTTGGCCGAACCCAACAGCCCTGAAACTTCAGGCCAGAGGGTAACTAACTACCCTCTGGCCCTGAAAATGAAATTGAATATCGGTGTGCGAGTGTCTCAAGAAGCCTAGTTACTGTTATCCCAACCCCCCCCCCATCATCACTTACCACCCTGTGGTCCTTTACACTATTAATCACATCAGCTCATGGGATTTAACTACTTTAACCCTACAGTCCCTAATTTGGGGACTTGGGCTTGACAGAACAGGCAAAGAAACAATTCTTCCAAAAAGTGAACATACAGTGAAAGATCACACCCGTGTGAAGTGAGGGGCGCTCTAATTGTCGTACATCATCATAAAGAATATTGGTCCCTTATTGGCCAAAGGTTCCCTGCACCGATATATGCTGATTTGCACCTAGATCTGCATATATGGAGCCAGCCAGTAACTCTACATCTGACCTCAAAGCTCAAACCCTTATATATGGAGCTGACCTGTTCTGACATTCCATAATGTTGATCCTTCCCCACCCTTCCTTCATCTTGGACGTCTCCCTTTTGACCTGTCCATTCAAACTCTCTAGATGCATGGCCCACCCCAAAGTTATTAGCGCAGCTGCGCCCGGCAGCCGGCGTAAACTATAGAGTTCTCAATAGGCCCGAAAATTAAGGCCCAGCCATACACCTGGGCCCTAACTGGGCTGGCCCGAGGCCCCGCCTGGCCTCACTAATCAGCACACATTTTACACCCTATACCGGCCCGAAAACGTAAATAAAAAAATAAAAAAGTCCATATATGGGCATTCCCAGACCTGTTGTTTCAGTGCGACCTCACCCAAATTCTCGCCCTCAGGGCATCTTACTGGTAATAATAATAATAATAATAATAATAATAATAATAATAATAATAATAATAATAATAATAATAATAATTTATACCGTTTCCAAATGGTCATACCTGTGTTGAGATATGTTGCTGTACTCTTCTCTTCTTTATTACCACTAATTTATGTGTTGTCATATGGAAATTGTGTTCTTTAAACTTACTTTGGTAACACTGCCCTCTTTTGTTCAATCAGTGGAATGGAACTTGAATTTATTCCATTTCACAGCATACATTTAGCATTAACTTCTTTCTTACAGAGTCTGAGTTTCTACTCAGTTTCATTGCAAATAACATTCAAAATGGTCTGTTAAATCTCTTTATTTTTCTAATTACTTTTTTCATTTATTTTATGTTATGTTTTTTATTTATTATTATTTATTTGTCAAAAAATACATAAAAAAGATAATTGAAAAAACCCAACATGTGAATGGAGGGGGGGGGGGGGGGGGGGGGGGGTTCATGGACACGGGGGTCTGTACTCTCTTCAATGTGAGCACCGGTGGGGACACCTGTTAGTTGTACCATCAGTGGTGTACTGCCGTCATGCTTGATGGCAGGGAGCAGTGGCTCTGCAGCCCTATGCCTGCAATGGTAGCCTATACCACCATCAGGCACATTTGGAGGCAAGAGTGATGGATAACCCTATGCCCCCTGGGGTTGCGGCCTACACTCTTCTAGCAGCTTGCTGCCAGCGATGGGAAAAACCCCAGGGTTGTCAAATTGTGGGTAAACATTTTCTCATCACCCTCTACCAGCCATTCTTTCCAGCAACCGCTGGATGCTCTGGCGCCTAACATCTGTTTTTTTTTAACTGACTTCCATTATAAAATATAAAATATAATATTTTAAAATCGATTAAAAAAAACTGTCCTGTGGAGGGCACCAATAACCATACAAGCACATAGTCTGTCAGATGTATTTCTTCCACGAAGAAGAAGAAGAATCCACGGTAGAATAACTGAACGAAGAAGAAGAATGATATGGTCTATTATGGTGGGCTGAGCTGAGGTGGACAGTAGGCTACTGCTTCTGGTTGGAAAACGTCAAAGCACTCGAATAGCCCGAAATAGCTGAGATTGTCCAGTGCTTAACTGGACGAAAGAGAGTGGTGCCTCTCACTGTGGGTTTGAAGAGGAGGAATCATATGCTGCAAAAAAGAGGGGCGCTCCTATCGCATTGTTCTTGACAGAACAAAACTCCACGCTGTCGACGACATGGAGAAACAGTTACATTTAAATTTATTAACCTCCAGACCTCCAATGGGAGGTGGTTTGCAGTCGGGGTCCAAGATGAGAATGGGGTGAGTTTAGCCACTATATGTTGTGTTAGCATGCTATCAACTTTGTTAGCTATACCTATCCTCAGATTCCCGCTGAGCACAGAGCCATCTAATCTGCCTCTCTCCAATGAGGCCATAGAGAGGTGTCTGGTTTATAAGCCTATTTTACAATAATGTTAGCTTAGCATAGACACACTTGGCAGAGTTTGGAGAGCTGTCGGCTGCAATGCATTGTCCCAGTTTGCATAGAGTATTTTGAACCTGCTGCGGTGGTCCACTCCATAGATATGGTCCACTCCACATTACAATATTGTTGTGACAGCCTTTTTTCAGTGTGAGGTTGAGTGAGCCGAGTCTCTATAAAGCCAATAAGCCATCAGCCCACAGGTCTAATTCTAATGAAGTTACAAAACAAAAACGGTACATAACATGTACTTTGTATATTGAGTTGAAATACTGTTGTACGTTAAAAAACACACGAGTCTTTAATTGTAGATTGAAATTGTATTATTGAATGTTTTATAATATTGAATGGAATGAAATACGATTGTTTTGTCAGTGGTGATCCCTGCTGTTCTGTGATGAGGATGGCAGGTGTATAGACTATCTATGCGTCATGTTTCTGTAACGTTCACATATTGATATGCATCCTGCTATGACGTTTCGCTCCACCTTGAAATGTGCGTGGGCAGTTGTTATTGATGATAGAGCATTCTACCCTTGTTTGTCGTGACCGTGACTCAGTCAGGACTCACGAGGACTCTTTTTTCCACCTTGCTTTTTTGTTTCATCATATATCCTTTCACAGACAGTATATGATGCAATGTTGCATCTACCTCTAACTACTACTAAAACACTGAACAAGAGTTTGATTTGTAGATGGAAAATTATTTGAAACTTTCTACAAATTGCACTATAGGCTGCGCTGAAAATACAGGAAACATGATTTAATGTATATTAAAGGTCTGGACCTAGGGTGGCCACCTGCAAGACCTCAGAAAGGAGGACACTTTTTGCGGGGCTCGCTCCCCCGACCCCCCCCCCCCCCCCCCCCCCAGATATTAATATTATTACTACTACTATTGCACCTGATTTTCACCACTATCCTCTCCAGCATTATGTCCACAGAGAACATATATTTGCTAATTAAATTAACCTTTTTAAATTATAGGGTACCACAAAGGCCATTCATTTTATAATCAATTTATTTTATTTGATGTTTAGATATGTTTTATGTTTAATCTCTTTCTTGTGTTTTTTTTATACAGTCTTATGGTCATCGGTGTGGGACATAGAATGATGCCAGTAGCCTATATATTCACAGTGCTTTAGCCTCCCTTTCTTTATGATGTCGAGTTCCTTGCTCCATTGCTCATTAAATGTAGTTTTTCATTTCGGCATATTTGGCTTATTTATCTCTGCATCAACTATACTAAAGTGATTGTGAGAGCTCAACAAACAAACCGACCATCCCACTGGCAGTGTTGCCAGGTTTTGGAAGAGAACCAAGCAACCATGTCTATGAAAACAAGCACAAAAGAAGCCTGACTAGGCTTAGTAGCCTATTATATAAAACAAGCCCAAAGTCGCTTATAATTAAGCGGACATGGCAACACTCCGAACGTCTCCACTCGCCTCACCCTCACTCTTTTTAAGACAGTGTGGCCGGCTCGCTTCGGAGCTGAGCAGCGCTGCGGAGATTTTAATACCCAGGCAGACGACGTAAATGACAGTTATGGCACAAGCACTGTATATCACAAAAAAACGGACAATTATGTGTCCGGCCAGAGGTTGAGGTGGGAGGAGGACAGGTGGGTCTAAAACCGGACTGTCCGGCGTGAAACCGGATGTCTGGCCACCCTACTCCACTGCAATGTTTATATTTTGTATACTGCTATTAATTTGTTTACATTGTGTCATTGCAATCAAATCATATAGCCATATAACCTGCAATTAGGCATTTAACAGCTGACATGCAGTTCAAGTTAAAAACCTCTCTTGTTGTTCCCCATTTCTCATAGACCTGGACGGAAAAAAGATTTCACCCCGCTGTGCTGGAGTCAGTATTTTGAAACAATGGAAGACGTCGAAGTGGAACATGACAATGGAAAAGATATATCCTTATCATGCTTATTCATGTTCTCTCTTACCCAATTTTAGAGGTGTGGGGTGGACTTGGTAACCTAAAAGGTTAGAGGAGCCTGCCTGTTTTCGGCTTTGGTTCTGGCATAGTGAGTCAAGAGTACAGTAGCAATGCCCACTCCTTAACAACAGACTCACAATGTGTGTTCTTTTTCTGGTGAAAATCGGGAAGCCAGGTTGAAAGTAGCTAAACATGTCCGCTCCAAATGCTGCGATAGAGCTGCTCATTGGTCAACAGTGGAACACTACTGTTCACGGTTCAGGTACTGCATATACAGTACGTGAACAAACGTAGGTATGAATATGAAGCGAACCAGGCAGAAACTATCTTTTTAGCACATATTGCTACATAATATGTGGCATAGTAGTAATAGCAAAATATCATAGTATATTACTATATTATATTATATTATATATACTTTGCTCTTAATTAAGAGCATATTATGCTTGGTTAATTATCATGTGTAGATTTCAATTACATAATTTATTTTTTGTCATAAGACTTTCATCTATTTCCTTGACTTCCGTGCACCTGTTCAGAATTTACTGCAGCGGGTCTCATGGTCCTGTACTGCTCCTGCTACACGGAGGAGGTCACTCTGCTCTCTCCTGGGCCGTGTTCACTGTGAGCCACGTTACTGTAAAATAAAAGACATACGGTACCTCCACACTGTGAGCCACGTTACTGTAAAATAAAAGACATATACGGTACCTCCACATCTGCAGTGCTGCATTACATTTCAAAGCTGTTTTGTCTCGATTGATCGGTGTTAACCATTTCAAATTTCTTCGTGCATTTGCAGTCTGTGATATTCGGCAGGATTAATTGCAGGGTGGTGGCTATGGATCTGCGATCTCATGGTAAGTGGTAGAAGGGTCCCTGAAAGTTTAGTGATCCAGCATTATGTAAGGTTATGTCAACAAAGTAGAATAATATCTAGGAATTTACCCTTTCCTTGTGCAAGCGTTTGACTCATGCACGAGGATATTCCTAACCAACGCAGCAATGCATGCTGTCATGCCTTACTTCGCAGCATGGTCAATTGGTCATGTAACTTTGGTATCCCATGCTGAGGTTGAGGATACTGTATGTTGACAATGTCGATGACAGAATTATTATACCGGTAATTGATTTCCCAATCGATTGATTCGGTATGCCACTCGGATGGCACTGAGCTGGCAGTACGGCCATTGCTCTGCTCTGAGCAGGCACTTTTTCAGCTTACGCCTAGTGCACTAATGTGGCATGCCTGCCTGGCATGTTTTTAATGCCAAGATTGCCTTGTTTTCAATGTTGAGTCTACATGGTAGTACATTCGCTCTTACTCTGCCTCCTGCATTTTTAGCCTCAGATGTAACAAATTGTCAAATACTTTTCTCTGCTGTATTGCAGGTGACACTAAAGTGAAAGATGATGATGATCTCTCTGCAGACACAATGGCCAAGTAAGTTGTCCGGTCAAACAACACAAACGCATTCCTTCCATTATTCTATTGTTATCCTTGCTGCATAGAAAGGAAAACGAGTGGCATATGTACAGTAGACTTGCAGGATTGTGTGTGGAAACAAATTATTTACATTAGGCACGGTGGCAAAACGTCCTACTTAAAAGCGCGACTATTTGATGAATTGGGGAAGAACAAGATTTCCTGCATCCATACATGATCATTACTCAACGCCTCGGGAGTGTTTTGGGATGTTAAAAGGGACCCCATGCTGTAGTTCATCATTGAGGTTTATTATTACTATGCTGTTGGAAAGTTTGTTTGTCCATGAACATCTGCTGCTGTCCCCTTATTTGCTAGAATGAAAGGACTTACATTTTACCCCACGTCTTTCGTTGAAGTATTTTATTGGCCAAATACTTCAACTCGGGGGTCCCTGTCATCAAAATGTTCCACAGATTTACAGCATTAGAATCTCAGTTTTCCCTCACTATTATCAATCAGGCCAGTTTATATTCAGAAATACTAGATTGAGTTATTGGGGAAATTACACGTGAACATTTTAAAGTTGGCATTAAAATAATACAGATTTTGCTGTTTTTTCTTTTTTTTAAAGGGATATTGGTAAAGTAGTGGAGGCTCTGTACGGCGAAAACCCTCCACCTATCATGATTGTCGGACACAGCATGGGTGGTGCTATCGGAGTTCACACAGCAGCTGCCAATCACATACCATCCCTACTTGGCCTCTGTGTCATTGATGTTGTCGAAGGTAAACACGCGTGCTTGCGTTGTTGTAGATATAAATTGGTAAGAGCTGTGTGTGTTCTAACTGTTCTTTATTCTAGCTGTCTTCCAATTTAGCAGGTTTCCATTACTTTTCTAATTGGTGTAACATGAAAAACGTCCTGTGATTGTGGTCAGGCACAGCAATGGATGCTTTGAACAGTATGCAGAATTTCCTCCGGAGTCGGCCAAAGACTTTCAAGTCCCTGGAGAATGCCATTGAATGGAGGTAAAAAAAAATGCATACGGTACTTTAGGTTTATAGTCAAAGTAGTGACTATGGCCTTAAAGCACTATTAAACGTATTAAACAAATGCTGGGGACGTATCTTCAATAGTTGCTCCTTTGATTTAAATTGGATAATCCAAAATAGTCTTGAGTTACATTGCACGGTCGAACAGGTCTAACTCTCTTCACAGATTTAGCACAAAAATGTTTGCAAACACCAATCCTACCAATTGTATACAATTATGGATGTTTTGAGCCCCACTGACTTCCATTATTAACTGAAAGAAGGATTTGTAGATCGTCTTTGGCTTATTGGCAGTGTGCACAAGAAATGTGGCACTGATTGACATTGACACAAACGCAGATCAACCCTCTTTATAGACATGGCTAGCCTTCCACAGAGACACACCGTAAAAATAAATCACTGTCTGCTTTTGAAATGTCATTATTGACAAATTCTGCTTTGTTTGTGTTTGTGTGCTAAAAGTCTGACATTGAGAGTTGTTCCTACTCCCAAAGGGTACAGATTAGCAAGAATGTAACTCATGAAATGTTCCAGCATTAAATGTCCATATACTGTACTCTATATTTCTTTCAGTGTGAAGAGTGGACAGATCCGAAACATAGAGTCAGCACGGGTGTCCATGGGAGGTCAAATAACAAAGTATGTTTGTGTGGGTACTGTAGGCTGTACGGTACATCAGATGCTGCCCTTGTGTCTGACCTTCTCAGCCAATCAACTACAGTATATGTGATCCTCTCTCCCGACATTTTTAGAATGGAGGAGACCGTCATCAGTACAGGTGTTTCTACCAGCATCGAAGGAATAATAGAAGAAGAAGAAGAAGAGGAAGAAGAAGGAGAAGGAGAGGGGTCAAACAATAAAAGATTGAAAGAAGATGACAGAGAGGTTTGTTCTGTCTGTCTTATGTTTCACTAACTTTATGGGTCCCAAAATATATTTTTCTACTCTGCATGAGGAAAAGGTTTTCTATGGGCTGGTAAAATACCTAGGGCTATATCTTGCGCCACCCCTTAACCCTTATCCCTAAACTTATTTGCCATTTTTAACTATTTAAAAAACCCTTTTAAAATAGTTTAAAATAGCCGATCTACAGGCTCACAACGTCTCGATGTAGATCGGCTAGTTGAACTATTTTAAAATGTTTTTCAAAATAGTATGAAATGGCAAATAAGTTTAGGGATAAGTGTGGTGCAAGATAGAGCCCTAATGCCCACCACTCTGGAGTCAAGGGGGTTTGAATCCACGGCGGTGCATCCGGCTTTGCGAACACAATTGGCCCATGTTTATGGGAGGGAATCCGGGCTGGGGGTGATATTTGTCACTACATGCATTCCTACAGGCTGGGGCGGCACCTGTCAGCAGGGAGTGTTTGGCGGGAGGAGCAGGATGGAGGTTCTGCATCCTCCCGGTGGGGGCTCCTTACTGGCAGGTGAGCCAGAAAGGTACAACAGCAGTGACAACACACAGAAATGAAAAAGAGAACAAAATAATTTGCTACTCTTGGAAGAATTATGTTTTTTTTGGGGGGGGGTTAGGATTGCGGTGAAGGTTTACGGTTAGGTTAAGTTAAGGGATAGGGCCAGCTCAGCTAGCTGAGTAAAATGTTTTTTTTCTTACTGAGAGTTTGTGTGTGTACTGTATGTGTGTTAACATGAACTCTGTCCATACAGGTGAAGAAGGAGAATGTTTTTACTTGGCGAGTGGATCTGTCAAAGACGGAGAAATACTGGGATGGCTGGTTTAGAGGCTTGTCTGCTCTCTTTCTCTCAGTCTCTGTGCCTAAACTGCTTCTCCTTGCTGGTTAGTTCTTTAAAAAAACGACTATTTTTCACTGTTTGTGCTGAAGAATGCTGCCATCGAATAGATTGAATTTGGACATGTTGGTGTGGTCCAAATTACCACGTTTTTCACTAGGTTCTGCACAACAAACCAACATGACTGTACATCACGACATGTTTTAAATACATTTTGAGTACAGAGCTATGTTGTACAGTTATTGTGTCCACCAGGCAATAGCATGGCGAAGATTACGTCCATTCGCTCGTCCGTGTGTCCGTCCTTCCTGGGGACCAGTTAATCAGTTAATCTCTGGGGGGTGCGCACGCTTATCCGACACACCAAAGGTTCTATATGCAGAAATCCCGACATGCGGTTAGGGTTAGGTTAGGTGGGTAGCTACGAAACTGCAAACAGTCTGACACAACTTTTCCAAAACGGCCTGTTTAAAGCGCCACCATGAGGCCAATTTTTGCAAAACCCATTTTTTTATATTGCTGCTGCAGATTTTATTCATACATCACGCAAATAGGTACACACTATCTCTATATGACTATATAGGATACCTGTGCAACTTTCCTAGTTATTATTGATTTCAACTAGTTTTGGTATTGCAGGGTATTTGGATGTTTACATATAATATAGTCATAGCAATTGCACTCAAGCCTATCAGTATCACTGACAAAAGTACTACTGTATGTCACTGACACACTGTTAATTAACACCACTGTCTAAAAATGTTAAATTTCTGTCCTCCATAGGAGTGGACAGGCTTGATAAAGACTTAACTATTGGGCAGATGCAAGGTGAGGAGCGATGCATGCATTTGGTTCATTCTATTTCACTTTTCTGTCCGTCAGTGTGAAACCAATGTCAACGACTTTAGATCGCAATTCATAATGAAATTCAAGGTTCATGATTTTGCGACCATTGGTAATCTGTTTCTCTACAGGGAAGTTTCAGATGCAGGTTCTTCCTCAGTGTGGCCATGCTGTCCACGAGGATGTTCCCGAAAAAGTATGTTTACTGTATTTACCTGAGCAAATACTGTGGCTAAAATATTTTTCTGAGTTGTTGTTGTTGTTGTAGAGGACAGTTTGTAGGATGCAGTGGGCTTTGGTTTCAACGTCTTATTTCTTACCAGGTAGCAGATGCTATAGCATCATTTATGGTCCGGCACAAATTCACTGAATTTAAGGAGGGATACCTGTGGTAAGAGCAAATCCTATTTAACTTTACAGTTCTTGTGGTAGATTTAATATGAATATTTATATCAAGCTGCACTGATGATCATACTGTATAAGCCATGGCATGCATGAGTAGTATCATGTAATTTACCCCTTATTGTCCTGCATATAAGACTGTTTTTCTCCAATGGAAATATCCCAACAAACGGGGTCGTATTATAATCGGGGACTAGACTATTTGACATTCAATGTTCTTTTTCCACAAATGAGTCTTGAAAAATGGTGGTCGTCTTATAATCAGAGTCGTCTTATATTTGGCACAATACGGTAGTAGTAGTATTGTCTATTTATCAAATCCAGTCAATTTAATTTATACAGCACCAAATCGACCACCATCTGCCTTAACCGGGGGGGGGGGGAGCTTTGAGACTGAATTAGTTGTATCTTTCAATATTAACTTGAGCCAGAATGATCTGCACTCATTTAAATATGAAATGGCTCATTGGGGTTTGAATGACACCAATCTGATCTCTGATCCTCACAAAGGGTTCATAATATTATACAGTATATGGGAGTATTGGATCTGAAATTATGAGGAAAAAAATACATTTAATGTTGTTGATCATTCTTTTACAGCTAATTTACAGTGTCCAGTATACACATAGCCAGCAGCCATAGAGAAAATGTGTGGAGATCCATGGACATCGTACAATTTAACACCAAACTCAAGAAAATATTACAAGTACAATAAACATTATTATTATTATTGTTATTATTATTGCACCTTCCAGCTTTGCCTTATTTTATTAGATTCCTTTGGAATGCATGGATTTGGCTTTGCTTGCCCAAGATCTTAATCTTTTTCTTATTATTTGTTTTTATACCTTTGACGCAATCATTGTTTATGGTCTATTTTGACGTGATTGACTGTTGTGATATGTGTTTAATATTTTGGATTTAAAGAATGATGATTAAAGATGGATATAGAAAAACAAAACACCAACAGACATCTACTTAACTTTTTGCTACAGTATATCACATTGTTAAAAAAAAAAGAAACTCTTGTTTGTCTATTGACAAAAGCCAATGAGAAAGAAGAGAAAATCTGCACAGTGGACACTGTTTTGAATGCTCCCAAATGTTGTGAATTTATTCATGTACATTATGATCCAAAGGCCACAGTAAAGGTCCCTGCACACTGGACACGTTTTTGGATTTTTAGCAACGTTTTTCCGTCGGTTTTCCGAGAAAACGGGTCCAGTGTGCAACCACCTTTAGAGGTTTATTTCACACTTAATCACAGTCAGGAAGAAGAGCCTTCTGGGTCTTTAACCTTCTGGGCCTTTAACAAGGCTGGCCCTTGTGTCACAAAGAGTCAAGCTGCTATAGAAGCATTATTTGGCCTACATAACTGGTATCATTTTAACACCACTGGCCTCACCATGTAAGGTCATGATTAAAGGGCATAGAAGCCCATGTATGTAACGGAGTACATGTAGAGACACATAAGATACAGTAGAGTACTATGAATCTAACCAAACATCTCCACCATAATGTTTGGTAATACAAAATTCAACTATCACTTTGATTCACAGCTTGATTTAGTAACATGTGAGAGAGATATGCAAAGATGTTTTTTTTCTTCAGGTTAAGTAGCACAGGTTGAGTCATTTAAAAAGAAAAATTTACCTGTTCTTTTCTTTTACCTAAAATACAATCGGTATTGATTTTGGTTTTAGTTTTAGTCATATAGTCTTCAATAGTTTTCATTTAGTTTTAGTCTCATTTTAGTCACCTGCAATGTTAGTCTAGTTTTAGTCGACTAAATAAAAAAATGTAGTCAACTAAGTACAGTTGATTTAGTCAACTAAAATGTATTTTGGCGGGCCTTGATGCCACTGTAATGGCTGATTTTACACTTGCAGATCTACAAGTTCACAACAAGATCTTGTAGATCTAGTCTAGTTTTTATTTCTTGACGAAATTGTGAATAGATTTAGTCTCCGTTTTAGTCATCATAGCTTAGTTTTCATTTAGTTTCCGTTTTGTTTGTCAGTGAAAAAAGGTGGTCGACGAACATTTTTTGTCATAGCTGACGAAATCAACACTGAATACAATTTAAATCCAGCTAAAAAAATGTATTAACAGGGTTAAATCCAATTAGATGGAAATATACAGTAGTCTACAGTCTACACTAGCCTTGCCAAAGGTATTTGTATGCATTTATTGTTTTGACCAGCAGATGTCGCCACAGCTTCATAAGTTTCCCATCAGTCGCCACGGTTGTGTTTTTCTGCACAGTACAATCCAGAATGCTATTTTAACAGCTCAGTTATATGTTTACATTTTGAATGGATACTGGATTTGACTGCCTGGTCTAGTGTATGTGTATGTTGTATATAGGCCTATTGTACACCTATCCTATCCACCAATGGCTGTTATTGAACGTTTTTACATTCATAGCTAGCTGTATGTTCTCTCAGTTCCTGCGTGGTTCAGATACTTGGCACCAGAAAAAGGATAGTGGAGGGGACAGACAAGAAGAGAGACCAGTTTATGTGGGTAAACAAGGCAGGGGGAGCTGAACCATAGAACAACAGAATGGTTTGAAGGGACAGGTGGTCTAATTTAACTGATCTTTTACTTCGGGATCATTGAGGACCCTCTCCATACATCCTTACCCTCATGAGAGGGCACTTGAGGCCTTGAACAACATTCCACAGAGAGAAAGGAGCAGTATCAAGGGGAGAAAAGAAGGGGTTGTTTACTGACATAGGCCTATGCATGTGTTTGGTTTCTGTTAATTACTTTGAAGCCATTTCATGCATGCATGCTCACGCTTTTTCATTATTAATATTATTATTTTAGTCCCATATTTGTCTTTGGTCCCACCCAGTCCACTCGCCCAACACTCACTATTGTTTTTATCTATGCTGCCACAATGTCCAAGAAGCTATTGACAAAGGCACATTATTCTCTTATGAACTTGTGCTGTGCACAAACAATAAAGAACATTGAACCTTCTATATCTACAATTCTACACCAGTGGTATTTTGTGTTGCTCCGATTATGAATAGACCTATACAGTACTGTGCACAGCAAGGACATTTTACTGAGGTTATTAAAAAGATAAGGAAACTGGGTTTGCTGAGGTGGCAATAAATGGTTAAATATATATAACCCCCACACTTGTCCCAATAAATGGAAACGGCTCAGATGGAACGTCTAAAGTACAACCCAAACGTATGAAGACGATGCAAAGTAATATAGCCAATGCCATACTGAACTGTTCAGGCTAAATGTTCAGTTTGGGTTTTTAGGCCTAGAAGTTAATTGACCTCAAGCTTAAAACCTATACTTATGTGGCTGAGTCTGAGACTGTCTTGTGAAATGCTTCAGCTTTTGTGACCACAACATAACTTTAATATGAGTGCAAGTCGTTTTGAATCTGAGCAGTACGGCATTGAGATTCTCTATATAGCCTATAGAAAGATACTCACATATGAACAGTGCAACCACTATATAGTGGGGATTAATAGGAGAGGCGCGTAATTGTGTCCCTTGTGGCTCTCTAGAGAGGACAACACTGCGACTCAAATTAAAGCAATGACCTGGTTAGCTTTGTGACAGCAGACAGCAGGAGGGGTGAGCCGTGACCCCGCATTTACTTCGCAAGGATTAACTTGCTTCACTGGGCTGGCTAGAGTACTACGGACATCGAGGTTACGAGGTACCACATCATTCACATGTCGTCGGTCGGCGCAATAAACACATAGCGGCAGGCTAAATAAAAGCAGACAAAACTGAAAAGAAAGAAATGTGCAATAATCATTCGCTAAAGCCATTCGTGTTTGCCGCCTAATCACAATATTTCTCTACAACTCCTAAATATATATTTATACATTTTGCAGCCAGTATCTGTGAACGGTTCATTTTTTAATTTCACTGATGTAGCCTACATGATGTCAAGCATCATTCCAGGTTACATCCACTTGTTGGTCCTATAATATTATAGCCTACCACTATAAACACAAACGATAATTTTACCATTAAATGAAGTGACCGAGACAGCGAGGGGGGGGGGGTGTAACAAAGAAAAAATATTACACACAATCGAATATGTGCGGCTCTCAACAAGCATGACGTAATGTTCATTCTTCGTGGGTGGACCTCTATATAGTTTTAGGTGAGCTCCCCGTCCCTGCTCAGTGTTTAGTCATGGTACCGTCCAACATGCCTTTATTCTCTCCCTGCTGGGTGTTGTGTGGTGGTACGGTCCTCCACATGCAGTTTGGTGGAGTTGTTGCCGAGGAGGTTGCATAGTTGAGCAGATAGCATTCAATGGGAACGTACACGCGTCTGCTGCTTTGTGAAAGAAATAAGACAACACCGCTTTGAAAAGAAAAATGTCACTGTCCTATCACTGGACCTATCGCCGGTGCAAGGTGGCTTTATTTCACCTCGTACTGTACAGCATCACAGGTACGTCATGCACGCTCAGGTAGTTGGTTTTCATTTATTTCTGCCTATAAACAGAAGTTGTGTGCAGTTTTTGAAACCTGCAGCCGGCGGGGTTGTCTCGGCGCGCCCTGCATGGGAGCACTCTCGGCATGTCTATTTATTTATGCAGTTATAACTTTGGGGTACAGCAGACACTAAAGTGAAGGCAATATACATTTTAAAGCCATATAATTATTGGCGTATTAAAAATAAATAAGTAAGACGGACATTTGAAGACCAAAGACTCAAAGAGAACTTGCAATGAACTTCCAAGTCCAGTGCTTTGGAATGATAGCGCCGCCGCAGATGACGGTGTGGCCCCGGCGGGCGGCTACCATAGAAACACTCCATAGAAACCGTGAGCAGTTAGGTCACTGTATGTAGAGTGGCAGCCATGTTGGCTCCAGAATATCACCCCTCTTCCTTTTGGCAGGTATATCATTTCAAATGTTAGCATTTTAACTTGGCCCTCCGTGGATGTCGGTGTGAAATATTTAGAGACGGCAACACGGTGCCCACAGTGGATCGCAGACTCTTTATGCCCATATTAGTTAAAAGGATGACGTCATTGTTAATTTACTAACTCTCCCCCCCCCCAAACTCTTGGAAGCCCAGCATCCCAATCAACCCGAACCGACTATATTGTCACTGTCAGCCAGTAGGCTTACTAAGGTATATAATCATTTCAGTGCCTGTTGCGTGTTGTCTACACACTGGCTGCTTTCTAACATGGTATAAACCCATACAAAAGTAGCACACATTGTTTATTTTTGCATATGACAATTGACCTGTGAGTGTACTGTGAAATGTCATAGCTTGTCTCATGGGATACAACAAACCCTAACCACTTTGACTTCTGGGGGAAAAATGAAGAAAGTCATTATTATAAATTAAGAGTAGCCAACAATTTGTTTTACCCCATTTTCTCCCAATTTAGTCATTATACCAAACCAATTAATTCCTCCCACTGTTTTGACCCTAGTACCATTGAGTGACAAAGCTTGCCCTTCCAGCCCGGCTTCCCTCTCCCAAATATGTCCAATTGTGTTCATATAGGCCTAGAGTAGACACTCGGTAAGCCAGATTCACCATGGTGGATTTGAACCTAGATTCCTCGATGATGGGTACTAGGTATACTTTACCCTTGCTCCACAGAGCACCTCTATTAGTATTTATGTTAACATTCATGGTGAGTCTGCAATCTGCATGGTTTAGCAACACATGTCGCTTAATGTTGAATATTGATATGTCACGTCATTTTCATATTTTTGTTTCAGAATGTAATACTTTGTTTGGTTTGAATTCAAATTAATACTGTATATTGGTATTTCCCTTCATTGTACTCGACATAACTAACACACTTGGCTTTGCTGGATGACTTCTCATTAAGGGAAGCACTCTCAAAGTTCAGCATCAAAAGCTGAACTCACTTCAGGGACACTAGAGCCATTGTTGACGACATTAGTATCTGCAATTATGCAGCCGATGTGTCCAGATTTTTCAACTCGACCTGGCATTCCTCTTGTGGGAAATGGTTGAACGAATCTAGCCCTATCGACAAGCTCACAACACGGCACCATTGTGAGCTTATATACATCGTCTAATCGTCTTGAGGCGGCCTATGCCCAGCTTTCCGGGTTTGTGTGAACTGAAGTGTGAACAGGACACAAACATTGGCTTGTGATTGGCTGAGCAAAGTACATATTGATGATATAAGTGAGGGCAGAAAAAGTGAAGATGCCAAAAGTGATTGGCCGGAATGACATTTGTAATTTGTGATGGTTGAGCACGGAATGTGATGCATGATGATAACTTGATAAGAGCGCGCCTCACTTGAAGGGGGGGGGGGGGGGGTTAACATTCCTGAATAGGTCTTAAGTTGTTGCGACTGCAAGTTGTTGAATAAAAGTTTGTATTTTATATTGACTTGTTTGTTTGCTTCTTTGTATAAAGGTAAATGTCCTTTTTACATTGAAGTTTTCAAAATTTCTATCAAAATGTATGTCTTTTCTTTGCTTTTTTTTTGCTTACACGTGAAATGTTCTCAAACTTTTATCAAATATTGATTTAAAGATTTTGTTCTTTTTTAATGAAGCAAAATCCATACGCTGCTCTTGCTCAATTTATCAGCAGCAGCAATTTATTACATTTACACTTATATACTGTATATGAAAACACACGTACGTACACACGGTTCTGGTGACTAATACTGTCCTTCTAATGTGCGAGGTAGCCGACTAGCCGTGTTTTATTATTTTAGAAATGTGTTTTTTAAATAAAATACATACAGTGGATTGGAACGACAGATCTGTTTTCAATGAGTTCAACATGGTTAAAAAGGAGTTTGAAGTTACAATCTGTTTGTAGAGGAAGGGGATGTACGTGTCTGATTTAAAATTCATATAAAATATCTAAATACTGACTCAAGCAACTTAATAACTGTCTGGGGTGAAACACAGAAGCCTGAGTATGAGTAGATGTTAAAATGACCCCAAACATGTTTGAAAGTGAAATATCCCTTAAAGACTGATGTTTCAGTCCCTCTGGAACTCATCAAGAGTGTGTTCAAGACACTTTGATGAAGGTCCAATCAGTGTGTGGTCAACTCATTACTGGTCATTTGCATCAGAGCTAAATGGACGTGCAAATATTTCCTTGTGCACTTTGCCCCTTTTAAAGAAATCTGTCAAAAACATTGGTAATCCGTGCTTTACGACTCTCCAAACTCTGGATTAGCATTGGACTCAATAATCTGTCATCGGTTGGACTCTAGTTCACGAGTCGCCACTCACCACCTATGAAAGGATGAGTCTTGTCTGGATCTTATGATCAGCTCACAAGTTTGTTTAGGCTAAAGTCTAACCCTTTGACGGAACAAGTTGGAATATAACTCTCTAAAGGAGCTTAAGTTCAGCACACCCTATTTTTATCCTAGAGAGGTAGTTTTTAGAGAAAAATGTAAGACCTCTGCACTATTTTCTTCAGTATTTAAGAACGCAAAGCTTACAATGTCCCAATTTCCGTGGAATGACAACAATTGCACTCGGGATGCAGGACTGCAGAGTGCATGTCCTGGAGACAAGCATTTTTGTCTCCACCAGGCCGAAGGCATGGGGAGAGAGTATGTTTTTGTTGTTGTGCAGCACTTTGTGACTTTGTCCAGAAAAGTGCTATATAAATAAAGTTATTATTATTATTTTGCACTCATTATACATCATTATACACTCTCTCTATAGTCATGTGTTCAAGACGGATCCGTCCAATATTTTATATTCCATCTTAATTGGCTAACATTGGCTTTCAAAGTTTGCAGGATTGTGTGTGCGTCCGTCCGTCTGTTTACAGCTAATCTCTGGCACCGTTAACCCGGTCGATGCCACATTTTGCACACACACTTCCTGGATGCCAACAATGAACCTCTGCCCCAAACTTTCCAGAACAGCCTGTTATAGCGCCACCAGGAGGCCGATTTTTAGTAAAACACATGTTTTGAATTTGATATTACTCCAGATTGCAGCATGCAATTTACATGAAATCTTTCATGGACTTTTCTACTAGGCTGAGGAATATATCCCACCATTTTCACATTGGCCTGTTATAGTGTCACCAACAGGTGGATTTTTGCAAAACACATTTCTTAAGCGTACTTTAGGGGAGGAAAACTAGTGCCATAGGCAGCTTAAAAGTCTAATTGCCAATTATGCCCAAATGGGCAATATGTTGTTGAGGCATCACAGTGCACTCTGGCTGATGTGACCAACCTGTCATGTTTATGGACACTCTTGGTACTGAAATTATGCTGTACCAATCAAAGATTATGTATCTGCCCCTGGCAACAGATCAAATTGCAGGTATTTATCTATACACTTATGTCATGTGAATATTCATTTTGGGCTGAAATTAAACACTTTGCACATGACTCATTTAAAATGGGCTATGGTATGCAATACATTTATATTTAACTTCACTGTACAGAAGCATTTAAAAGTCTGAAAAATGTATGCCCCCAAAGTAGTATCACTAATGGAACCAAGCCAGAAGAGCAGACCATCCCTAATGTACACTCGAATGAATCTCCAGTTCAAAGTTCACGTTCTGGTGCAGAGCAGCAGTTTCCTATATTTCCACGCTGCATCAAGTCTGCTGTACATTTCAATGAGGTGTTTGACCTTGTGCTTTAGAATGTAAAATGGATGCATACTTACTCACAGCTAATGCCTATAGGCCTTGAAGGAGAATACCACTACACAAACAAACTTTTTCCTTTTGTTTTTCTTTTCTTTTTTTTAATTGATTCATTAAAAGGCTATTATTGTAGCATGCTAACTTTCCGAGAAGAGAGAGGCTGTAGTTTCCATTTGCTTTAAATCTCCACCAATGTTCATCAGCAGTGTTTTTGGCCGCAGATTTTTATTTTAGTTTTAGTCATTAGTCTCTTGAATAGTTTTCACTGTAGTTTAGTCACATTTTAGTCACCTGGAATATTTTAGTGTTAGTCTAGTTTTAGTCGACTAAAATGTATTTTGGTGGGCCTTGATGCCGTCGTAATGACGTCGTTTTTACGCTTGCTGAAAATAGCCGATCTACAAGCTCACAATGCGTCGTGCTGCGACGTGTTGTGAGCTTGTAGATCGGCTATCTTCAGCATGCAACCAAGTGTACATTTTCTTATATCTTACGTTTTCTGGATCTCTTGTCCACTAGTCCTTTGCAAACATTTTGGTATAGTTTTTATTTGTCGTTGAAATTGTCAACATATTTAGTCTCACTTTTAGTCATCGTAGCTTCCGTCAGTGGAAAAAAGTTAGTTGACGAACATTTTTCGTCTTAGTTTTAGTCGACAAAATCAACACTGCTGCCACAGCATGCCTGAGACGGCCAACTTCCCCAATTGTTGGGGGGGAAAATGGGTCTGGACTGTCAGTTGTGTTCGACATCACTGGATGGAGTAAATAAGCATACCTTTTAGCCTATAATTATGTCTGTCTGATAAGGAACATACAAAGCTAGCTAGTTCTATATTAGCTCATTGAATGAAAATGAACTATTAACCTTCCTAACATTTTGCACATCACTCGTTTAGTAGTACATTCAAACTTGTTACTTGTCTTGGACCAATACATTTAGCATTGAATTTGAAACGTTTTTTTTTAAGTGCCGCAAGATGTCTGTGTTTCCATCAGTAGTGATGCAGTTGAGTTTCATAATGCCCCTGAAATCATGTGAAATCACAAGCCTGTACAGCAGAAACGGTACGGCTGGTTCTGACTTGGGGGGGGGTAAAAATAAGGGCACTTTTCTAGAACTTAACACGCATGCCCAAGCCCATCCTACTGCACCAACACCGGTGTATGTTCTTTGCACTTTTAATAAGACATTCATGGTTACTGCATGAGCGGTGTGCATGCCATGAAAGGGAGTAGTGGCGCTTCCAGTGGGAATGATGTGTCCTTGCTACCAGGACATTACATCAGTGTGTGTGTGTAAAAGACATTGGAGTATTGTGACATGATGGTGGTGTTCTATCTGCTATGCGCAGATTGGATAAATGTCTACGCTATTTTCTTTCAGGACGAGACTCGTTCACAGTAAACCCGATCTATACTTTATGATCTGATGATGCAACGCGGTGTGAGCTTTGCAGATCGGCAAATGACGACAATGATGTAGTATAAATTAAACATCGCCACAGGATTTGATTGATTTTTGCCTTTCATCGTTTCATTATTTTCTGGGCAGGGGAGGAAATCAGGACAAGCTTATGTAAGGTTGTACTCCTCAAAACTTCCAAGCTGTCACTGTAGAGTGTTTCAACTGAGCACTGATGTAAATGTTTCAAAACAGGAGGAACTCCCTCCATATGCTTCACAAAGGGAGGATTTGATAATAATAATCACAATAATGTGCCCACTCCTTAGGGGTGTTATATTTGCACATAAAATGTGTCCTCTGCATTTAAACCAACCGAAGTATCTGGAGCAGTGGGACAGCACCCGGAGAGCAGTTAGGGGTAAAGTGTCTTCTTGCCAGGGACACTTCAACATAGGCAGGGCCTGGATGGAAACGGGGGATCTTTGGTTTCCCAGGTGGCCTAGTGTCTACCCATTCAGCTATGGCCGCACTTATCTCCAGTTAGTTAAAACAGCCTAGGATTTATATACCTTGGGGGATGCTGCATTTAGGCTTCATAATCTACTTTGGGGATGCTAGATTGCATCTCGTCGCTCCAATTTAATGTGTGTGTAGGACAGAAACTAGTAGCCTACAGTTTTAATGTTGCTTGGTAGAATTGCCTACAAAAATTCCCATTGACAATGAATGGAGACTATACGTCATATAGCAAATCGACATGTTATGTCAAGATGTACGATAATGAGAGCGCCCCTCATTTCACAAAGGTGTGTGTGTGTGTGTGTGTGTTTATTTTTTTTATTTATCCAGTAGTACCGATAAATCCGAAAGCTCACATTGTATCGGAAAGTGAAATAGCTGCACGCCATTAAATTAATTTTGATGAATAGGTTGATCACAGTGTGGTTGACGGGGGAATTGTAAACGACATTTGTATGAGTGTGACAGTTACACTTTTCCTTGATAAATATTCTGTCCGCTGTAGTCTTTGAACTACTTTTGAGGAGCTAGGAACTAGAGAGCTGAAGTCCGACCTTGGGTCAAATGTGGTTTTACACAATTCATCAATTATTATCTACAGTGATAGCTGACTAGCAGTCATCGTGTCAGATGTGACCAAGTTCAGTTCACCTGAAGTCTGCTTATATCTATACTCAATCCGCATTGCTGTCTGTCTATTGTGAGAGAGGAAGAGATCAGATTTAGGGTTAATTATTTCATTCTAAAGTTTAGACTTATTGGCATAATAATCAATGCTTGTTGTATGTAGTAAACTAGTTATTTTGCAGTTTAAGTAAATCAGCATACAGTATCTACATACTTTGAACAACTTGTCTGGAAGATGGCTAACAAACGCAACTGAAATCCAAATTTAAAAACAAAATTAGAGGCTTGCTTGTTCAAATTCAGAACATTAAATGGAATGGCTGGGTTTGGGTCAGTGGTTTGTGGATGTTTAGTATTGTAGGGTGCTATATTTTCTTGGTGGGAGATTGGACCAGGGACAAAGCAGTTGTTGGCAAAACAACAATAGAAATTTTTCGGTCGGTTGCCAAGCAATGTGGCAGGTTTTGATTTACAATGACGTCTTCCCACTGGCAGCTTGTTGCAATTAGTGATAACGTTGAGGGGTATAGCAGGATTGTTATGCTTTTATTAACTTGATTCACTCATTTTTTATTTCTTTTTTTTTTGGTTTGTTACCATTTTAATTCCCGTTTGATGCGGTACCATAATCACACTGTTGCTTCTTCATCCCTTTGACCTTATTTCTCTTCTCTCACCGATGACTTCATCGCGATAACACATCATTCCCTTTCCGTTTCTCTGTCCCCTGTACTCTCCTCCCTCTCAGCCGAGTTCACAGCTTTAAAGAGACCAGTCATGTTATTTGCAGTAGATGGTGGTGGTCAAACTTATATCTGGAGACAGACAGTACATTTTAACTCCTGCCAGTTTTCTTTTTTTTCCTTATTTATAAGTTGGGAACAGTGAGCAACAGAAATGTGCTTTTAAATGTATTGTAGTATATCTCGGTGCACATCAGTCACACACAGCTGTGTAGTATTTGATTGAGCAACATTAACAACCTGTGTGGATTTCAGTGTGAAAGTACTAAACTACAGCAACTATTACTTTCATAATAATTTGTTTAAATTTTTATTTGATTACTATATTGCTATATATATAATTATATATGCTATCATTTAAACCTTAAAATCATGTATAAATGTGTGTAAATCATATCACATATCTGAACCTAAATGGACATCTTGAATTCACTTTACGCCTTAAGGTAGGGTAGGGCATCAGATAACTTTAAGGGACAACTGAAGATCATGCTTACTTAGTATCATGTATAACACTTTCTAGGCGACAATATTATTGGTTGCTTTGCATAATTTTATGAAAATTATGACTTAAATGGTGGGTGTATATGTAGCAGAATGCAATTGAAGAAGAATTATGAATGGATGAAGAAGCTAGATGTACAACTGTATTGACAGTACTTGGTGTTTGACTATGTACATAGTAATAATTGTCTTTGGATTGGATTTGCAACACTCAGTTCACACGGGTGTGATTTTGTTCTCTCTTCATAAGTCAGTGCTATTGAACACCCTTTAAGTCTGTGTGTGTGTGTTTTTTTTTTTTTTTTAACCAATAAAGTATTAAAAAGCGCTTTGACAAAAACCTCCCAACTCCACTCCAAGCTCCACTAGATATACAAGTATAAAAACTATTTCCGCTCCTGACATCACAACCTTGAGTATGGGACATTTGGGGGTAGGGGAGATTTAGCTGTTCAAAGTTAACACTGATTGATTGTTTAAGATTGTGAAATTCTCACATAGTTACAGTTTCTTCACATTTTTATTTCCAGCATTTAAAATGATCTGTTGCCCTGTGTTTAAAGGTTTTATGATATTCATTTTTTTCTTTTTTTTCTTTTTTTTTCTTTTAGGTTTTATGATCTCAATTACACCCAAAAAACCTGAACTTTGAACATTCAGTGGATTTTCTGTGGTCTGAAGTTTTCTTTGGGGTTTGGAAGCCTTTTGAGCTACAATGAAAACAGGCAACACAGTGAAAACAGTGACATCTGCTGGCAAATCCCATTGACATATATGGGATTTGCAGGCTCTTACATCACAAACTGCCGGCAAATCAGAGCACCTGTTTGAGCCAGAAAACCCCAGATCAAATCTACTGAATGTTAAAAGTTCATGTTTTTTGGGTGCAATTGAGATTAGAAAACCTAAAAAAAATAAGAACAATTCCAAAACCTTTTTTTTTATGTCACAATCCCTTTAATGAGTTTCCCCAGCAGTCAAAAACATAATTCCTGTTTTTATTTTCCTTTTTGGGAAAACCAGGAACAAGGTCAAACATTTGTTATTTTAATGAAATTGCACAGATTAGACATGCTTACGTGATACAGCACTAAACTTATATCTGTATTATCTGATTAATAATTTCACTCCCTATTTGATTGTTAACTGAAACACAAGAGTGCCCTGTCACGGAAGTGTACCTGGTTGTAAATTAATGTGTTTGTTCAGCAGGTGTATGGAGCAATCAAGTGCTGGTGCCTCAGAAGGTGAACGCTGTGTTGGGGAAGAATGTGACATTGGAATGCAGGGTCGAGGTGGACACGAACCTCAGTCTCACCCAGAGCTCCTGGGAGCGCCGTCTGCCCTCTGGCTCAGTCACGGTGGCAGTCTACCACCCCCAGTTTGGCATCTCCATTCCCCCAGAGTACACCCGCCGTTTGCATTTCCGATCGCCCTCGCCGTACGACGCCACCATTGTCCTGGAGGAGGTGGGTTTCTCTGACATCGGAGTTTACACCTGCAAGGTGGCTACTTTCCCTCTGGGGAACGCACAGGCCTCCACCACTGTCGCTGTGCTTGGTAAGTGTTGTTCACGTGTCTGTTTGTGCTTCTGTGGCATGTGTATGTATACATGCATAGTTTCATGCATTAGTGTCTGGATGTTGAACTGATGAGATGGACAATATAGACACTATACAAATAATTAAAAATAATTAATTCATCCAACACATCTATTAAATCCAATTTATCCAGTCCAAAGGTAGTATTTCCTATTTACTTTTATGTGGCTTGTTTAAGCCCCCATAGGTCACAATTAGTCACCAAATGGGAATAAAGTGCATCAGTTCCATTTATGGAAATGCTGTTAATTTTGTATCTTTCTGTATGATTGATGTCCAGACGCAAGTTGCGTCTGGACATCATTAGTTGTATGGTAATATTGTACTCTGCACTGGCACTGAGTCTGAGAAAGATTAGGACCAAATGAAGGGGGGAATGAATAGAAAAACAGCTGGTTGTTCCAACTTGATATGAATATTGGTCTGTGGACCCCATTTGAAAATATTCCCCACAACAGAAGTGTTTAGTCGTTGGATTATTGGATTAAGTAAAGAATTCTACTAGAACTGTCACTGTGCGAAGACGGCAGTGGAGACAATGAAACCTATGATCTGAATACCGTAGTCTTCCTTATACGTATTCTTTCTGGGCTAGCCGGTGAAATATTGGCTAAATTAAAGTTCCACTGGAAACCTCACTTTGAGAATCCCTCGTGTCTAGGCAATGTAACGGGAGAATTTAGAGTTAAAAGCAGCGTTGTAAATGTAAAAGAAACGGGTTGATTTAGAGATGGAAGAATAATGGCAGTGTTGGGTACGTTTGTTGATTTTGTTTCACTGGTGAGACTCTCCTGTCAAGGAGAACTGTGGGAACACACACACGCGCACACACACACACTGTCTCTCTCTCTCTCTCTCCCTCGCTGAAATGTGGTGCACAAAACCTGCGAGAGAAAGAGAGAAATTGCAGAAATCGTCTCTGCTGCTATATACTGCATGCTTAGAAAAAGCGTGAAGGAAGTGTGTGTGCTGGGAACATTTCAAAAGACCCCCCCCTTTCCCCCCCCAACTGTCTCTGTGGATCTCAGTGGAGCCCAAGGTCTACGTGTCGGCGGGACCGGCGGCCCTGATCGACGGCGGCAACGAGTCCGTGGTGGCCACCTGCGTCGCCGAGCGGGCCCGCCCCCCCGCCGAGGTCTCCTGGGAGTCCAACCTGTTCGGCCAGTCGGAGGTGCAGCTGTTCGACGAGCAGCCCAACGGCACCACCAGCACGCGGGTGCGCTACCTGTGGCAGCCCACCCGCCACATCCATGAGGGACACGCGCTGACCTGCGTGGTGCGCCACCCGGCGCTGCAGAACGACTTCAGGATCCCGTACAAACTCAACGTGCAGTGTGAGTTTTTTTTGTTTGTTTGTTTGTTTCGTCTTCGTCTTGATCCATTTTGGGGCGGGGCGGGAACCCCTTTTGGTGTCGTAAGCATTATGTTACACTTTGGCTATTGGAAAATAGCAGATATACAAGCTCATAGCGTGGCACCGAGTGCCGCGCTACAAGCTTGTAGGTCTGCTTTTTTTGAAAAATCGTCAAAATGTGGTGCAAATCTTTGAATATATCTATATATATATTTTTTTTTTTAGCAAACTTTTTAACTAAAATATTTGCTTCTGGGAGGTCCCTGGAACTACATATTTTCAGATGGGGGGGTCCACGACCAAATAATCTAGGGGTCTTTGACATGAAAAAGGTTGAGCACCACTGACATAGAAACATAGGGTTTTCAGAAAACGGTCTAAATGGGTTAAAAGGACCTTACCGAAATGACACCCTGTTTAGTCATTGAATGTTACTCATGCTTTTACTTAATGTTTCCATTTTCCAATGCATGCTCACTTGATTTTTGGTGGAAACAATTGGATTCCATTCAGTTACGGTATGAACTTACAGAGAATTGAAAATTGCTTCCTCCTTTTTTTTTTTTTTTAAATGCATTATAAAGAATGAACAATGATTTGAGAAGTTGAGCAAAAATCTTCAAACTAAATTCAGATGTCCATGACTTATTCATCGTGACTTTAATCATGTCTTTCATGAAAGTGTGGTAACGTAAACTATGTTTACTGTGAAGAAACGAAAACACAAATTCTCAAATTAAAACCATTAACGGGGAAAATGGTCCATGATGTGTATGTACGATATACAGTACATGTATGGCCTATGACGTGTTGCCACATCATTGTTCCTTTTTTTAAAGTTGATTGAGTTGGTACGTCATCGAGCCATATCCCAAGTTCTGTTGGAAAGCTAAATGCAACATTTTCATTAATTGGCACTAGCGGTTTTGTTGTGTTGTGATAGAAAACAGATCAGCATATAGTGGAATGAAAAAGTCCATTGCACAGAGCTATAGTAGAGAAAAAATGGATCCCGCATGCGGCGCACACTGTCTTCACTTGCAGAATTAGATTTATCGAGCAACGTTTCGGTCGTTCAGACCTTCATCAAGGCGTGATGCCTGATGATGCCTTTTTTCTCTACTTCTCCAGTTCCAGTTATCTTACGCACCTGACCGCTGTAGGTGTGCATAAGGAAGGACTTTTTTCTTCTACTAATTGCACAGAGCTTAAATGCAATTGTTAGTTTCCTTCTTGGAGGAGGATTTTTAATTGCTACTTTTTATGCCAAAGTGCAGGTCTTCTGTTCTTGACTGTATTGTGTGTGTGTCCCCCCCCTGTGTCTGTATTTCCTCAGCTTTTTGTGCGTCGATACATCTTGCTAAGAGTATGTGAGCCCTTAACTGACCAAAGTGTACATTCTATCGGCGAGAGCTCATCTTGCATCCTCTCTCTAATTGGCTTAAGAAAGTTGTCAAACCTTGACAACCAAAAGAGATGTGATATTTTAAGTAAATCCATGAACGAATGAACAACATTTCGATATTAAGATCCCGCATACCCGGCAACAAAGCCAAATGGTTGATTGATTCATGCCATGGAAAATAAAACAGACCACCACTTTATTCAGTATAACAAGCTCTTTTGTTTTGAATGTTAATTCCAACTGATCTGGAAACCTGGCTAGTGGAGGCTGTGCTGTCTTCGATCATGTTCTTAGTTAATACCCTGCAGTCATGTTACGGGACCTTGTTTGGGCACACGTCCTGACTGAGGATCCACTCTGCTGCATTGGATGTCTTGTATGTCATGATGGAATGTCACAAACGCTTCAGTCATGCAACTTATTCTTATCCGAGCAAAAAAAATATTTTTCACGAACAAAATAATGATTACTTGGCCCCTTTTCATCACAAAGATATTACAGGATGCTGTCAACCAGTGTCTGCAGACACGGTTTGCTTTGCACAATTTGCCGTATGTTTGACTTGGAACTATTGACAGGGTGTCATAGCAGAAACATCTGTGAAATGGTGTCGCTGTCGAAATGGAAACCTTGTATGTCTAAAATGTTTGTTTTTCAGGGAATTTGAAAGAATTATCTGTGTTCCAATCGAATCCAAAGTAGTTATTTGTATTCTGTATATACTTTTGAAATTGTTAAATAAGACTGGGCCACTTTTACTTTCGAAAATATTTGATCAAAAGTTTATCAAAAATGGCACATCTACATGCTAATGTGTGATGTGATTGTGCTTGTAGTATTTTTGCTACATTTTGCGTGATGAAACTGGCCACTTAATTTTCAGGAAAACAATGTTATGGCGATGCAAGGTTTCTGCCCGACAAACAATGATATTCAAAGGTCACCTTGGTGACATCCTCTTTGGTTGACTAGCATATGGTGTGTGTGCGTGCTCATGCTTTGTATGGAGGAAGTCTGGCATACGTCCTGCTGGCATGTCTCACACTTTCCATCTATTGCCCGTCTGTGTTGCAGTTGCCCCCGATATCTCCGTCGTGGGATATGATGGAGATTGGCATGTGGGCCGAGAGCACGTCCAGCTGACCTGCAAAGCCAACGCCAACCCGCCGGCCAATCACTTCAGATGGATCAGGTGCGTCTGGTACTTTTGAGAGTAGTTCTTGGAAGAATAATTTCAAAGCCAAGTAATGCCATGATGGCAAACTGTCCGTTTGTGTGTTTGATTGATTATGATTGATACTTTTTTTAGCAGTTTAAAACTGTTCAATTAAAGAACGATCGCGAGATGCGTTACACAGTCTGATTTTAATTCCTGTTTTACACCCGGGAGTTAAAGTAGCTATAAGCAATAATGTCAAAATGGTAATTACCTTTTTTTGTTTTGTTTTTTGGTATTCAGACAGCCAGAAATGAGTCAAACCACAATCTGCATTCAAAGATTTTCGTAGAAGCTTTGTCATTTAATTGGTCGAAGAAAAAAAACCCTGCTGAAATGACTAACCAATCAGGAAGTAGACCGGCAAATCGACCAATGACAAAGCTTCTAGGAAAATCTTTCAATGCAGATTATGGGAGCATTTTACCCATTGCTGGCTGTCTGAATACAAAAAAATAAAATTCTGAAAAAATATTGCTTATAGCAGCGTTAATGGTCTTCAAAATAAGACTTCCGGCTGAAAAGACATGGCAGAAGCTAAAATGAGTAAAAGTAATACTGAGCAAAGAACTCTACAGTGCATTTTCTACTTGCCATAGATGTTCATCTGCAGAACTAGAATGCATTTGCTTCAACAACAAAAACAAGCACCCAGCATTTACCAAACTGGAAACATGCAGTGTGTGAGGCAGCTATTTTGTGTTGGCAGCACTGTGTACAAATTCCTTTGGGGGGGGGGAGAATCTACTCTGACTCCTGAATTTTGTTGTACATATTTGATCACTTGTAGCGTTTCACATTGAAGTAAGTACGTTTCCCAATGCTACGCTACAGTAAATGCTCCTGACTTTTCTATTGGATGTGTAAGCCTGACGCACAAGGCTTCCTCCCTGTAATGGCCCCTATACACACTGCACGATATTTGCTCCGATTTAGCTTTCGGGGAGCTGCAGCGCAGAATTCTGGACTTTTTTCTTTTAACATCCTGTCTACTACTCCGGTAGTGTGAAAGACTCGCCGACAACTTTAAAACTCCTACAGTCTATAGGGGCCATTAATCATGTATGTTGCATGCATCAGCTAGCTGGATATGGAGATATGGTTTATTTCTTAATGTATGTGGGAGTGGTTTGTTGCACCAGCTATTATATATTTTTTGTGATTGTCAAAAGCTGATTCATGCATAATACGTCATGTATTCAATACTGCTTTTATTAGACATTTTATATTTTTCATTATCTTCAGTTTAACTGCTACAACCCCTGTAAATATTCTTCCCAACTGGGCAGGGAAGATGGTATGGGTGCCAAATGACTATTTAAGTAATAACTTATGACAGGCCAGGCGTTGAGTTATTGCTTTTATAAAACAAATATGGCAGTTTAAAAATTATAGATATATATATCCCAAATTGACTAACGATTTCAGTACAATTATTTATAAGAAAGCAGGCCCTCCTGACTATACCTGCATAAACGAGATCATTTTATATATTTTCAAAAAGCATGACAAATGAAGCTGTTATTTGGTTTCTAAATAATATAAAAGTGGCATAGTAGCGTGTGGTATATAATTACATCGTTTGCCTTTATATGATGTGATATACGAGTCGAGATGTCTTCACTTTAGACCTTGTAACTATTGTTACAAGTAGTACATTTACGCTGCATACATGGATGGAGCTTTTCTACAGGAGTGTTCCGACTACAGAAAAGGGCTCTATACAATGTATGCCTCACGGTCAAACTTCTCCTCGTCACACCAATGGCAGAGGCAGCCAGCCTTTTCAATGTGCCATCGGTGCTTATCGGGAGGAGTTTGGGTTCAGTGTGTTGTGTTGCTCAAGGACATTTTGATGCACGGTGCCAGGGGGGGAACCATGCAGGCTCAAACGGGGACCATCTAATTCCCAGATGACCCATCTCTACCTTCTTAGCCAGTTTCTCACAGAGACATGCCACAGCTCTATCCCTATTCTTGACATTTTATAGACTAACATTTAGGAAAATACTTTAGGTGACCATATGGCAGAAATGGGGGGGACGGGACGACTATTTGGTGACCATATGGCAGAAATGGGGGGGACGGGACGACTATTTGGTGACCATATGGCAGAAATGGGCGGGACGGGACGACTATTTGGTGACCATATGGAAGAAATGGCAATCTACTGTATAAGCAACATGTCACATTTTGATGAGATATGGGCTATTTCTACTATTTGATATGCAACAAAGTATATAGGTTTAACTTTTAAGTGGTTACATGTTTGTCATTGAGTATTGTGTACCTTGTGACATTTGTGACCAAATTTGACTGAGAGACTTTTTTTTTTGTTTTGTTTTTATTTTCGTTTTTTTCACGTCGTATGAAAGCAGGGAATCATAGTTTCAAATTGACGTATTGGTTGTTGTTGCTGAAAACAGTTGAGAAAACGGGCTTGAAAGGTTGTCTATTTCAGCTCTGATACTTATTTCAGACATTACCGGTAATTTTGAGCTACCTTTTATATAACAATGTAATAACAGCCACTGCGGCTCATGTGCCATTTATTGTATTTAAAATAAATGCCTCTGTGTGAGCAAGCATTGTTACACATTATGAACCGTTAATATGCTGCATGATACACCCATACATTGGCCACTTATCGTTATCAGCAAATAAAGTTGACATTAACCAATATTTAGTTGTTGTTGATAAGCACTTTTGTGCTGGCTATGTTGCTCTATTGGTGTATCTGCAGCCTACCAAGTTGTAGATTCTGAACAGTTATTTATTTTTTATAACGAAGATCTATTAGTTTCCCTGCACAAAATCCGGAAATAATAACTTGACTAACGAATACAAATATCGTTTTATATCTGTATCGGCTAAATTGTTATTTTAAACATCCGACAAAAATGTCGAAAAACCCCCCCCCCCCCACAGTTCATCTGTTGAAAAACTTAAAGGGACACTTCACCCTTTTTGCAAAAACATATATGTTAATGACGTTTAGAAGCTTTAGAACACTTTCCTGGGGGTCTTTATGTGTGTAATATGTGGTTTTAGATATTTTAGATTGTAGCAGTGAGCCTGTTGTCTCTGATGTCATGGACACTGGTCTCACTACCTTCCTGGACTACAATTCCCATATTTTTTTGGTGCACTGCTCCTCCTTGTGGATAGGGGGGAGAGCTGTCTTACTGAGACAACATGTAGTACAGGAAGGAAGTGATCCCAGTGTCCATGACATCAGAGACAACAGGCTCACTGCTACAATCTAAAATATCTAAAACCACATATTACACACATAAATACCCCAGGAAAGTGCTCTAAAGCTTCTAAACATCATTAACATATATTATTTTGCAAAAAGGGTGAAGTGTCCCTTTAAGTGAAGTGCTGGAGTCACAAAGGTAGAAAAAAATAAAGGAAGGCTCTGCACACTCAAATCTGTGCACAATCAAAGGATTTACATCAGTATCGGCCAATAAATATTGGTACAGCCCTACATGGCACAGTTAAAACATATTCTGTTTTTTTATTTTGTACTCCTTGATATCCCAATTTCATTTGTATATTGTGATCCTCAACCTGATTTCCACAGAAGCTTCTTCTTCTACCCTGTCCAAATGATGGCAGAAAATGGTTTTATTTAAAAAGAGAAACGAGTTGTATGGAAACCCAGTTCCTCCATTGAATAAAAGTGAAAAAATACCTCATTTATGTTTTCTCTCTAACAAATCAAAACGTATCTCATTCAGACCGAAACGTCGACCTAATAAAGAGCAACATTTCGTGTGTGCAGGACCTTCTCTTTGTTCTTTCAAATATACCCATTTTAATATATGCCCTATTTCCCTATACGCACCCGTCAGTAGCCTTCTGAGGTGTGCATCTGCATTTTGCTTAAAAACATTATATCTCAGTTCTCAACATTTTATGAATTATACCAAGTCACAATTATTATAAGAACAAAAAAAGGTATAAATGAAATGTACTGAAATATAAAGTCAGTATTGTGAGAGGGGGGGGGGCGGGGCTGTCCTTTTCTTCAGTGGCAGAAATAGCACTGAGATGGCGAGGTGGGAGCTCTGGAGCGAAGCATAGTCAGCCAAGCCCTTAGAATACCAGCTGTGACTGTCTGCGTGAATCATGTACAGCCGACTTAGAGTTGCAGCAACAAAAGTTGTCAAAACACACGCACACGCACAAAAATAAATAAAAGTAGTGTGGCTCTGTGATAATGTTCTGCTGCAGACTGGTATCAACCAGACAGTGCATATTGTGTACATCATGCATACTGTGTGTGTGTGTGTGTAACTGAAAGCCTTTGATGTGTATCCCAGACTGGACGGTGAAATGCCCGAAGGCGTTGAAGTTGTCAACAACACGTTGCTGTTCCTGCGGCCGCTCCAGCGGAACGACTCGGGCGTTTACAGGTGCGAGGCAGCTAACGACGTAAACCTTCGCAGCCGAGACGTACGCATCCTAATACAAGGTGAGTCCGAATGCGCGGTCCTGTAAAAAACCTGCTGACTGCATTTCCCTTCCCCTCAGGAAGATCTGTGGTGGTCTGTAAAAAAAACGGCTGACTGCATTCCCCCTCCCTCAGGAAAGAGCCGTGCAAACCCATTGGCAGAAACGCACATGTCATCCCGGCGAATTGTTGTGCATTACATCATACTTAAAAAAAAAAAAAAAATGCAGAGTTGAGTTACATTCAGATAATACACACCCAACAGCCTATCGAGACTCTTTTCCTGCTATGACTTGTGCAGATTATTTCCGGCCCCTTAGATTTATTCCTAATTACAGGCTGATTCGCATTGATTAACGCCAGGTCTCCCAGATGTTCAACAGGAGAATTTCAACCAGCTAAACCCATCTGCTGATGTTTAAGTCGACCACAAGGCACCACCCTCCTCTTCTCTTTCTCTCTCTGTCATTGTCTTTCTTTCGCTCTCTCTCTCTCTCTCTCTCTCTCTCTCTCTCTCTCTCTCTCTCTCTCTCTCTCTCTCTCCTTGGCATGTGATTGTGTTTGTGCATTATGTCCCCAAGGTGTTGTTACACTCCTCTTGCCTCTGGATTCGCTCCTCCTGAATGAACCTCCGAGTATGATGTGATCCTCTGCTGCATCTCTCTCTCTCTTCTTTTCACTCTTATTTCGGTGTTTGTCATGCAACGATAGGCAAAAGCCTCCAGCCTCAGATGATGTCCCAGATTCATAAAACATTCACTAGTCCTTTTCAACTCTTTATTTATTATTTATCATCCTTATATATTTTTCCTTTGAGATGAGCTGTATGGTTGTGCGCAAGTGTGCATGTACAAGATGCTGCTCTCCTGGGTGTATGTGCTCTTTTTTTTCTCTTTTTTTTTTTGCATACGACTATGCATGGTATCATAATAATTGAACTAAAAACCACAATCTTATGATGTTGCCGCAATAAATGTGACTCTTCCCGCTTATACAGCTGGCTTGGAAAAATAATTTGCAGGACCCTGTGCACTTTTTACACTTTTCCATGACTTCTAACATCCTTCCTATTATGTGTGTTGAGTTCCCTCTGCTCTGGGTGTTGTCAGCCTGATGCCGACAGTTTATTCTGAAGTTGGTTTCCCGCAAGGCCTTGTCGTGCCTCATTAAGTCAGCTGTGCTACACCTGTGCTGGACAACTAATGCTGACTGTGTAGTTCATAGTAGAAGTGGGTCAAATTTGACGTGCAAATACCAAAGGTTTCTTTTAGGCTAGCCTACGTAGGTGTCTGAGCGAGCTGGGATTTTCCACGCTCGAAATAGTGCAGAGTGCCAGAAGGTTTTTAGACGATGATGACGTAAAAGAATTTGGAACTCAATTCATCATACCTTTTCTGTGCAGTGCATTAAATGATGTGCGACTGTCACAGACGGCGAAGACACTGACTCCAGAATCCAATCTAGTCTTGTTCTTTTCTGCATTGTGACAAACGTGTAATGTCAGTGACATGATTTATTCAACTATACTGTCGATAGTCATTGGCTCTCAATGGCACTCTGCAAAAACTCATGGGAACCTGGAAAAAAGAAAATTCATCAAGCCATTGTTCTCTTTTAGACTGCCTTGTTGTAAGCGCTGCAGTCAAGTCATATTTACATATTTTACAAGGGATAGAAAACGTACAAGTTGGAAGTCAAGCCTTCTGAAAAAGGCACTAGTGATGGAGCGACCACGTGGAATTGTTTGTTTGAACAAGCGTATGCAAAATAAGTTCTAGAGTTTGATTTAAAGGGCCTTTTTGTTTATAAAATAAAATTAAACATGCATAATTACCCATGAAAGTCTTTTATTCTTTGTCCCGGTTTCTTGGTAGACTTCGTCCTGTGCTCCAGTAACATACACTAGAAATACCCTCTTCCTCCTCCTTCATCATTCAGAACCCCCTTTTCCTAATCACATTCTCATTGACAACAGGTTGTGCATCTGCAGTTGTTGTATATACTCATAACTGCTCCTCTTAAGGCACTTATGAATATAGTGGCAGACATTAAGGGTGTGTTTGGAAATGCACACCGGGAGGCGCGCACTCGCCTATTGGTTTGCATTGCACAGTGCGCTATTTCCGAACACGCCCTATAAGTGATTTCTAATAGTGCAAATTGCCATAGCATTATTGGGACATCATGAAAAGTTAGCATTTCTTCAACTTTGCATTTCTGCTTTTCAAAAATCAACGTCAAAAGACGAGAGGAAGCAATTGTCGGAGATATACATTACAACCATGGGAGGTTTATAAATCGAAGTCACCGTAAAATGGAATGATTGCAATATCCAGTTGATCACATTGTATACAACTGAAATGGATAAGACTCTTCTGAACAAAGCAGAACATGCAATGGTGGAAAACTGTGACAAGATGCATAACATTTTAAACGAGGCCATAAGACTATAGATCAATACAGTAGCATCCAGTGTTCCCTCTAAGCTGTTATGGTTATATTTGTGGATATCTGGAGCTTGCCGTGGCTTCGCGGGGACAACTCGGAGGGAACACTGGTTACATCACTGGCCTTTCATAGTTTTCCATGTGTTTATTGAATTGTGTACAAATAACACATTATCGCCTTTTGGTTTGCTTTTGTTTAACCTTGAATTTTTCCTGTGATGTTTCCATGCAACGTCGCATTAACTAACAACGTTACATTGAATAAAATGGCACCCTCCCGTCAGTGATCACAGACTTTTCGTTTATGCATCAGGCAAATGGACTTGAATTCCATCCAATTAAAAGGGATTTAGTGTCCGTTTTCTCTGCAATAAAAACAAATGAATACCTAAAGCAATTAGTGACTACATCTTTCTACCGAGGGTGACCCAAGTGCAGATCTGCAGAGATGACTAAAGCATGCACTGTTGTTATAAACATACTGTAGAGACATAAAGGATTGTTTATTTCGGATGTGTTGCCAACGCAAACCAAAGGCTATCGTAAGCATGCATAGTTTAATTCTCGGCTAGTTGAGTTGATGTTAGTGTTTTCATGTCAACCAACCCCTTCTTAGTGAAAATGCTGATGTAGTTGGCATTGACATTCTCTACTCTTCTGCCTGTCCATCCCTCCCTTCCCCTTCCCAAATTCCTTTCTCCCTCTTTTTTTTCCACCCCCCCATTCTACTTCCTTCCCTCCTTTCCCCTCCATTAGATCCTCCCACCATGCCCTCCACCATTACCGCGCCTGTCCTATCGGGCGTTGCCTCCACCTTAGTGGACGATAACGAGCGCCAGCAGGTCCTCCTCGGCTCCCCGACGCTCCAGGCCCTCCCCCCTGAGAGCAATCTGGGGTCTGTAGTGGGTGGGGCTGTGGGCGGGGCCTTGTTCCTGCTGCTACTGCTGTCTCTCGGAGGCATCTGCTACCTGCGGAAGCAGCAGACCTTCCACGGCGACTACTACGCCAAGCCGTACTCGGGCCCGTCCGACCTCCAGAAGGCGCCCGCCGCGGCCGCCGACCAGCAGCACGAGCTCCACCCGACCAAGACCGGCAACGGGTCCTCCCGCCAGGACCACGACCGAGAGGAGTGGGGCAACCACCACCACCACGGCGGAGAGGAGTGCTCTCCCAACGGCTACACCAGGGCCATGAGGGAAAGCGGTCACCACCACCACCAGAACGGTCACCATCACGACCACCGCCATGACAAATCGCACTATTCCAGTCCACAGCGGACTAAACATGCCCGACACCCTCCTCCTTCTTCTCCCAGACCTTCTCCCAAACCGCTGAGCAACAGCTCCCCCTACGTTTCGGACGACTGCTATGACAGTGGTCCCGATGGCGACTACGTCTCCCATACAGACGGTTCGGTTATCTCCCGCAGAGAGTGGTACGTTTGACCCGCTACCACTTAAAAAAGTCGTAAATGGATACTGTTAAACCAAGGAGATGACGACCACAGGAATTGGAGGGATTTCATCTATTATTTGGTGGGGGGGGGGGATTTTTCTCTCCCTTGCACGCACCCACACACTAGAACTGTAGTTTTTAATCTGTTCAAGATGCCTGGTTGATACTTGATTTTTTTTTAAAATATATATACATTTCATTCTTTGTGTGGCCAGAGTGGACTGCCAAACTATTTGGACCCAAGACAAGACAATGCCCTAATTGCGTGTTGAAGGGTAAAACTAGCAGGTTTGTGTGTTGGATGCTGGAACTAAAGCACAACACACATGCACTACTGTCTGCTTTAGTTCAGGTAATGGTTAATGAAGGATTGGCAGTTTACTTTGAATTATTGGTATACGTTCATTTACTGAAATCACGTATAATTTTTCTTTTACCGTCTTATGTTATGTGTGTGTGTGTGTGTGTGTGTGTGTGTGTGTGTGTGTGTGTGTGTGTTGCTAAAACTTGCACTGATTTGCTTGAGAAATCTTGTGCTACCCTCTAATTATAGTCTACAGCCACCTGTGTCAAGCTTAAAATACACCAAGCCAGTGGTCGGGGGGGGGGGGAACGGCAGGGTAAAGACAATTTGAAGTAGTCTGCTTGTTGTGTTGGCATATTTTAGACTGAAGTCCGGCCTCAACAGAATAACGGATCACGGGAGCTTGGCTCCAAAAACATAACCGAGGCACAGCTAGTCACCTGTCGGTCGAGTTTATAGCGTGGCGCTCTGGTGGCGGCATTCTTCATGCGGAGAACTTTCAATCCAGTTGTTTAAATGAGGAGGCGGCCGTATAGTGAGTGTTTGGTCTGAAGGAATCACTGCCGAGTTTGCTGACCCGTGCCAATGTGAATCCCCAGCTGTTCTGATGATCCGTTTGGTTTATTTTGGCCTAAAAGAAGGACCATACCACTGCCACGTGTAGCCCATTAATTGACTACAACTCGTGGCTTTACCATTAATTTCAGTACGGTTTAACTTGAAACGTTGCGTGAGGCAGGTATTCGAACATCGGGGACTTTTTGTGGCCTTTTTTCTTTTTTTTTTTTTTTTTTATAGTTTGTCAACATTAAATAGTGTAGATGACGATGAAACTGCACATTTATTTGAAAAGTGTTCCCGAAATGAGTCCCTGGAGAAAAAGATTGTTTGACGAATGAAATTCAGACGCCCATTAGTTCAGTGACAATATCAGCTGGAGAAGCGGATACATTTTAAGGTTATTTCATCGCCCGAAAGTATTTTAATATTTAGTTAGGCTGTTGGCGGTGCCACAAATGATGGTGCAAAAAATGCATCATGTTAAAGACACGTGTGTGTGTGTGTGTGTGTGTGTGTGTGTGTGTGTGTGTGTGTGTTTGGGAGGGGGGGTTGCAATCACTACAAGCTGCAATGATGTGGGGCTTTGTCAATTTTGCCCACTGGTCAATTTGATCTGTGATGTCGTGGAAATGTCCTGGATAAAATGATGCCCTAGAAGAAAGTACGAAGAACCTTGAGAGAGTAATTCAGTGTCCTCGGCTCCTATAGGCTGTCGTCCCCAGGAGAGCGGGATGGGGAAGAAGGAAAGATAAGACTAGCTGAAATGAGAGTGTGGGGGGGGGGTGAATAGCCACTGGGGGTCTGCCTCAGCCTGTATGCTGCTCCACTCAAATGTAACTACAGACAGTCATTTTGTCACACAGTCTGGCCTTAACATACAAACTCACTGGGGAAAACGCTGTCGTTTTAATCGACATGGCAAAGAACACATGTTGGTCTCTTGCGTCTTTTCTAGCTTAAACACTTGCGTCCTTATTCTGGGCATGTCATAAAAGGCGAGCATCTGGCCAAAGGAATCCAAACTATACAAGCACTTCAACAACACGGCACGTTGGGAGAGAACTAGATGTAGAGGGGGGGAAATGAGTGTGCCAATAAGGACCAGAGCCCTGAAGCACTGTGTGTATATATACAGTAGGGTTTACGAGAGTTATAGTTTTGTTTTATGTCATGCTTTGCAGAAGATTAATTCGTTTACTTGACATAGCACTTGTGGTCCACTAGAATCTATAGTGACTAGATAATTATGCACCTGCTGCTGTCTAGCAACAGATTATTGTATTTGTAAATTCTAGAGTATCTGTTTAGCTATAGGCCTTCAAGTAATAGTTTCAACTTAGGTTCCTAGTCGGGGAGGGGGGGGGGGGGGGGGGATAATAATTTGTTCCAACAGTGAATCCATTAATTCCTAGTATCCTACCAGAAATACTGTAGCTGGTTGCCCTTTACTTAACCCATTCTGACCGGGAACCCGTTTTGGTGTCGGCATCATGTTATGCTTTAGCTATTGAAAAATAGCAGACCTACAAGCTCGTAGCGCGCCACCGAGTGGCGCGCTACGAGCTTGTAAGTCTGCTATTTTTTGAAAAATCGAAGAACGACTGACATTTTTAGAATCTGATCTCAGGTCAGAATGGGTTCATCAGACCAGTGTGTTGTCCAGTGGAAACCTCGTATGAATCTGATCTCAGGTCAGAATGGGTTAAACCTCATACAGTAAATGCAGCGAGGGAAAGATCCTCACGTTCAATGAGATCTGTCTCCGTTTTTTCTTTTATTGCACAAATTGGATGTATTTGAAAATCAGTATTTGAAAATCAGACCTAGTAGGCCTACAGTATTATGGTATCTGATATATCACATCGTAATTGCTCTTGCAAATAAAATTATAGATGGTGTCTGTAACCACATTTAATTTCTAGCCCTCTGTGATTAGGTAACCGCAGAAGAAAAGACGGATTTGTATTTCATGTAGTAAAAAAAAAACAACACTTTTGCAACTTGTAGATTGCATGGAGAAGAAAACTCAACAGTATTTCTTTTTTCACATGCACAAGTGTTTTGTGAGTAGGTGCCAACCATAATGGTATGATCAGATACAGTATTTTAAAATGCCAAAATATGTTGATTGTATGTATTATGACAGTAGTGTATCAAACATGGTGTTATTGGCTAATGAATGACAACTGAAACACCTTTTCAGACTAGCCTGAAGTAGAGAGAAAAGATTCCTTAGAACAATTAGATATCCCAGAAACTGTTATCAAAGTGGAGTTTTGTTTTTGTGAGGAATGAATTGAGCACTAGCATTTTATTTGAATTTTGACGAGTTACCTTCAAGCAGACATTGCAATCCAAATACTTAAATGTATGTGGTGGTGTCATCTGTGAAGCACTGTTGAGTACAGTAGACTTAACCGTTATTTTAGTAGGACATGTTCAGTGATAATGGATTCAAGTCAGAATAGACATGCTGATCATGTTCTTGATTCTTAATAACAATGAAATTTCGAATTTGCCAATATTATGTTTGTCATTATCGCTGTTGGCATTATCTCTGGGTGTTAGTTGCAAAGTCTTGGAAGGGAGTCCTTCTGCTTGGGGTTCAGAAACATGAACACTGGTGCCTTAGAAACCCAGACATTTTAATTTTGGTTATTTTGTTATTGTATATCTTTTTTTTTAAGGTATTTAATGATGGGAACATGTTTAGGTTGTCTTTTCTCTTTTCCTTTTAGAGTATTCACTACCTTTGGTCTCTGAGTTCCCTCAAGACATTTAGCTCGTCTATGCCATATATCCATTTCTGTGTTCTTGACTCGTTATGTCACCAATTAATTTGTCAACATTATTTGAACGGATGAACAAGAACAAATGCATGCAGATACTCCAGATAGAGTCAACTAAAATAACATGAACTGTACTTACTGTAGCTACATTTGGTGATCAAACTTGGTCTGCATAACGGACTTGCGTAAGAGTGAAGGGTTAACTTCAGTCTCACATTAAAGCACTTTCTCCTTGTGTTTTGTATATAAAAGAATTAGTTTAAAAGTTAAAATATATATATATCACACAGCTGTATCAGTAATGACAATGGCACGTTATTTTGTAAAGAGTTTTTGAGATACTTTTGTTCAATAAAGCACCTTAGCACCTGTGAGTTCTGTTCCCGCTGAATGTTTCCCAGCTCGGTGTGCTTCTATATAGAAATGACGTCACCTGCAGTTCTCTAAAAGCCTATACTCGATGCTTCAGCGTGTCGTGAGACAGAAATAACCTTTTCAGCTGAGAAAAGAAAGCAATGCGTCGACACCTAATTCAGTTGAAAATATTATTTGTCAAGGGGGACACTTGTCATCAAGGCATCAATCAGCCTTTAACCAGTATCCCCCCCCCCCCCCGCCCCTCCTGATCCCACAGGAAGGTATATAGAATCATCGCTGTCGGGTGTTATCCTTGTTTGTCAAAAAATGAAATTCAAGGTAGATCTGATCTAGTGATTTGTTAATACTTTCATTGGTTCAATATCTAGATAAAAAAACATTGCGATGCGACTCATTGTAGATCGGATATTTTTTGCTACTTTCATGTGACACCGACTGTAGTATAGGGCATTAATTGAAATGCAAGGTTTCTGCATGATGACGGGGCAGCAATATGTTTCTTCATTTGTCAGAATTGGATTGTATATGCTTCACTTATCTCCAGAGTGTTTCTCTCCTCTCAGCAGAATTCTTCCCTCCCTCCCTCCCTCCCCTGCTGTTGTCCTGTCCTGATTTTGTGTTTCGTGACAGGACAGGATTTCCCCTCGCTCTCCACTTAAAACAGCTAGTCTCCTTTTGTGAACCCCCACCTATCGGACCCCATGCCTTTTTCTCCCTGTATCTATACCAGCTGGTAAAAATTAAACGCTGAGTGTTTGTCTGAGGCCCAAACGTCCCGCTCTCTCTCTCTCTCTCTCTCTCTCTCTCTCTCTCTCTCTCTCTCTCTCCAGCCCATTGACTCTGTCCCCATGGCAACAAGCTCATCAGGGGCTGGTGACAGAGGCTGTCTTCTTGTAAGGCTTTGCTGCTGGTTCTACCTGGCTGCGAAAGACAGGAGAGTGGAGACGGGGGGGCTAGTGGAGCTGAGGGCACGGGGCCTGGTTAAATGACAGAATCCGCTGTTTGGGTTTTGGACGTGTCCCCTTTTGTATAGCCGCCGCGGCTCTATACGGAGCGCTCTGCTGAGCTGGGGAAACGAGAGACAAAAAAATGTCAAATTGACCTTGGCATTGTTTAGCACCGGAGTCCTTTCCGCTAATCATGAAATGTGTTTGCAATCAGTTCACTTCCATCACACTGTCGTTTCTTCAATAGATCTTATTGTGGCCACAGCAGTTTTCTTGCTGTGACCTTGAAACGGAGCATGCTCAGTCTGGAGCCGCACGCCAGCTTGTTCTGACGAGTAAGGGCAAAGCAGCTCTCTGCTAGCAATGACTTTAATCAGCTAGACCTTGATTTCTTTTGAACCCCCCCGTTCGGAAGTCATTCCGTTTGACTTTACACTACAAATGCACAACGGAAAGGAACAATTTTGCAGGCAGCAAAGGAGGATACAATCTGCTTGTGTGAGGAATTTCTAAATTGCCACCCTCAGAAAACGGGATAAGGCTTGAAATAAAGAGAGAGAAGGGGCGGGGCATTTTGGACTACCTACCCTATGCAAAAAACAAATGTGCCTGGTTCATACTGATCCCTACCATTACATCGCTATCTGTTCCTTGAGACTCATTCTGTCTCGTTACTTCGACTAACACTATGATGAAAATATTTCACCAATAAAAACATGTTGGGGAGGGACTAGTGCTGATGAGATCCAGTAGAACTAAAAGACAAGTCATTTTATGCATTCGCAATGCCTCGCATTCACAAAACTAATTTTGAGGAAAATAATTGGTGAACTTACAGCAGTATATAGAGCCTTGGGTGAAAATATAGAAGGTTTAAGTAAATGGATGCATTTCTACAGCTAAAGCCTGTGTATTTTGTTAAGGTAAAAAAAAAAGTAGGACAGCATGAGTAATGGCTTTCTTTTTGTCATTCAGTCTGACTCATGACTCATCCAAAAAGTTTGTTGTCATGGTTATCAAAGAGGGAAGGTCTTCAAAGACATCTTCTGCTTACAGTAGTTTAGGCTCTCCCTTTCCACTGCCTTGCTGCAAAGTGTGATCATCTACCACCAAGCTATAACGGCTAAATCCATTACAAACTAATAATGGCTATGAAGGGCATGAGAGTAAAGAAATGTAAGTCTCAGGGGCTCAACTCTAAAGTCCCAGCTTGTTCTGCATCATAATTAAGATGTTATTTAGGATTCTCCTCAGCAAATTATTGATTTTTTTCCCTCCCCGTTCCACCTCAACGGCTAAAGCAACTCAAATTGACCGTCGCACCAACACCCCCCAACCTTATGTCCTCTGCTTCTTTCAATGCCCCACAATCACAGTCCTATTAACACACTACCTGCCCAAAGGATTATCCATCAACCGCAGTTGATTTAATGGCTCCTGATTGGCCAAAGCCTGTTTTTTTGGGGCGGTGAGTTTAATACATGTTAATCATGATTAATCCTAATCTCCTCTCGGCGGGGAGGGGGGGGGGGGGGGGCAGGACAGACAACACGGGGGATAAAAACAAGCATATGGTCTGACAAAGTCAACTTAACGGCGACATAATGGTACACTGAGCTCCTCACGCAGAGGGCAGAGGGAGGTGGGATGATGTGGGAGATGGAGGTGTAACGTAACGTAACGTAACGTAACGTGAGCAATGCTCAGCAGAGAGTTTGACGAAGCTATAGACACGAGCTACCAGTGAAGGAAGAGTATACTATATACCCCCCTCATCCCCATCCCCCCTCTTGCACCGTATAGAGCTGCCGGGCAGAGCCATCAACCTGCCATGGGCAATACACGTCAGTTACGGCTCAAAACACTCGCCATGAAACACTAAAACCGACGCAAACGTGGTGGAAGACATTCCCCCGCCGCCATTACTGTCTGTGTTACTGGCCGCGCACATCAGGTCATCATGTGTCGTTTTGTCGTGTGTTGTTGTTTGGTTTCTTCTGTTGTGTTTGACATTTAAAATGCATTGCTCCTCCTTTTTATTCCACCCCAGACCAGTCTCAACAGGAGAGGTCAAACTCCGTCGCTGTGGTAGGAGCTGTGATGGGCGCGGTCTTCGCTCTGTTCCTCATTGCAGTCTTCACCATCGTCATCCTCACTGCCCGGAAGGCCCCTCCCCCTGTCTTTACTGACAAAGTGTGAGTCCCCCGCAAATAATTCATGCCGCAAGGAAATGATCAGCTGTTTAATTAATGCCATATTGCATCCATGACATTAACTGAATGGATTCCGGTGGGGCGCTTCTGTTCTGGATTCACGCGGTGCTATACGAATCTACGATCCATTGTCCAGGAAGGTTATGGTACAAGGTTGAGAGGTGGCAGGTAATTGCTGTCTTGGCAGGGAGCCCTTATCCTACTTTTTTTTTACCGTGTTTGTTTCCATGCAAGACCTGCACTCAGGTTAATGTTGGTGTCCGGGGCCAGGGCAGAGAGAAACTTCTGGATTAAATTATTTACCTGGGAGCTAGGTCACACACTGACTCCTCCTGGGATTTGTGTGTGTGTGTGTGTGTGTGTGTGTGTGTGTGTGTGTGTGTGTGTGTGTGTGTGTGTGTGTGTGTGTGTGTGTGTGTGTGTGTGTGTGTGTGTGTGTGTGTGTGTGTGTGTGTGTGTGTGTGTGTGTGTGTGTGTGTGTGTGTGTGTGTGTGTGTGTGTGTGTGTGTGTGTGTGTGTGTGGTGTGGTGTGGTGTGGTGTGTGTGTGTGTGTGTGAGAGAGACAAGTGTGCGACTGTGTTTCTCTCTGTATGTTTGCATGACTGTATCTGCGAGGCAAGCAAGGAGTTTTTAATAAATGTAATGAATTTGATGAATTTCCCTATTAATGTCTTCAAGTACACATACATCATTTTGCGTGTGTGCTGTTTTATTTCTTCATTCTAAAACTCTAATTCCCTTTGAGATGCACACATGGCTGGTACAGCAATACCTCCCCGTTCCTGCATGTGAAATATGAAAAACCAATCGGGGTCCCGTAAAAAATATTGGCGTTCACAAAGGATAACATTTATTTAGCACGAGTTCTAAAAAAGTTGACATTTAAAAAATAACGAGCCTGCAAAACTCAAAAGATATCCTCAAACTGTCCGTAAGGTTCTAACAATGGTCTATTTTTGGTGCCGAGGCTATATCCTCACTTATCCCGAGGCATGCATCTATAGTGGTTTGCAATTAATCCACAACACAAATTCCTCGTATTTTCAGTTTAATACTCCCATCGCGGCTACAGTGCCAAAAAAGAACTGACCTACAACCACAATAGCATTATTTCTGGCAAGCACTGTCGTACCACGGAGTATAAATGCAACCCTGAATGGATGTCCCCGTGGGACGACAGGATGCAATCTGCCCTCATCCCTCTCTGTCACCGCGCAGATATGAAAGCCCATTTTTATAATGGATGTGGGGCAGCGTGCAATCGTGAATACATGAGCTGTAAAGCCACAACCCCATCGATGTGAGAAAGTGTAGCAGAACCCACCACGATGATGATTTCTGACCGCATAAAAGGCTCACGAGGCAATGAACGAACGTCCAATGTCGGGGAATCAATAGCTATACTGTATGATGATGATGACATCACTTCATGAATGGCTCGGGTCAATATCTAGGTCTCAGCCCCATTTAAACTAATGAGACGGTGAACTCTGGCCTCAACCTCTTACTTCGCTTAAATTGAGGTCCCTCCGTGAAGAATCTTTAGCGGCAGCGTCCATTACTCGTCCAATTTATTGTTACTTTATGTAATTTGCTGTAGTATGCATGTCTGTATCAACCCTACTCCCACATGAATATGGCTATTTAACGGGAAATACTCCTTTCGCGGCATACTAGAAACGAGGATTAGGGCCTAAACTTTGAAAGTGTAACGGAACACATTAAGTAAGCATTGGTCAATTACTATAATGTCACAATTCTAATTCTCGTTTTCCTGTCACTGCTGTCTCTCTCTCTCTCTGCAGCATTGATCTCCCCCCCACTCACAAGCCCCCTCCTCCCTACACCGAGAGACCCCCTGCCATTCCTATTGGAGTCCATGCCTCACAAGTGGCGTGGCTGTGTCAGGTAATCATCTCCAGCACACTTAAACACATAAGGATGTTCTTATAGCCGGTAGAGAAGAGAGATCACTGCCAGCTTTTAGAGACAACTTTTGCTATTTATAGCCACGCCAGAAAGAGTCTCTCACCCTCCAAAATGAAGTGAACTTTTGTGTGCGTTTAAAAGAAACCCCACAGCTCCCCTCGTTTTACATCATTTTCTACATTACTTGACATAATATTCTTATCCAAATCATAATTAATAGGTCTGATGTTGCCCTAATAGCTGTACCATCATCCAGTATCAGTATATCAGTATACCTCGTCATTCACCCTCCTTTCTGACCATATTTGTCTTGCCTACAAATCTGTGTTTATAGGCAGAAAGTGCTCCAATCAGTCTAATGTTTAGCGCCGTACACCTGTACCACAAAATATATATATTCACCTGTTTAAAGCATTCCAGACGGGAACCCGTTTTGGTGTTTTAACTAAGCATTATGTTATACTTTAGCTATTGGAAAAATAGCAGATCTATACAAGCTCATAGCGCGCCACTCGAGCTTGTAGGTCTGCTATTTATTTTTTTTATCGTGAAAATGTGGCACAAATCTTTGAATATTTCAGGCCTTAAATGTGTTAAAGCATTTGTCTCCTTGAACTACATGTAAACCCAACTGGCCTAGGATCAAACCCTGCCGTGTCACTCTTCCCTCCTGTGCTTTATTCCTGCACCGTTTAAAAGGCAAATGGCCAGGGGAATGGACTGCCCATGCACTCTCTTTTAAAATAGCTACAGTATTTATAAATATCACCAGCAGCGAGCCGCGACTGCAATGACATCATCCTGTGATGTGATGTGCATTGCAGACCCGCAGGGCAGAGCGCAGGTATGAGGGAGCCGAGCGAGCTGCGCCTCCTCCTACTACGCGGCCTGTGCAGCACGCAGCCCAAAGCCCCACCCACCGTCAGCTGTCCGGCCACCAGTGGGTGTGTCATCAGAGCGGAGAGGACCGTGTTTACATCAATCACCGGGAACACTACGTGTGAGACAAGACGCGCCCCCCCTGACCGACCAACACAATCAAGCGAGGAACTGTCAGTCAATCATTCTGACCGATATCAATAAGCTCATGAAATCCACTTGACTCACACAGCCCGGCATCCTGGAAATGAAACGGCTGTTGTGGGCATTGTAGGACAAAATCCCGCTGTAAATCACACTGATGGTTATCACCAGTTTGATGTATTTTTTTTCCTCCTCCTTTTTGCTATCATTAGTGTTTAATTTGTTTCTATATATGAAGTGCCCTGTATTTCCACAGCCTTGATACTGGTGTATCTCCAGAAGTGTATTCAGAACATCTGCCTCCTATCAACTCATGCATTCCAAAATGAGTAAGTAAGTATTGATATAAAATGTCTATCTGTTGTCGCCCAAACATAGCTGATGGTCAACTGAAAGATGTTTTTCCGTTGAAAAATCAATGTTTTTTTTATTTGAAAATCATTATTTCGGTCTAGCACACAGTAAGTAGCCTATATGAATTAGACTATAGCTCAATTGTAGTATCCACACACCCACACACACGCGCACACGCGCGCACGCACGTGCGCACGCACCACCACCTAAGCTTTAGTCCAACCTCTCACACAAGGCTGCCGCATTACATACACCTGCACCAAGTCACCAACCTAAAAACGCTCCACATATAATGATCCAAACATTTATTGTCATTATTATGCTAATCTAACATTATTGCAGTATTTTTGGTGGTAGACTTATAGAATTCTAATAGCTGCTATCCTATTGGCACATTTTAGAATGTATGTTGATCCTAACCTTGTAGCTACCAGAGACAATAACATAGTCAGATTATTAAACTTGAATGGTATTTATAGGAATATAAGCTTATGCAGCGCCTACTTACATAATAATATTGATGTGCAAGTTGACTGCAATTGCTCTGAAAAGTTTTCATGGTGATTCATGAACACTGATAGTGGGAGCAAAAGGTCACAATCACAATTTAAATGTGATTTATTAACCCCGCCGAGAGAGAGAGAGAGAGAGAGAGAGTGTGTGTGTGTGTGTGTGTGTGTGTGTGTGTGTGTGTGTGTGTGTGTGTGTGTGTGTGTGTGTGTGTGTGCACACTGCGTGGCCCATCATTTCTTGTGCATACGGCTAAGCATCCTGCCAGGCTACTCGATTGCAATGCTCCTGTCCCTCCAACCTATGGGATGTAGGCTACCAGTCCAGAACTAGACAATGCTCCTGTCCCTCCAACCTATGGGACGTAGGCTACCAGTCCAGAACTAGACAATGCTCCTGTCCCTCCAACCTATGGGATGTAGGCTACCAGTCCAGAACTAGACAATGCTCCTGTCCCTCCAACCTATGGGATGTATCCTACCAGAACTAGACATTCACAAACATGCAAGCTTGCAGGTACAAACCAACGTTACAGTAACAAACGATATAAACGTGATAACGTATCCCTAACAAGTTACCGCCGTGCTAGTAAGGGAAGTTATATTTCTTCTCTTATTTATTTGGAGTGGACTAATTGTCCACCAATTTAGTTGTTATGCCAATTAATTCCTCGCCACACACATTTATGTGCTGCCAGCTGCTGGCCAGGGACGTGCACACATAGACATCAAAGGGGGCTTCAGCCCCTGCCCTTTTACAGCTGCCCTTTCCAGACCTCGAATGCATGCAGCATTTACTATGGTGAAAGAAATGCAAATGCCACACTCCTTTCCATGCCATAAGGCAGCATTCGGGTGAATTGCTTTTTTTTTACAGGAGTCTCCTGAACGTGAACACAGTATTTTGAGCGGAACCATGCTCAAAAACACAGTATTTTGAGCAGAAATCCATGTCGTTTACACGCGTTGTGAGCTTCTAGATCTGCTATTTTCGCTGTTTTTGTCCAAAAGTGCCCTCTTACTTAACTATAGCCCCTGCCCCTCTAACACTCTCTGCACGTCCCTGCTCTCTGCACGCTCCCACTGGGAGGACGTACTGTAGCACCTCCGACCTACTGTACTCCTCCCGCCCCAACACTCCCTGCTGGCAGGTGTAGCCCCAGCCCCGTAACGAGTATGTGCAGTGAGTGACAAATATCACCTTCCCTGCTCAATTGTGTTCGTATAGAAGATGCTTGACAAAGCTCGGTGCATTCAAACTATAGGGATGCACCGAAAGGGAAATTCTTGGACGAAACCGAATACCGAATATAGGAAACAGTTGGCCCGAAAACCGAATATCCAAATAGGATTAATATATATATTTTCCTACCATTGCTGTCATGGCCGTACCTTAAAGCCACTGGATTTATGGCAAAATAAATGGTTATGCCAAAACTTAACTTAAATAATAATCACTATTATAGGTCCATATATAAAACATTAATTCAGCTCTTTTGAATCCATTCATTGCATACACTATTCGGTGATATATTTTCTGCCTATTCGGGGCCGAAACCGAATAGGCCGAAAAATGCATTTCTTTAGCCATTTTCCGCCGGCCATTTTCTGCCGAATATTTTCTGCGGCCGAATATTCGGTGCATCACTAAATTCAAACCCCTAGACTCGCAGAGATGTGACTTATATTCATTATATCTATATATAGAGGGTATGCGCATGCATACAGTGAATGGCAGATCGAGTGGCAAAGTGAGTGCAGACAAAGGGAATTTAATGTTGTTTAAAGACATTTAATGCAATCAGATAGGGCTTTTTCTGTTTGGATGTATGGACTGTCAAGTCCAGAACGTAGTTTTTGCCACTCGCATAACGTCCGGGTATGATGATGATGATGATGTCACACGCACATACCCTTTATTCAGACACTGCAGTACCACAATGTCCTGATGTGGTGGGGGCGCTGTGTATGCAAATTATTTCTCTGCCACGCCCTCATCCCAAGCTACTCCCCCTCCCACATCTTTGACTCATTATAATAACACCCACCCCCCTCCCCTATATATATATGGTCATATTGAAATGTACTTTTTACAGTCACTGTCTTTTCAAGGTTAACAAAAAAAAAGTATTAAAACTATGCAACTTACATGCAGCGGCACTGACATTATAAAGTCTAGCCTGGGTAAGGATGTTAATGTTAACCGACAATATTCAATTTTGACCACTGAAAGATGGAGTGCCACCATTTTTTTCCACCCTAAAACATGATCATCAGGTATTATTTTATTGGAGGAAGAACTTTTTCCAGTATTTGTTAAAATCACGCTTTTATGTGGACACGCCCACCAGTTCATTAAGTATGCCTGGTTTGCCTGGTGGGTGGTGATGGGTGGTGATCCACCTGAACTGAAGCCGCACCCACAGCTGTATAGTTGTATGATAAAGGGGGAGGGGTTAGGGGAGGGGCTGATAGTGTGATGACACTTCTATATTACTGTTTATTTCATCGGCCCGTTTGACTGTCAAGGGTTCAGCCTTCAGTAAGAAACCCTAAATACAAAGTTAATACACCATTGCACATAAAAACGACTCCAGGGTGTCTAATGAAGTACTGTCACCTCATAGACACATGCAAAACTGGAAAAATACTAAACCTGTGGCACTCCATCTTTAATATGAGTCTTGCTTTTGTGCATATAGGTTTTGTGTGCTTTTGTGGGGAAGCCTGGAGGTATAGGCTCCACATCACGAAGCTTCAAACTGCTTTGATTGTGGCCTATATACGTACATGCAACACAGGGAAACATAAGAACATTGCACACTTCAGGAATTTGGCAGGCTGTGACGGCCGCAACTGAACTGCCATAGGATTTTCAAACAATCAATCAATTCAAAATAATGCAGTTTTAGTAAGGCAATTGTGTACAGCATGCCAGATGTAGATTACTATTGTAACCATGCAGATCATCAAACCACATAGGGTTGGATACCACCTATTCTGTCTTATCATGTTTGGTTCAGGGTATGTAAAATGGACACCACAAGATGTTTACACAATGGCTGTGTTTCTGAAAATGTTCAGGGCCCCAACCTGAACACATGCCTCCTGGCAGAGAGATTTGAGCTAAGTGTACATTTCTATAGTCTTATCATACTTTTGTAAAAGTACATTATCCCATTCTGACCGGGCACCCATTTTGGTGTTAGCATCATGTTATGCTTTAGCTATTGAAAAATAGCAGATCTACAAGCTCATATCGCGCCACCGAGTGGCGCGATACGAGCTTGTAGGTCTGCTATTTTTGAAAAATTCGAAGAACGACTGACATTTTTAGAATCTGATCTCAGGTCAGAATGGGTTAATCAGACCAGTTTGTGTCCAGTGGAAACCTCGTATGAATCTGATCTCAGGTCAGAATGGGTTAACTGGCATTTACTGTGAACATACTGTATGGAGAGATTTGCCAGCTCATTTTTCAAGTGCCATATTGATATGTTAGTGAAGTTATACGTGGATACCTTTCATTTCTCCATCCTTTTCTTGTTTGATTTATTAACAAAAAAATGTTCTTTCATGTATATGTTGTTGCCAAAATTTGCACTAGTCTTTATATGATACTGTAGCTTTGTTATTTTGTAGCCTTACTGTATAGAGAAACTCAAGCTCACTGTGTGAAAACATTGTTAATCATTGGGGATATTTGAAGCTGCATTGAAATGTATACTTTCCGTCTACCTTTGCAATAAACCACCAATATCTCCAGTACATTGCTTTAAACGACTCAACGACTGCGCCCCCTGTGGTGGTGTGGAACGCGTGTGTCACATTTAAATTCAGGTTCTCGAGTTACGCGGATTACAGACATACACATATGGTGCATTTATATTAGATAATAATAGATATAATCACATTATTGCGACTACAGGTCGCATTTACTATGAAATCGTACATTTTTGTCAGTCAGTGTATATCACTCAAAATCCCCATACATTGGAAAGCACCCATATATGGTGCCCACTGCCCAGGTCTCGCGACACCACGTGACATCATCGGGGATGGGAGATAGCGATGTCATAGTAAAATGCGACATGCTGTCGCCCATATATGGAGATCCCAATGTCATCGATATTGGCCAGCAACGCTACATCTGATATATGTCAGAACCTGTTCCATATGTTGATCCTTTCCCCAACCGTCCTTCCTCTTCGATGTCTCTACTTTTGATTGATACCCGTGTCCATTTAAAGTAAACTCTAAGGACCTGCCCCAAAGTTATTAATGCAGCCGCAGCCGGGCGAAAACTAGAGTTCTCAACAGGCCCGAAAATGAAGGCCCGGCCTATACCTGGGGCCTCATCAAACCCTGTACACTCAAGACACTGCCCCCCCCCCCGCTGCCACCCTTAGATCTCCATATATGGAGCTGACCTGTTCTGACATTCCATATGTTTTGATCTGACCTCATCAAACACTGTATACACTCAAGACACGCTCCATATACAGTATGGCCAGTACAGAATTCATTCCATATGTTTATCTGCCCCCCCCCCCCCCCCCCCCCCCATGCCAAAGCGCCAGCACTCGCCCAGTCTGCTGTCACCCAGGCGGCGGATGCATGCACGCTTCTCTCCCTCAGGGCGTCTTACTGGTAATATGACTTGTAATCACTAGAATAATATTATGCATTATAGTGAATTTCAACTATAAGAATTATAATACATTAGGCCTATACACTCCTTTCCAAAGAAATGTCTGAGTGTCCAGCTAATTATGAAGTAGCCTTGAAGTAAACTTGTGAATTATTATAAATACTTGATAATGTGTGATTCTTATAAGCAGTATGAGTATTTATAGTGCATATAATTATCTAATAATTTAGTGTTATAAGCAGATTATAATGCATTACACCTTGTGTTTATATAGTGCATTATAGATATTGGATGGAAGTGTTACTTTACTAATCCTATAACGAATATGTGAGGCCATATCCGATAAATGAGATTGAAGATGAAACGAATCAAAGGGGCTTATTTGTCACACACTTAAAGTACAAGTAGCAAAACTATGGTGCAACATGCTCTGCAGACTGTGCTAAAAAAAATCGAATATCAATTATAACAATAATTTAATTCTGGATATTTGAAGTAAAACATAAAGCCGGTTAAGAAACGACAAGTAAGGTAAAGCCTTTAATGCCACAATGGAAGAAATTAAGGCTGTAGATTTGAAAACTCATGTCTACATATTACTTCTGGGACTCAGAAATGGCGCTATTTCAACGCATTGTCAGAGTCAGGAATCGAGCCTGCAACCTATAAGCTTTCATAAGCAGGCTCTTAATCCAGTGAACCACTGAGCTTTTGTTTAAAGTTTAAAAAGATTGAGTGCAACCTTGAACCAGTGGGCGGGGGAAGTCGATACAATTACTTTTTAAGTACTTTGACTTTACTGGAGTATTTCCAATTTGCAATGCTTTTACTTATCTACTCCAAACGATTGCAATCTGCTTAGTTTGAACAGACGTGACTTGCAGCAAACACAGCATCACTGAGTTGTAACGTCATACTCGAGACAATTCCCCCCCAAGGCCAAAGACGGTGTGTGAGCGCCATCTATTGGGCTGCGTGGCTGTTCCAATATATTTGACAGTGTGTAACCATATTCATTATACATGCAAGAGGTTTGGAGGAAGCATTCTGATTGAATTGGTTGAGAGCATTATGGCACACCATGTGCCTTCGGAATCACCGGGAGTCAAGAGATAAGTCTTGCTGCATGGGATAATGTCTTTTAATTGGGGAGCAGTAGAGTACATTAAATAAAATTAATTAACAGGTTAATAAATAACTATAGAAAAATACTAAACAAAGTTGACAAGTAACATGACAGACATTGTTTTTAATTATTTTAGAACAAAATGTGTCAATGATTACATTTATACCCATATCAGTTATATGATTCACTTCCAGAGAACTTTTGAGCAGTAACTGTCAAATAAACGTGAGTATTTTGATGTAACACGTATTTGACTGGTCAATCAGCTGAGACCTGAAATAGCATCTGTCAGAGTGTGTATTATTTATAAACACATCTATGTGCATGTTGGCTTGTTGATTGGTAGCCCTATCTTTGGGGTTTAATTCATATTTTTCACAGTTTAGTTTCCCATTTGGACCTGAGGCCAAAAAGTTGCTTCTAAATCCATCCTGAAAACAGTTTTCAGAAAAACCTATGTTTCTATATCAGGGGTTCTCAAACTATTTCATGTCAAGGACCCCCAGAATTATATGTATATGGCCGCCGACCCCCCATCTGAAAATATGTTGTTCCAGAAGCAAAGATTTCAGTTAAAAATGTTCACTGTGAAAGCCTATATTCAAAGATTTTTCAAAAATAGCAGATCTACAAGCTCGTAGTTGTAGATCTGCTATTTTTCAACAGAAAAATAAGAAAAAGTATTAGCATTATGTTAAAACATAATGCTTAAAATGCCAAAAGGGATTCCCGCCCCAGAATGGGTTAAATACATCTGACATGTGATGCTATAATGTGACATACACCTGGTTAAAAAACAAGAAGCAAATCCCACGACTTAATTTGAGCAACCAACCGAAGGGATTAACATTAAGACGAGGAGTATTGGGTAGCCTAAATAGAAAGTTAGCTGAAGAACCAAAAGCCATGTGTGTCATTGGCTAAACATATAATAACGTTGTTAAATGATGGAATTTGATGAGAGACACTTCCGGGTTCACCCTCCACCACCTCAATACATACATCCCTGCTGCAGACCACAAGCTTTGCATATCAAAATGCAGTTATGATCGATTATAGGCCTCCCTCACACACGCAAGACACACTTGTGTCCTGTGTGTTATGGCCGCCTCAATGCATTTCCAATGGGAGTCACGTGGTTTGAAGACACAACCTTGTTGCATGGGGGGGAGGAACACACAGGACACAAGTGTGTCTTAGGTGTGAGTGAGGCCTTATGACACTGTTCCTTATGGGGTGGCCTTGTGTTACTGGTCTGAGCAATGGTTGTATATATACTTGATGCAGGTCCATTGGTCAGTATTGAGGTCTCAGGCCACCATTTAAGAAACCAGATCACCAGTGTGTTATTGATATGAATATGTTGGATTGTCATTTTTCTTTTTTTTTTGTCTCTGTTAGTACATGTGTTTAATAAATGAGGGAATTCATTATTGTGCCATACAACGTCGTAGACAGTCTGTCAGAGAAACAAGTCTAACAAACGATCTAAGATTAATCACATGAACATTATGGTGGGGGAAAAGGAATTTCTCCTCTGGCAACCATATAGTGCAGTGGTTCCCAAACACTGGGTCGGGACCCATTTGTGGGTCACAGACACATTTTTATGGGTCCCTTTAATGAATTAAGGCCAGCTCAGTGGCCTTGTGGTTAGAGTGTCCGCCCTGAGACTGGGAGGTCGGGGTTCGTTCGATCCCCGGCCGGGTCATACCAAAGACTCTAAAAATGGGACCCAGTGCCCCCCTGCTTGACACTCAGCATCAAGGGTTGGATTGGGGGGGTAAGTCCCTGCAACATACTAGCGTCATGTCCAGGGGGTGTACTTGTACATCAAAGCTGCCTCACACTAAATAATAAATTAGAAAACTCACTTTTCACTATAGTTTTAGGCCATGGACAAATCTAATCTCTCTCTTTCGGGGGCAAGAGCTACAACGTTTGGGAACCGCTGCTATGGTGAACATACTTGTCTATGTGAGCTGCATGGTGCTCCTTCACATGCTGTACAGTACACCGTCTGCACACACACACACACACACACACACACACACACACACACACACACACACACACACACACACACACACACACACACACACACACTCATTACTTTGACTTTGCTTTCTGTTTAGGTGCAGCTGCAATCGCTGGTACCGGGGTTGATTCAGACTCGGTGGCAGATGTTTTGAACTTACTTAACAAACTATCAAACCTGCAAGAAAAAAAAGGGACAACACATTACATCAAACCTTAGATACCGTATATACGCACGACATGCTTCCCATACACTTTTTGACAAGACTCTGGAAAGACTTTTAAAAGACAAATCTATCTAAAATCTTGACAAAAACCTTGTAGTGTGTGGGAGGCTCTAGAAAACTATTGTGTGGGTTGCATCCTGTGTGTACACCATACAATCCTCAAAATGGACTCTTACATTTGAGTCCATTTAACACGGACTTACTGTAAATTAGTGCTGAGCATTTTACTGTAGTGTAGCTATACTTACTGTGATTATTCTGACCTGAATTTGCAAAAGTGCAGTGAAAAGTGCAGCTTACTTAATGTCCCTACAGATGCTAGTACTAAAAATATTCACAAGGTCAATCTGAATTATTTCATCAGATCTGTGCTGTATAACCCATTCTGGACGGGAACCCCTTTTGGTGTTTTAACTATAAGCATTATGTTATACTTTAGCTATTGAAAAATAGCAGACCTACAAGCTCATATAGCGCGCCACCGAGTGGCGTGCTATACGAGCTTGTAGGTCTGCTATTTATGAAAAATTGTGATTAAAAAACATATATATTTTAATTTTTAATTACATTTTTTAAATGGGATAACTTACATATTTGAGATTGTCTTTGCGAAGGCCTTTGCCGCTCTAACCAGCTTTCTTATCCGCACCTGTGACCAATTACATTGTGTTAAATACATTGTTAAACATAAAATAATATAAGGCAAGTATGTGCAGGATTGCATTTGAACAACAGCTATCAACATAATTCATCTCACCTGCTGCTTTTTGTACAATATAGGCAAGGAGAAAGCAGAAATCACACCTGCAAAACCAAGATAAAAGTCTGAAGTGAGTGGTACTGTACTGTACTGTACTGTACTGTACTGTACTGTACTGTACTGTACTGTACTGTACTGTACTGTACTGTACTGTACAGGCCATCAAAGGCCACCAAACTGTGTGTTAGGCCACCAAAATTCAGAAACTAAACAAGACAAACTATGAGAAGATGAAAAAGAAACAGAGTATGCTCTGAGCTGTGTTTGGTGTGTGGTGTGTCAGCAACTCACCAATTATCATCAGTGTCAGTCCATTGGTTTGAGTCCCCACACAAGTCAGCAAATACAGGAGCACAGCAAACTGACGAACAGAGAAGAAACACTTTGACTCAACTTTTCCTGTAACCATACCACCGTACGTGGTTTCCAAACCACCTCAGCTTGAGACCCACAAGAGGTTTCTGGAATCTCTCCGGGACCCAAACTTAAAAAAAAAATGATATTTATTTATGTGAAAATAGCAGATCTACAAGCTCACAAAAATCACAATGCCATGTATTGTGAAGTTGTGTAGGCTATATATCTGCTATTTTTTTTTTTAAACCTTATTTTTGTTTATTCTGAAAATCCTATTTTGGAGAAACACTGCAGGGCTATATATGTAAACATAACATAGACAGTAATGTCTTGTCTCCTAAAATGATCTGCTGCCAACTGTCAAAAATGCTGTTGAGCTCCTCGGTGAGAAATCTGCAGATCTGAAACTACAGTATCGGGATGAGAGGAAAATACTATTATGTAATGTTCCTTTTTGTATTTGGAATGAACCGCCTCTTTTTAAGCAGTATGATTCACAGACAACTCTTCCACTATCTTTGAATGGTACAGATAGTCTGTAACTAGTAACTACTAACTACGCCTCCTGAAAACTGCAAAGCACTTTTGTTTTTGGCAGAAAATCTTGATTTTAGTTTCATAGTCATAGTCTCTTCAATAGTTTTCAATTTAGTTTCAGTCACATGTGTGACTGAAACATGTGTTTAGTCTAGTTTTAGTCTAAATCTACAGTTGATTTAGTCGACTAAAATGTATTTTGGCGGGCCTTGATGCAGTCATAATGGCTGAATTTACAAGCTCACAACACGTAGCAGCGCGCCGCGTTGTGAGCTTGTAGATCTGCCATTTTCAGCATGCAACCAAGTGTAAAATGACTTATACTGGATCTCTTGTCCACTACGTCTACTACTAGGCCTACTACTTTTTTTTGTTGACGAAATCGAAAATATATCTATTCTTAGTTTTAGTCATCATAGCTTAGTTTTCATGTCATTTGAATTTAGTTTTCGTCAGTGGAAAAAGTCAGTCGACGAACATTTGTCGTCTTCGTTTTAGTCGACGAAAACAACACTGCTGCAAAGGCTTGCGGCGGGATTCGCGGGAACATTTGAACATTGTGTGAGCCTAACGGTCTCCACAGACAGAACCTAACGGTCTCCACAGACAGCCTAACGCCAGGGCTCCACTGGGCGCGTCTGCGTCGCGTTGCGTCTCCGACGCGTGCGTCAAAAAACGAACCGGTTCAATTTTAATGGTGACGGAGACGCGACGCAACGCGGGGCGTCGCGGGCAGTGGAGCCACCCTTCATTGAATAAAAAGGGAACATTCTGTGACGGTGACGCTGACGCGACGCAGACGCGCCCAGTGGAGCCCTGGCGTAACGCCAGGGCTTTTTTTATTCAATGAAGGGTGGCTCCACTGCCCGCGACGCCCCGCGTTGCGTCGCGTCTCCGTCACCATTAAAATTGAACCGGTTCGTTTTTTGACGCACGCGTCGGAGACGCAACGCGACGCAGACGCGCCCAGTGGAGCCCTGGCGTAACAGTCTCCACAGACAGCTCCTAACAGTCTCCACAGACAGCTCCTAACAGTCTCCACAGACAGCTCCTAACAGTCTCTATAGACAGCTCCTAACTGTCTCCACAGACAGAACCTAACAGTCTCCACAGACAGCTCACAGACCTTGATAGAGTCCACCATGCTGCTAATGAAGAGCAGGTGTTTGAGCTCTGTGAATGCAAAGGCAATCAGAAGCACAATCTCCTCCACCAGCTTCACCGTCTGCCCGTCTGTCAGAGTTTTGTCTTCATCCAGGTAGGATCTGAGGACGCACGCACACACACACACACACACACACACACACACACACACACACACACACACACACACACACACACACACACACACACACACACACACTGTTACAAAGTCCAAGAGGCACGCTCCCGAAGCGCGTGCATGAGCGCGTCCCGCAGGCAGGTAGCGGGAGTGCGCCCACCTTTTCATTTAGTAATCAAACAAAGTGAAGCCGAGACCGAGAGACTGTGTTTTCTTCCGTCGGAGTTTATACAAACTCACCACGGATCCTGTTCCAGTTCTTTATTGTCCTTTAACTGTGTGCGTCATTGAACAGTGGTGAGTTGTGTTACATGTTGCTGTGACTTATTCCCGAGTGGAACTTTCTTTCTGTCGTTTATTTATATGACCCGGTCAGTGCGTTCATGCGCTGATCTGCAATATGTAGGCTACATGACGCTATTTAGGCTGTCTTCGTTTATTTCCTGACATTGCAGCCTAGTTTACCTGCCTGGATTATTCCATAGCATTTACCTGGGTTGTGTAATGTGTATTGTTTACAGTTTGTTTGGAATGTATGTTTACCGTCTATATATTATTCCCCTCTTTACATGAGCGAGTGCTCTGCATCCGCGATTCAATCATTGCCAATAATTGCCAACTGCTGCTATGTAGGCTACAAACTGTTACCCCAGCACCTATCCTTTCCCCTCTATACCTTTATTACACACACACACACACACACACACACACACACACACACACACACACGTAGGCAAATGCATATTGATTTGAAGAGGTTAATTTACCACAATACACTGACTGGACTTAAGGGATACAGACTCATTGTTGGCCCAGCAGGCATAATGGCAGTTTGGTTAGTGTGATCCCTGGGCCCCTCCTCTGTGTGTGTGTGTGTGTGTGTGTGTGTGTGTGTGTGAGTGTGTGAGTGCGTGAGCGAGAGAATGGGTGAATTTTAACACACAAAGGGGCGCTATAGAAAATGCAGACCTTACAGTATGGCTATTTCATCTTGGAGACAGCTTTTGTACTCTGCACTGCAGTGTACTACTCACTGGAAGGGATGCACACCGTCGGGGTTCCAGTGCAGCATTTCAAGGAGTTTATAGTAGAGGCGAAGTTGGAAGGTTATACAGATGATGCCCAGGCAGAGGTAAGAGGCCACGGTGACAGCGCTGAGCTGAAACAGGCAGGCCAGGCCCACCACCAGGCCCGTGAACAGCACTGCAGTCTTTTTGACATTCCGCCAGTAAATAAGATCCACAAGAGCTATAAGAAAGACAGAGTGAGAAATTGACGCGTTAGAAACAATGCGGTCTCTCGGTTGGTTGGTTCTGTGTAATGTGTATAGAGTGACCAAGGAACATGTGATTGGAACTTTTACAATGAGATTAGTTTTTCCGGGAGGATGACTGTAAAATAAACTATAATGGATGAAATGCAGGTGCAGAGATTAGAAGTACAATTGCTCTGCCAAAGTTCTGGATACCCTTAAACGCCCCCCTCACAGATATAAACACAGATGCATGCCCACAGATATGCCACGGTATAGCCCTACACCTCAACTGCACAAATACAACTTAATCTAGTGTTCCTCACGATCTTCCTCCATTTTGCAACTCTGTGCATTTATTTATGTATTTGTTTGTTTATTTTTCAAGAAAGGTGTTCCAGCAGCAGTCTCGAATGAGATCAGTATCATGCATAAGGTAACTCTCACACATTCACATGTGTGAGTCAGATTTACATTTAAAGTTTCAAATGAGTACCCTTTAAATCTGGTGGTAATTACCTGATTAAAACAAACGCGTTAGAAACACGTACTGTATAATGTAAGCAATACTCCCACACAGAAAACATGTAACAAGACAAAACATATTCAAGACACACACACACACACACACACACACACACACACACACACACACACGTGTTTGTCATGTGTCTATGTAATGACAGTACTTCATTAGACCCCTTGGTGTGGTTGTTATGTGCAATTATGTCTTCCCTTTGTATTTACGGTTTCTTCCTGGAGGCTGTCAAACATACCAATGAAAAAAACAGTGATATAGTGACATCACAATACCATCCCCTCCCCTAACCCCTCCCCCTCTATCATACAACAACAGCTGTGGGTGCGGCTTCAGTTCAGGTGGATCACCACTCCCAGCAGGAAAACCGCACATACTTAATGAACCGGTGGGGGCGTGTCCACATAAAAACAACATTTTAGTCTTCCTCCTTATATATAATAACAATACCAGATGATCATGTTTTAGGGTGGGAAAAAACGCACGGCACTCCATCTTCAACTTTAATGCTTAAATCCACTCTTTCCCTACTTAGAGCTAGAGAAGGTGGCCCTCTATAGTGTCTAATTGTGTAGTGTGGGCCGGGTGTATATATTGAGTTCATAAGATCGCTAGAGCACAGATTACAGATGCCCAAACACACACACATGTAAATAAACACACACCGAAACATTCATCTTCTTTCTAAGCCTTAGCCAACCTGCAATGCTCAGTGACGAGATCTCGTTGGATCAAATATCAACAGAGACATCAGTCTCATTATAGCCAAACTGAAACCCAGCTAGAGTTAAAGGTTATGTACAGTGACAGTACTGTACGCAAAACAACACACGTTCTCAGTGACTCAACGATCACGATCCAATCTTATTTACTAACCAAAAACATTATCCAGGCTCTACATCTCACTACAGTATAGTCACTCTATTCAGAAAAAAAGATTAACAGCCTCTATGGTAAGGTAATCAAATAAATCTTCACCGCTTCTATAGCCAGCTCAGCTGAGATACCTCAGTGATCCATTCACAACCCAAATCTGTCAGGGTTCCTATACTCTTACCTTTGATGGCCATTTTAGTAGTGATCCTGCTATATACTCTTCCTTCTCTTCTAGTTCCTTGTCTTGTCTTGTCTTGCCGCTGCTGGAGGCCGCCCCACCAAGCTTTTTTTTTAGCCACCCAGTGCACAGTCAGCAATATATGGCCTGGCTGGCCTAATTTTATCCTGTATTGGATACCCCCTGTTTGAATTCACACACATGCAAATACACACCCAGAGAGAGAGAGAGAGAGAGAGAGGGAGAGGGAGAGGGAGAGGGAGAGCGTGGGGGGGTCGGGGGGAATTTGAGACATCAGCATGTGCTCAACTGGAGACAGTCCCTTAAGTTCGGAGAGACTTACAGTATGTTTACTTAGCCAGTACTGGCCAAGTGTACTTTACTGTAATATGTCCTCAGACAGCCTTGTTGTTCTGTTCGCCAAGCTGGGTTCAGTCCTCAGTTTACAATATAAGCAGTTAACGAACACTCTTATTCCGCGAATGCAACTTCAAATGTATTCGTCACATCACAAGTTTACACGTGTAAAACAGGGATGTGAAATTATTTTTGAGGGGCGCTATAGCCCCTCCTATAGCCTATACAGGTTTAACGTTTGTTTTGTAAACGCCATTGACAATGATGGGAAAATGTACGTCATATTGTCCCTCATTACGTCACATTGTCTCTTTATTGTTCAGCATTTCATGTTTGAGTTTGCACCGTTTGTTCTACATCACCTCATCAACATGAGTTAGACTTTAATATATTAGCGCCCCTCGCTGCACACAGGTGTGATTTTTCATGTACAAGCTACTCAAAAAATGATGAATACATTATGAATAGTGCCTCCTGTTGTGGTTAAGAGGTACAGTAGATGGTACGGAAAGATGTTGTATAGGTCAGGGGTGCCCAAAAGATAAATCGTGATCTACCAGTGGATCACAAAGGCTGGGCAGGTAGATCACATGACATGGCCCTAAAAAAATCATTTATATATAAAAAATATATAATTTGGCATCTGACACTTGAATTAAGGTGACTTGATTGATTGACATATAAAAATGGCCTGTTAACCCACAACAGATTACTTTGTTGTGGGTGTTCTTTAAACTATTTTCAGATCATATTCTTTGGTGGGTATAGATCTTGTTTCGCTGGTCATTTTGAAAGTAGCTCTCAAGTAAAAAAAAAAAAAAAAAGTCTGGGCACCCCTGTTGTAGGTGATAACCTCAGTTTTCTATTCTTGGCATTTAGCCAAGACCAACCATGTCCTGCATGGCACACTGTGTTCACTCTCTGCAAGCTCACAACACATTGTGATGCATTTGTGACAATTCCTTATACCTTCAAGCCACATGTGAGAGAGAGAGAGAGAACTTGTGGTCATGTTTATTTACAAAAAAATCACACCCGTGTGAACTGAGTGGTGCAACTCCCCTCCCCCCCTCCTCTCTCTCTCTCTCTCTCTCTCTCATTAACAGGCAACAGTGCAGCACTATCTCTCTCTCTGTTTCTGGCACAACAGCGCCCCTACTGGTACTAATAGTCATACTGGTGCTCATTAACCAACACATAGGCACATAGGTGAACACATAGGTGAACACGGACATTGCTGTTCCTTGGAGTGGTTGCACCACTCAAAAAACACACAGCCAGGATGTCCAGAGGGAATTATATTTTCTGGTATTGGTCATAAAATAATTGCCAGAACGGGTAATCACAGGCCTTAAGCGACCTTCACACTAAATCCAAGCGTTTAGGTCCTAAACATATTTATAACACTTTTTAAACGTGTCACAGTGTTTAGATTATAAACAGAAGAACACGTTTAATTACCGGTAACACTTTTTAAACACATTTACAGTATGTGTTTAGGTTATACAATCAAAAAGTCAGTCCTACGTGTTTGGAATTATAACACTATAGGTGTTCTCGTGAGGTGTTTGAGGTGACTTGTGTTCTATAGTGTATTCTTCATGCATAAATGAACATTTGGCATTTAATTATCACACACTTTGGTGTCTATAGGTTTTAAACGCGTCACATGTTCCAGGGATATGTGGTCTCTGTGTAGAACATCATCCCAGGGCTTCAAACCAGACGTCTACCATGGCATTCATTTGACTTCAAACACAGAGGCGTGAAGTTATACCCCCGGCTTATGGTTGTCCTTCTCAACCTATAGTCCAGGCCAAAGGGCCATGTACACAGGTATACAAAATGTACAACCACATACTGAACACGATATGCTGCATCCTGACCGGCTGACCCCAACATAAGGGAGAGAAGGTGGTGACCCCCCCAGTCCCAGATGGCAGCTACCCGGGAGGAGTTTGACATCCTGGCATGGGTGTTGCTGCAAGGAAGGTAGACACGTTCGCCGTTTCTCTCGTCAGTGTATAGTTCTGCTGCTTTGGTTCACCCTCGTGCGAGGTCAATGGCGGCGACAGCTTCTACTGTTCAGTGTCGGGCAGTTATTTGCAATGTTATACGTGTCAGACTAATGCCCTGGTATAGATGTCTGCTTCTATAAGTCCTGGGATGATATTCTGCAGAGACCTATTATTATCAGCAAAGGTCGCATAAGGCCTGGCCTTTGCAATTATTAGCCGTTATTGCACCAACGTGTTTAACCCATTCTGAACGGGAACCCGTTTTGGTGTTAGCATTACGTTATGCTTTAGCTATTGAAAAATAGCAGATCTACAAGCTCATAGCGCGCCACCGAGTGGCGCGCTATGAGCTTGTAGGTCTGCTATTTTTGCAAAAATCGAAGAACGACTGACATTCTTTAGAATCTGATCTCAGGTCAGAATGGGTTCATCAGACCAGTGTGTGTCCAGTGGAAACCTTGTATGAATCTGATCTCGGGTCAGAATGGGTTAACGCTGTACCAAACCCTGCGTGTCCAGGTGAATAACCCTGTCCCTCCATCACTCATTTATGGTTCCACGTGCAATAACAGTGGTTCCCAAACCTTTTCATGTCAAGGATCCCCAAATTGACACTAACGAGACCCCCATTTGAAAAAGATATGCCTGCAGGCACCCCCATAAGAGAAGATTTTGCATTGTATACACTCTTTGAGTTACAGACCCATAAGGGTCCATTTGGTTCCTATATAACTATATCATTTAGCTGGGGGGACCCCCTGGAACTCCCTCCAGGACCGCCCAGGGGTCCCCAGACCCCACTTTGGGAACCACTGTGCTGTAACACCTGACCGTGCTGTAATCCAGTCCACAGTAGATGCTGGGTAATCCAGAGCGACGAGCACCGGCTGAGATTAACAGAGATAGATGTGTGGGAGGGGCAGGAGGAGTGCTGCAGAGCAGGCGGGAGCCGAGCAGGAGTGGTGGAGAGAGATCGCTTCCATTCATGACGGGGCGGATGCACGACGCTCAGGGATTGGTGCACATAAATAGCCACCCAATCACGGGTGGGGGTTGAGGCAGGGGAAAACAACAAGACTATAGAGGAGAGCTGGTGAAGGAAAGGAAACGGCTATGAAAAAGAGAGGGAGAGGATAAAATAGGAGAGAGACAAAAAAAAAACGGAGGAAGAAAGAGGGTGAAGGATGAGTCAAAGTGGAGAGCCGATCGGCGAGCATCTCGACTGAGCGAAGGGAGGAGGGAGACGGAGACAGAGAGAGATGAGCTGGAAGAGGGTGGTGAACAGCCAGCACGGACAGCATCCATCAGGTCAGTCAGCCATGCTTTGAGTGCTGGAGAGCAACAGGGCTATACACCACACGATACACACAAAGGCCCAGCATCAGGCCTATATATACACCAGACCCCCTGCCACCAACGGGGGAAGAAGACTCACACACACACACCAGCTTTCGCAAAACACAGGAGCCATGAGAACCTCCAGGAAGGGAAGCGTGGAGATGCCTGCGTTCATGAGGCAGCTGGCGAAAGAGACAGAGAAGAGGGTCAGCTCTTTCTTCAAGGGGGGGCGAGGAGGCGGCGGCGGCGGCGCGGGAGGCGAGGGGGAGCAATCCGGGGATGGAGAGGGAGAGGAGGTCATTCCGAGCCCCTACTTGGACCATCCCGTTCTGGACAAACTGACCGAGGAGGGCTGCTCTCGTTGGGGCCTGACCTACGCCCTGGGCAGCATGCAGGGCTGGAGGGCCAACATGGAGGACTTCCATAACTGCGTTCCACAGCTTGGCGGTGAGCTGGCAGGCTGGAGCTTCTTTGCCGTATTTGACGGGCACGCGGGCAGTAGTGTAGCGCAGTACTGCTCGCAGCACCTTCTGGGTCAAATCCTCGCTACAGGTGAACTATGACAAGTTTCTACTACTACTACTAACTATACTATGACAAGTTTCTATCGCGGTTTGGTTTGATCAAGCTATATGTTCTTTAGTCCTCATTACTCATTGAAACATGAAAACAGTATAACTACTCAACATTGGTTGAGAATTCAATATATATGCAATATATATGTTCAATATGTTCACTTTTAGGTGGAATGGGGCCAGAGGACGACCCCGGGAGAGTAAGAGGCGGCATTATAGAAGGTTTCCTGCAAACGGACAAGCACTTGCACGCCGTCGCGCGGCGAGAGGGCTGGGAGAAAGGAGGCACCACGGCGGTGGCCGCGCTCATCTCGCCGTGCTACATCTACTTCGCCAACTGCGGCGACTCGCGGGCCCTGCTGTGCCGCTCCGGGCAGGCGTGCTTCTCCACCGAGGACCACAAGCCCTACAGCCCGCTGGAGAGGGAGCGCATCGAGAGCGCCGGCGGCTCCGTGTCCCTCCAGCGCATCAACGGCTCCCTGGCCGTGTCCCGCGCCCTGGGCGACTTCGGCTACAAGGGGGCCGAGAACCGGCTCGCCAGCCAGCAGATGGTCTCCCCGGAGCCGGAGGTGTACGCGGTGGAGCGCTCGCCCGCCGACGAGTTCCTGGTGCTGGCCTGCGACGGCGTGTGGGACATGATCACCAACGAGGAGCTGTGTGCCTTCATCCACAGCCGGCTGCGCGTCTGCACCGACCTGAGAGACGTCTGCGCGCAGGTGATCGACCTCTGCCTCTATAAGGTCAGAACGTCGTCCTGTCCACCGGTTGGACAGTCTGTGGAAAAGGGCTGAGTGTTGAGCGGAAACTCTGGGATTGTATACTGGAACCAAATGAACGGATCCTTATAAAAATAAGTAGTCAGTGCAAATGCTCTCTATATGCGTATATAATACACACACACACACACACACACACACACACACATGTATACAAAATGGACCCTCGGGCATCATTAACCCATTCTGACCTGAGATCAGATTCATACGAGGTTTCCACTGGACACACACTGGTCTGATGAACCCATTCTGACCTGAGATCAGATTCTAAAAAATGTCAGTCGCTCTTCGATTTTTCAAAAATAGCAGACCTACAAGCTCGTAGCGCGCCACTCGGTGGCGCGCTATGAGCTTGTAGATCTGCTATTTTTCAATAGCTAAAGCATAACATAGTGCTAACACCAAAACGGGTTCCCGGACAGAATGGGTTAAATCAATATTTATATGGGTAGATTATAATAATCCAAATTGGCATTTTAAACTGGGTTATGGTAGTGCCTTAGGTTCTATTATCTAATGAATTGACTGTTACTGCGGCCTATGTCTCATGTCACACTGTTATGTAACAAGCCCCTATAGCTTGGACATGCACAATGACCTGAAAACATCACAATCTCTCCCACTTCAACATCTCATTTAAACATTTTGGCAGAGTAGTTCCGCCGTGTCTTTTGGGAGACGAGCAGTAATGTCACTATAGTACACAGTAAAATCCTCAGTGTTCATTTAACCATAATGAGTGTGAAACAAAAGAAAGAAAAAAAAAAGAAAGAAACAGAAATCCCACATGGACGGGTCCATTTTTAAAAATCTTTCTCTGTATTTGTACAACTGAGGAGGATTGTGCCACAGTCCACTCATCAAAAGATTTCAATCATGTGTGTAATATTGTTACTGTCAGTCGGGTGGAAACCTTGTATATCCAAAACTGGGGGGGAAAAGAACCTGTGTTTCCGTGGATACAATTATTTAGTCCCAAGGTCTTCATTATTAGTTAATACTAATTCAAAAATCACACTCGTGTGAAGTGAGGGGCGCTAATATATTAAAGTCTTTAACTATGCTATGATTAGGTGATGTAATGGTGATGTGAAACAAACGGTGACAAAACAAACATTCAATTCCCTTCATTGTCAATGGCGTTTTTAAAACAAACACTGAACTAAAAAACAAACCTTAACTTCTCTTCATTGTCAATGGCGTTTTGAAAACAAACACTAAACTAAAAACAAACATTGAATTATCTTTATTGTTAATGGCATTTAATGTTTGTGTCAGGGACAATATGCTGTAAAGTTTCCCTTCATTGTCAATGGCGTTTTCAAAACAAACATTGAACTAAAAACAAACTTCATAGCCCCTCAAAATAAATAGCCGATCTACAAGCTCACAAACGTCTAATGCTATGATTGACAATTTTTGTGTAGCCATGTATAGTATGATGAAGTAGGAGCTAGGGCATTCATTTATGAAAAAAAAAAACATAACACGTTGAAATATGGAGATACAAGGTTTCTACAGTACACAACAACGATATGCTGACATCACACGCGTCACATCACATAACGGCCAGCGGTGCCCATCCATGTTCCTTTTAACGTGTGTTTCACACAGGGGAGCTTGGACAACATTAGCATCATCCTGCTGTGCTTTCCTGGCGCCCCCCAGCTCTCAGCAGAGGCATTACACCAGGAGGCCGAGCTAGAGGACTTGCTGGAATCCAAAGTAGCAGGTGCAGACACTGACATGTGGACTAGTCTGTGGAGGCCACTGTGTGGGACAGTGAGGGGGGCCTGTGTGGTACAACATTGGGGCCATTTATCAATCCCCACCACTAGGGCTGTCACAAATCATGACATTTTACTTGATGACGAATTGTCACACAAATATAATTGCGATATACTGTATATAGGCCTAATTGAATTGTGTTTTTGGTATTGAATATTGGAACATAAATACAAATGACATTTCTGTTTGGCTTTCATAGGCTTCGTGAACAAAACATTCACGGGACAGATAAATAAATGACTGACAAATGTATAATAACTGAAATAGCTTAGCCTATGACACGTCACTATGTAAGCTTGAAGATTTGGCTACTTCCGCTCCTTTTGGAAAATATCAACTATGTAATAATTGCGATTAGGTCATATTTGTGACAGGGCTGATCACCACACATCCTTGTTAATTGTTAACTTTAAAGTAATATCTCCTCACCTGTCGTTTCTATATATATATATCTATATATATATATATATATACATATATATATATGCCTCTATCCCCGGCCGAACCCACCTCACCCCTGCCCATTTTGACAGGCTGAAATGGCTTAGGGTTGATGACAGAGTACAGCATCTTGCAATGGGTCTGTTCCACAAAATTCGCGAAACCACCAAGATACTCATGTACCTGTCTAGATACTTCCTTAATGTCAACGAAGTCCACACCCACAACACCAGAGGGAGTTCAACAAGCCATGTGCAACCCAGATTCGGCACAAACAAGGAACTAAATTCATTTCGCTCCAATGCCACCAAAATGTGGAACGCCCTACCAACAGTCATTAAGACATGTGAATCCCTTGACTCCTTCAAAACCGCTCTCAAAAGGCACCTACGGACGGCTGCAATTCGGAACTGGCCCCCGTAAAAAAAATAAAAAGTCTTGAGTCCCCCCCCCCACCCCTTTTCCCCTCACTGTATATTAACTTTTACCTTTTTACCTCCTTTTTTTTTGTTATATAGAAGAGTCTCTAAATGTTCTGATGAATTGAAAATGGTGGACCCTATTGTAACCAAGTGTAATGCTTTGCGGTGTCGTGTGGTCCACAGTTAACATTTTGTGTATTGAATTGTGCTTGAAATGTACCATTCTGCATACTGTTAACATCTTTCATCAATCAATCCATCAATCGATCAATCAAGTAAATGTGTAACAATGTTTAAGACATTTTATTCGTTTATTTAGAAGTTGCAACAATGATATGATGCATTACTATTATTATTATTATTAGCCTATATACTGTGTCCATCACATCTATTTTTAGCAATCCTTACCCTCTAATATTTTAAAGCCTGTCTCCCTAACTCGCTCTTCTGTTTTGTTGATGACTCTTTAACAGAGATCTATGAGGAGCTGAGTGCCACCGGGGAAGAGCCTGACCTACTCTCCGTCCTCACAGTCCTAGCATCCACTGCCCTCCCTGGATTACCACCAGGGGGAGGCATACAGAGCAAGTAAGAGAAGAGACATGTTTGTCTATTGTTTTTGTAGTGTTTTAAAACCTGTAGTGTTTTTTTTGTAGTGTTTTAGACCTGAGGCCGATAAAAAAAAAGGCTTCTAAATCTAAAAAATAGAAAGGTTACTTCAGTAACCCTGGTTATTTAAGTAAGTGAGCGAACCCCAGAAGGACCCCCAGAATTATCTGTATTTGGCCGTGGACCCCCATCTGAAAATATGCTGTTCCAGGGACCCCCCAGAAGCAAAGATTTGAGTTTAAAACATTCACTCTGAATATTATTGGATCATGGGATATATGGGATATCATCGATGGGAAATCCAAGCTAATAGAAACTGCAGGCTTTCTATTCCTGAAAAGTTCCAATGCGAAAATGGAAGCCATCGTTCTCACGATAATAAAAATCTAAATATATATATATATATATTAAACAAATCTTGTTTAAGTGATGTCACTGGTGGACAGATTTCTGAACTGCCCACAGCCCTACTATGAGACACAAACCAAGTAGAAGAAAAATGTGCTATTTTATCATGAACATTAGTGAGGACCAATTATACGAAGATATAGGTTGAAAAGTGGTGAAGTGGCCCTTTAATCTTGGTTCGATCCATCCTTTTGTGTTACAGGAGGAACTGCATCATTTCTGCTTATTATCAGAAGAGAGAGACGTATAGGCCCACACCACCCAATGTAAGCAGATGGCATTATAATTGTGTGTGTGTGTGTGTGTGTGTGTGTGTGTGTGTGTGTGTGTGTGTTTGCGTGCGTGTGATATTTACTAATTACTTCCTTCATTCCCTGTTCTCCTAGGGTTTGGGTGGGTCTTGAAAAATCCATGGAGGATGAATCTCCAAGGATCCGTGAATGGAGTATAAATAATGTCAATACTAGAACTTAATGTGTGCAATTTGAAAGAAATGGGAAGTAAGAAGCTTTTTGTGTCCCGCCACCTGAGCCAAGCAACAAGTTGCCATAACAAATACAAAAATGTAAGTGTGACAAAGTCTGATATATACATTTTATATTTATACAAGGAATAATATTTTGGCTTGTGTAGAGAAACGGCCCCGCAACAACTCGCTGCCTCATATTCAAAGAACAAATTATATTACGGAGATCAATTCACATTTTTACTTGGTGACCGTGTTGACAGCCAAATGTGAAAACAAGATTTGCAGGTTGATTTTTTTTTTTCCTTTTTATATTATTATTATTATTATTATTATTATTATTATTATTATTTTTAAAATAGTATTCAATTCTGAAATTTAGAGTTTTGGTCTTTAGCTCTTGTTGCTTACCAGGCAAGGTTTCTTTTTGTCGTGGCACAATTGACTAATATTACAACCATAGCCATTTGAATGTTATTTGCCAATCGATAAGCAGCAGTACCCGCAGTGTCACTTGTTAATCTTGAGAGTATATGTGACTTGTTCTGCTGAAATCAGTCAGATGTCACAGAAAACACTTTTTTGAGCAACTTGAAGAGGAGATTGTAAACTTTCTAGAGATGTCAAAATATTTTTTGTATTGCAAATATTCAGAGATGGCTCTACTTATTATATAACAATTGTCCGCAAACTCTATTTTTGAGAAATACAGGCTCCATATAGTTTATAGAAAAAGAGAGGATGTGCATTATGAGACAATGATTTAGACATAAAATAAGGTTTTGGGATTCAGCAACATGATTTTTCAAGTTTACAGTGCAATTAAGTCTACATGGGGGTACCTGGGGCAATATGTATGGAAACCTTTCCCAATGCTGTTGTAATTGCAAAGAAAATCTATTAAGTACATCAGAATTAAATATTTAGGCCATTCCTGTATACGGTCCTTCAAATCTTTCCCAATTTAAGGTCCCTGTAGTTAAAATGGTTATGGATGATCCGTACTGTGCTGCCTTATTGTTGTATGTATATGAGTACAGTATTAAGTATCTAAGTATTTTGAACATTTGGTGACTGAGACAGATCCTAGATCAAAAATAGAGAGACCATAAGGTTTATCATCATCTTACTGAATTGTTATATGTTTGGAATGACCAGTGACCTTGCATTCTGTGTATAGACGTTACATGTTAAGACTTGTGGTTGTTATCAGCCTGAATAAAGATTATTTGACTAACTGCTGGATACAATTTACAGTAACTAACATTCTCACAACAATTAATCCATATTTCCACCTTTTAAGTGAATAAGCACTAAAGAAAAAACTCTAATAATTGTGAACATTTTCTGCTGTATCCAAAGATCTGATGAGCATACATACATGTGTGCAATGCATATACAATACAGCGTGGTGGTTATCTGTGAATAACTGATATCTGTTGATCTGTTGACGGCCTCACTAGCCATCAACAGATTAAGAGGATATGTTTTACCGCTTGAACCCCAGCATCCAATAGCAGATTTACAAGCTCACAAGGTGGGCCATTGCGATGCGTTGTGAGCTTGGCTATTGGCTATTGTTCGCAAAGAGATTTGGTAGAGAAAGAGAAGTACAGAGCTAACTCGGATCCAGTTTACTAAGCCTAGAGATGGTTTAAGTGGTTATTAATAATATGAGCCAGTTTCTATTTAATTTCAAAAATGCAATTCCAATACAATCTATATTCATCAAGGTGTGCAAGACGACTTTGTGTCTTAAATGATTGAGAAGGCAAATGCACATTATGCATATAGGCTTGTACATTCACTCATACTGACCACCACCTCATATTCAGGCTTGGTTTTTGAGGATCTCACAGGAACATCTGCAGTGCTCTTAAATCAGCTTTCCTTTTCAAGAGGCCCTTCATTGCTTCCTCTATCTGATTGCCTGTGAGCCAGTGGCTTATGAGCCAATCACTTCAGGATATCAAACCCCTCTTCACACATGATGTTCTGTAAATGATATGCATCTGTCTATCCTGTCTGCCCACGGAAAAATATTTAAGTGCCTGGAATCCATGTTTAGAAACAATGGTGAAAAACTGAAAAGAATAAGAATGCAGGTCTGCTACTATCCACATATATTGTCGCGTCCTGATTTTGGTGTAATAAATAGCATCAAAAAGGATTTGTTTAGAAGGGGGGGGGGGGGGGGGGGACAACATTTCTTATCTTAGTACAATATATAGAATCCAAAGTGCTTTAGAGATCTACAAAAAACTGTGCCATTGAAGATGGCTTGTGTGTGTGGGTTTTGTTGGGAGGACTATCTGTCCACGCTGGTTTCCTGCAGGCGATTATTCATGATGGCAAAAGCACCCACGCCCCCAGAGAATCCATTTTGGTGCACGTGGCTCTGCAACGGGCCATGGCGAGCCGCTTCGCTTAGCTGCTTCTGCAGCAGAGCCAGAGACACCTTATTGGACACCATGAACTCGTTCACGGAGATCATTTCCCCGGACATGCGCCGGCCCACATATGCACCGCCGCCACCGGCTGCTTGATCGGCTTCCGTCTCGCTGTCACACGCCACCTCCACCGAGGCGTTCGCGTAGTGGTGTTGTTGTCCCGCGGGACAGCGGGAGGACGCGACGGGCTGCACGGCATTGCACCGGACGCGCCGCCGGCCGAGCTGCGCGGAGGGAGGAAGCCTCAGGGCGCCGCGCCGTTTGCTCGGGAGGCCGGGGCAGCAGCAGCGGCAGGAGCAGCAGCAGTGCCACGTGGGGCAGGCCAGCTTGCCCAGGATCCAGTTGAGCGTTTGCTTGATGACAATGGAGATGACGTTGAACAGGGAATAGATGCAGCACACCCCCATGAAGATGAACAGGCCGTTCCCGAGGCGGTAGGCGTCCTGGGCCTCGTACCGCTGCCGCTGGCTGCTCACCAGGTCCCCGAAGCCGATGGTGCTGAAGGCCACGAAGCAGAAGTAGAGGGAGTCCATGTAGCTCCAGTCCTCCATGGAGCAGTAGAGTGTGGAGGCGCTGCACGCGATCGCCACGGACGCCACTCCCAGGATCAGCATCACGTAGTAGACGGAGGGCTTCCATCCCTCCAGGCTGTCCTCTTCCACGGGCGACTTCCGCTCCGACAGCGACCCCACGCCGGAAGTCCTCAGCCGACGCTCGTGACACCAGCGCATGACATAGGCCAGCATGGTGATTATCCTCTCCAGGAACAGGTTGAAGAAAAGGATGGTGGCGGCACAGCCGATGAGACCATAGAAGATTAAGAATATCTTTCCAGCTATCGTGGCAGGGGTGGTCATACCAAAGCCTTGGAAAGAGGAACATAAAAAAAACAACTTTAACCTTGCAACATCACAATTGTGCAGATGCTGTGTGCTTGCATATGGATTGAAGCTCTATTAAGTGTTGCGCATACTGTATATTAGGTTTCAGGCTCACGAGTAATTACTCAACACTTGTTGAAAACGCACGCACACATGCGCAAGCACGCACGCACACACACACACACACACACACACACACACACACACACACACACACACACTGACACACAACTTAACAGAGATATGAACAGCATATAGAATACGCAGTATATAATGATAACCATATGAACCAAAAGCTGAGATGTTTCTCCGCATATAATGAAACGACCAGTGCTGTGGGGCACTCACCAATGGTGGAAACCACCGTGCCCACGAAATAGAAAGCCCCAGAGAAGTCCCAGCGAGGTCTCAAGGCGTCCACCCTGATCCCAGATCCGTTGGCCTCCTCATACTGCCGCAGCAGGGCGTGCAGGGCACTCAGGCTGACCCCGTGCTGCTGGGTGAAATTGTCCAGCTGCTGTTTCCAGAGGTGGCGGGCGTGCAGCTCAAAGGGGCGTTCCAGGGCGGAGAAGATGGCCGCTCCGCACAGCAGGTAGAGCAGGATGAGGCCGGCGAGCAGGCAGAAGCGGGCGCTGTCTTTGTTCATGGGCCGCCGGGAACAGCAGCCGACGACGCCACTCCTCCTCCTCCTGTGAGCCATGATGACCGCGGCTGCCCAGGTGCACCACTGCACCAACATGCACCGACTCCAGCCAACGGGGTCAGAACACCGTGGTCACAGCTGGACTACAGTACCACCACCCATTTTCAAATATACCATAATGCTTTAAAATGACATGGCAGGGTCAGGGGGAACTGTGTGAGCCACAATGTTGATTTTAGATGAATGGATAAAAGGGACATTGTCATGTTTCTGAAGCCATCGTATATAGCCTGTGAAGAGAACAGGAGAAACATTTCTTGAATACTTAATTACTGACTTATTCACTGCGACGACTTCACGAGCAAGACACTTAACCCCTAACAGCTTCTGGTGAGAAGGTTGGCGGTGAGCAGATCGGCGCGTGAATGTGAAGCTGAAGAATGTCATGCACATTGCAAAGCACTCCAGTGCAAAACTATAGGATAACTGTAAAAAATGGCATTCGACATAATAACACAATTATATATATTTTTTCACCTTTTAAAGCACTGTTTTGTCCGATAAAGATTACAAATGTAATAGCATCTATGCCTTATCTGCAATCTAAACAAAGAAGTAAAGAAGAACGACACAAACCTATTAATGAAATTGTCCATTGACTGAGAACGTCTGCTGCGCTCGCATCACAGATCGGCTGGAGAATGGCCAGCGGGAGGAGGCGTCTATTTTCTATAACGTCTGATGTGTCCACTTTAGTGTTGACATCATTCCTAGACGCCCCCGCCACACACACACACACACACACACACACACACACACACACAGACACCCTCCCCCCTGATTGTACTGGTATCAGTGATGGAAAGAAACTCATCATTACATTTATTCAAGTGCTGTGTACTCAAGTACAATTGTGAGGTCTTTAGATGAGTACCGTATGTCGATTTCCTACATCTCCACACTCCACTATACATATCAAGAGGCAAATATTGTACTTGTTACTCCACTACAATTATTTGAAAACTTGAGTTACTACTAGTTACTTTGTAGATTTAGATTGTTAATACAAATAATATTAATACAAATAATAATAACTTTGTACTTTGTACTCAAGTAAAGGTGGTAACCATTTTTAGCAAGTTTATTCTAACTAGCAAAAGTGGACGTAATTTTTTACTGTAGGACACAATCATTGTCTACGACACGTTATGCCATGTTTGAACCTAACAATCATATTCTGGGTCTTCTGGGAGTACAACAGTGTGCTTCTCGGAACACAGGCCTCCGACAGACAGGACAGAGTGGCCTCTTTATTCAGTCAGCTAGCTCTGCCTTTAATCATGGAGGTGAGAGCAGAGAGTTCTTCTGCTTAGCTTTTGATGATTAAATGACTGAGTGAACAGGTGTGGGAGTTAGATATTGATGCCGTCAGGCAAAACCCAATGAAAAGCAGTATTAAATACATGAACAAATACATTTCTGGTACATTTCCGTTGTCTGTGTGTTGGTGTTTCAGGGAAAATAAAAAAAACATTTACTGTATGTGGAATGGCTTCTCTGTTTTGTTGAAACATTTAATTAAATCTAAAAAAAAAAAACAACGTTTTACGGTAATTTCTAAAATTGCCAAAATAGCATATCAACAAGCACAAAGCATTGCAATGTGACAATGGCTTAAGTGTACATTTAGGCACAAACAACAAACATATTTGCTAAACATCATGAAATAGTTTGTGTTCAATATTAAGAGACCACTCAAATAACCTAAGAAAAAGAATATCAAATTCAAAGGATACATATATTTAAATTAAATTAAATGAAAAGACCGATAACAAGGCACAATGTTTATTTTTTGCATCATAGTCAAGCTTTGGCATAATTTGCTGGTACAATGTGGCTTCATTTTAATAAGGATAAGTTGTCCATTAAGCTTACACACTTCCTAGTACATTGGTTTCTGAACTATAAGAAGGCTGTTTATAGTAAACTAGGTTTTTCCAAAAGTCTTGTATTGTTAGCATAATAATATATTTTCCTAACTGCTGACCAAGCTGTTTCCAGCCAGAAACGTCTGGTCTATTGTTGTTCCCACTGAGGGTGGAAATTACTGGACTGCAGGCTTGTGTGAGAATGTCATGGGTTCTGAGTCGGAATGTGTAATGTATTGTGCGGTTAAGTGTTACAGTGTAATGTAATGAATTGTAAGTGCATGCAATTAACATACTGTAACTGCACCTACTGTATACAGTATAATGTAATGAACTGTAAGTGTCGTTACAGTACATCATCGCTGCCAGGTGGAAACCTTCTAGTCTTTTCAGAAATAGCAAAAATAGACAACTTTTTGCGACTTTGGTGTGGTACTGTAGTAACTGTACTATAGGACGAAGTATGAAATGTGGAGATACATGGTTTCCGCCAAACAGCAACAATATTGTAATTAATTGTGCTGTAAGTGCACTTATACTTATACATGAATCATGTAATGCAATGTATCGTAAGTGCAAGTATACTGTAATAACGTAGATTAGTGTGGTCTGATGTGCGAGAATGTCATGGGTTCCAAATCAGCCTAAATGTAGCCTACTGGTATTCCAATGTACCACTTGCACAGGAAGTCCATTTTGTTTTGGTAACAGATACACCTCACCTGTACATGCTGGTGTAAGTTATCAGTTATGTGCTATATTTCTATCCAGAGTTCACTTCAAACCCAACACTGATGTTGCAGGAGCCAATCCACTGAGAGTCTCCAACTCCTGTAAAACCATTTACAGTATAAGGTAGGTGGCAGTGACAGTTTCCCACTTCCCAGACCATTTCTGAATGGACTTCAGGCGAGGGACAGAAGAATGTTGGTCAGTATGACAATGAGATTGTCCAGACCCCATAAGTAGCCATCTTCTCGATTCCCCTCTACCCAGGGAGTGCGGTGATCCAAGGTGAGGGGTGGTGGTAGGGCCACTGTCTTTCCAAAATCGATCATCCAGACCCCTGTTTTCCCTGTTCCATCATGGACAAACAACAGGGAGCTCCCTACTACCTGTAGGGAGGGAGACAAGTGTTCGTGCTGGTTGTAGGTTGTACTGTATGGTCTAACCACTTAACCTGATGCCTATTTTTGGCATGTCATCAGTGAAAATTACCCCCCCCTCGCTAATTTCACAATGATTTTGTGTTTTATACTTTATACAAATCTCCATGTTGCTCACTGCAATATGTTGTTTTGCACTTATTATCTGCAATTGACAACTACACTGCAGTTGAACGACAACTAACTTCCCAGTGTCACGTTCACAACATTTAATAAGCTGTGGCAAAAGATAACTAGAATCCATCCCACCTCGTGCATTCTGAAGAAGTGTGACGTCTCCAGAACCTGACGCAACTCTTTCAGCCGCCTCAGATATCCCCGCTGAAGAGAGAGAGCGAGAGAAGAGAAGAGAACTTCAAAAGAGGAAACAAGAATGGAAGAACTTTGGAAGTGAACTCAAAGTTATAATAATAAAGGTCAGACTCACCACAATTTGGGTGTTGGAATCAAAAAAGGTTTTCAGAGCCTCGATCACCTGATCTCTACGTTTGGTCCTCTTGAAGTTTGTCTGACACACTCCATTTGCCTGCTGCAGAGGTAATTAGAAGATAAATAATAGAATACAGAACTACAGTAGATGGAACTGTATGGCACTCGCACAGCAAATGCTTCATCTTTGGGTTTGGGTTTTTTTTGGGGGGGCATATTTGTACTTTTTGGCAGGGCATGGAGGACATACACAGTGACAAGTTTCCGAGCAGGAAGACACCCAATGATGACAGTTGTTGTACCCTATCTTGAGGGTACTAGTCTAGTAGTCTGTCTATCTCCCAAGTTTTTAATGTGCTGTAGCACAGTAGTGGTTCTCAACCTTTTCAGGATCAGTGCCCACTTATATAAAACACGGCTGCCATGTCAAGTGGTCAGATGGGTGGACCACGTGCATGTTTTGATTTAATCAATCGTGTTCCAACTTGGATCAATGAAAAGAAAGAAAACTCGTTTTTTTTTCAAGGTTTCAAAGACAAAACACACAGTTAGTACTTACTCTCACTCCCTCTATCCGGAAGCCCAGTGTTGTTGTGGAACTCAGGCTCTCCCTCCATTGCATGTATCTTGTTTTGAGTACTGCCTGCTGCTCCTGCTCCTGGGCTGTGGGGGCCGCTGGATCCACAGCCACCATCTTTTCATACATATCCTTACGAGGCTGAGGTCGCTCCCTCGCCATCAGCAGCTCCTCCTCGAGGTACGTACTGTAAGAGACAGCTAGTCCCTATAAGCACTGAGCACTATTTGCTCTTCTCAAGTAGGCTGTGTGTGAGCAAACAGGCTCCCCTTTATACATTAGCTGTCTACTCTAGAACAATCCATCATATGAAGACACCCAAATTGATAAGCCTTTGGCCGCAGATCCCCCATCTCAAAAGATGTTGTGCCCTAGTCGTGGCCCCAAAAGAAAAGATTCGCATCCATTGTTTTTCAGAATTATTTCAAATTCTTAAGAGTTTTTCCAGACGTTTTCAAAAGCGGCAGATCTTTGCTTATAGGGGGGCCCCACTCTGTGAACGACTGGTCTAGAAAACATAAAGCTCTTACACTTACCGGCTGCCCATCTTGCAGTCCATTATGGCCGGAGTGTTGAAGTGAGTGAGTAGATTATCCATCATGTTGTAATCCTGCTCATCTCGCTGCACCACACCATGGTAGGCTGGCACAAACGCTTTCAGGGTGTCCTCCATCAGCCCCTGGAAACACTGTTGCTCCCGTATGCAGAATCTCTTCAGCAGCAGACCATAGTCCCCAGCAAGGAAGTTTCCTGCAAAAAGAGGTGACATTTTAAATAAGAGAACAAACTATATTTTGACAGTTTCAAAAGGCCTTGTAATTTAGCTGCTTGCCTCAGGAAGGCAGCCATGTTAAGCAGTGGTTTTCAACCAGTGGTCCGGGGACCACCAGTGAGGGGTTCCAGGTGGTCCCCAGCTGAATGATGGAGAGTTGGTAACCAAATGGACCCTTATAGATCTTTAACTCTTGAGAGTGTAAAAGGCTCATTTTACACTCTCAAGAGTTACATTATTGTTGTAACGTACATCTGCATCACTTAATTTACAAGAAGTCTACACAATTAGAGAATGTAGAAGAATTGTTTTTTTTTTTTTTTAATCAAATGCCTGTTATCTCTCCAAATGGTACCATATCATACAGAATCTTATCCAACGAAAAAAGCAAAGTGAGCCAGGCTGATATGATCCATCCAACAAACCTGCATGTCCAACCACTTGTAGCCACTCCTGCTGTTTCTCGGGGGCCTTGGAGATGGGAGATGAGATCCCCGGGCTTTTCTGTTTCTTCCATGTGCTGCTCTGCATGGGGAAGACCATTAGACAGTCATTCCCTCAACATACATGCCTCCCCCGCCGCGACTGCATTCCACCACCGACTTGTTTTTGTTTTTTTCTTCGATCCGCTGCGCTGACAGACAGACAGACAGGAGGACCTCAGACTTCAGACTCCACTGTGACTGAACCAAGTGAACCAACTCAACTTCTCTTTTTACGCCAACAACAATGTGTAGTGCGTCGTACGACGGTGTCGCGCGCCGCGGGGGGAAAAAAACAACCTAGTCGATCCACAAGCTCACAGCGCGTCACGGACCCGGTCCGTTGTGAGCTTGTGGATTGGCACACTTTCCCAGCGACACGACGCGGTCCTACGACGAAGTATACGCCAAGCGACAAGCGTTATGGCTGTATATTATGTCTCCATGGGAACAGTCATAGACTGTGCGGACGCGTGCATGCAGAGAGGAGGGGTCTCTTATATTATGCAACAGGTGCGCATGTTCATCAAACATTAACAGGCCCCGATTTGTTTTCTACAAAAGCCCGCACACAGTGGAATGTTGTAAGGACACTTTTTGTCTGTCTGATGGCATTATAATGGTAGGCTATACTAAACCATATCTTAGAAACAAAATTAAAATGAGAAATTAAAACATCGTCTATCCTGTGAATGCATCTCAATTGCCCATTAACACCTAACCCCGGCCCTACCACATTGAGCCTCCAAGGCTATAGCCTCATGGATCCCAAATAACTGGAGAAGAATAACTGTAATTGTTTTTGGCTATATAGAAGTTCGTCTGTTATGAAGTGTAATGCTTGGTTTCGTCCACAGTAAACTGTTTTGTATTGAGTTGTGCTTGAAATGTACTGTAATTCTCAAATAAAAATACTTCAATCAATCAATGATCAATCAATCAATCAATCAATCAATCAATCAATCAATCAATCAATCAATCAATGTGTATAGGCTTGATCTACGGAAGGGTTTATAAAGACGTACACAAACACAAACACGTTGTGTTTTGCGCTGCTTGTGTTAGAGATAACATTATAAATACGGTAGCCTACCAGCCTGCTTAACTAAAATTAGAATACGTTACCATTTTTCTCCCTTAAAGACAAGAAGTATGTCCTTGTCATCACCCGTGGATGGCAGTAGTACACCTATAGGTGCGATGACCCTGCTGCTGCTTCTCCCAAGAAGAAGGAGAAGAAGACAAGCGTAGAAGAAGAGTTCAACGTTCCCGGTTGTTGTGGCGCTCCATCATTTTGCCGTCTGTGATTGATGATTGTTCTGGTTTTTTACTTATTACCAAATATCTTTAGGACATATTAATGCCACAGCTATGGCTGCTATGTTTTTCAAGGCGTAGCTATATCATCTGATCACGTTACCAATATTTGAGCTCATCGCCAGGCTACGCCGAAAGGTAAAAACCGTATGTGTTTTGATTGGGTTTTTCTTTTAGCCCGTTTATTGACAGCGGAATAACGTTTGACACAGAGCACAGCTAGCTGCCCAGTGACGACCCGTGTTAGCGTTTATCTCACTATTCAGGGTTTTGTGCCGAAAAACGACTGCCTGCCAAAAACTGCCTGCATGCATCCGACATGTCGTATCGCAAGTGATGTCATGATAACGGAAAGTCGATAGAAAATAGGATGATTTGATGTATATATAAGTAGTTTATTGTGCGTGTTGTGAATAGCTTGTTTGTTGGGGCGATCAGCGTATGCTTGTTATCAATCTGGGAACCTGAGAGATCAATGTGTTAGTACTGTTATAACAAGTAGTTTGAAGAATTGTAAAAGTGAAATGCATTTTTTGCCTTCTTTTAAATATCAAGGACCCCCAGTTTTTTATTTATGCATAGGCATAATATGCCACTTGCCACAGACCCCCGTTTAATACTCTCTGGGACCTCAATCCTCAATTTATAGTAGTCTACCGGTACACTCTGTAAAATGAATTCTGAGAGTGTCCAAATGGATGACCTTAATTTGTACACATGAATAGAATAGCTTGCAGTACATCCGATTTGGTTTACCACTTAGGACGTTATACATTTTATCAAGCGCTGTTGATATACTATAATAACAACTTTAGCATGGATTTAATTGGACTTGCTTGTCCAATTAACAACACTTTGATGTTTGAACATATAGGTCTACACTGTAGCGCCATGGAGGTGGGCTCAGAGGTGCTGGAGGATATCGTTTTCAGAGATGTGGAGTTCACTGTGAAGATAGAATTGGCGAAGAGTCTGCTGATTGTCGAGATCTCTGATTCTATGACAGCTGATCAATGGAGGGGAGAATTTGTGCCGGCATGTGAGCGACGCATTATCATGAACATTAATCCATTGCTCCATAGGCACAACCAAACACACTGACTTAAACTGTTCTTTTATTTTGTAGATATTGAGGACCTCACTCGCAAAACTGGCAACTTCAAGCAATTTCCTATCTTTTGTAGTATGTTGGAAAGTGCTGTTAAAAAGGTACGCCTCACATTTCACTTACTGGTGTTGAAAATAGGCCTGGTCAAATGATATAGCTATTGCTATGTTATTGTATTCATCCTTTTTCAATTTGTTTAAATTGATGAAAGGCGGAAAGATGCCTGTGGTCTTTTGGATAAAAAAACAAACAACAGGAAATGGAAAATTATGGGGAAAGTGGTGGTTTTACAAGACACCAAGGCACTAAGATCGGAAGGCAGCTTGATATATGAGAAAAGTGATATTTGTAGCACTGTCTCGTCTTAGTCATTATAACAATAGAAGGATTAATTATTTTGAGTAGATCACTTTTATTAGTGGTGATGGTATATGAATGAATGCATTTTATTTGTGTAGCACCTTTCCAAACATATAGTTACAAAGTGCTTTACAGACGGGTTATTAAACAGTAATCATAAAAACAACAAAACATCAAGACATCAGATATAATAAAGCATGAAGAAAATTACAGGTCAATAAAACAATTAAAAACAATATTAGGAAAAACACTTGGCACTTTTAAAAGAAGGCACTGTTTCCCGAGCCGCAAAGGCCCGGTCACCCCGAGTGACCAGACGCGTTGCAGGAGGAACTAGGAACTATATAGAGCGTCGCAGTCCCGCCCCCCTACCAGGGCCCAGGAAATGATTCCCCGTTCATTTTCCTCACAGACTTTTCAAAAAGTTTTTATTTAAAGACCTTTTAAGCCTCGTACAAAGCCAACTGGAGTTGTGACAAATCATGACAACAAACACAAAAAAAACCCAGCAGGTTACAACACTTTTTTTGTTGTTGTTTTTCTTCTTTGTTTGGTCCAAAATATTGTGTTTATTGTCATGATTTGTCACGACTCGAGTTGGCTTTGTCGTAACCATCTTTAAATAAATACTTTTTGAAACGTCTATGGGAAAAATGCATTGGGAATCATTTCCTGGGCCTGGCGTCGTCATGAAAGGGGTTGGGACTGCGACGCTCTATTAGACTAGTTTTGAATCCAGACTGAATCTCTCCGTTCGGCAGACTTTTTGTTTCTCACTTTGCTTCTCAAGTGAGTAAAACAAAAAGTCTGCCAAACTGGATCCCAAGCTAGAGGGCTGCTACTAACGATTATTTTCATAATCTATTCATCTGCCGATTATTTAAACGATGAATCAAATTATGACACTTATTTAGCTATCACCTTAAAAATATATTTTAGGTTATTCTAGACATATAAAAAACATAGACATAGAAAATAATTATATATAATTCATTCAAAAGTTTATTTGATTAGCTGCTGATTAGGCTGCTATTCAAATTAAAGCAACTCATGGTGTCTGATAAATTGCAAAAAACTCTAGTGATTAGTTGCCGATTCGATGAATCGATTACTAAATTAGTTGACAACTAATTGAATAATCGATTCGATTACGATTAATCGATGAATCGTTGCAGCCCTAAAAAGACCACTTTATCATAAGTGTAAAAAGAGGGTCCTTTTTGATAGGCTACAAAATAAAGACATTTCCCATGAGTACTCATTCTTGTTCAGTTGCATGATCTCAAAGAATGGCCTTGACACGACCTTTTCCTACAGACTAGTGATTCTGTTACCCTTGACCTCCTGACGTATGGCGATCTGGAGCTCCTACGCAACAGAAAGGCCGGGGTTGTGGGCCGCCCCCGTGGCCAGCAGCAGTCTCCTGCTCTCAGTGCCAAAAGATATCTAATCCTCATCTACACTGTGGAGTTTGACAGGTTCGTGCCTCTCTTTTTGGATATTCTTACAGGTTGACAGTGGGGCTTTTTATGCCTTTATTGATAGAGAGAGATGGGGAGTGACACAGATATAGATTTTCTGTGTTTTTATCTTTTACATAATCTTTTTTTTTTAAATGTACTGTAGATCAAAGAGTGTATTCCATACTATAAAGACATGGGGAGCTGGAGATTGACATGCAGTACAGGTCTCTGGCTGGAAGTTAACCAAGGTTGTGCAATTGTTACTTTATATGTGGTTTGAGTTTGTAGATCTGGGAGATATCGCTTGAAAATGTCATCACAATATTTACCCCTGTTGGTACATAGGGTTGGTACCCTAAACATACATAGGGACACAGGGATGGACAAAGCTGGGCATTGGAGTGGCTGCACCCTATGGTTGCACCACTCAAAAAACATATTACTGCAAATGAACACACAGATTTTTGAATCACACAGGCAGTTACTGAGATGTGAACGGGTGTAATTTATGTTGTAAAACAAAATGTGTTAACTATAAGCCTCATTTTCTGCATTCCCCGACAAGCAGTGGAATTCCTGGGGCAACCCAATAGCCAAGTGGTTTGGGCACATACCGCTTGGGAGAAAATATGGCCTGTTCAGTGAGTCTCCTCACTCTCCTGTTCTAATCCCGGCCAGCCGGACCATTTTCTGAATGACGTTCCCTTACCTCCTCTATTTCCCGTCTCTGTTCACAGGATACACTACCCGTTGCCTCTGCCCTACCAGGGGAAACCTGACCCTGCTGCCCTGCAGAAAGAAATCAGAGTGCTGAGGATGGAGCTAAATGCCGTCACATCTCATGGAGGTCACAAGCCAGCAGACCGTGCCGAGATACAACGACTACGATCAGAGTACGTTGTGTGTGTGTGTGTGTGTGTGTGTGTTTGGTCTGTCATTATCCTGAGCCAACAGATAAGAGAAGTTATGAGGCTTTACTTATCTTATGTCCTCAAGGCTCTCTCTGATGAAAGAGGAGAAGGATGCCATGGCTAAGGCTCTGGAGCGCCTTCAGCAAGGGGGGTGCTCCACAGCCGGAGCGGAGACATGGAGGGACAGAGATGTGGTGAGGACTTTGGAGGAACAGCTTCTGAAGGAGAGAGCTAAAAGTCAGCGCTCTGCAAGCAAGAGAGGTCAGGAGCAACTTCTGTTAGTGGAGCAGGTGGTGCTTTCTTTTTTACTTCTACAATCTAGTCACTCTTCAGTGAAGTTGGCATTTGTCGGTTGTTTTAACGTTTTTGTTGTATTGCTTTGTCTAGCTGGAGGAGCTCAAGGCGTCGGAGTGTGCTCTGCAGATTCGAGTCAAGAGCCTGATGAGTGAATTGACAGTGCTACGGAGAGGGTTAGACAATCTAAGCATGTATATCTTTTCTCTGTCTTTTCTCTCTCCCATTCATTCACTTGTAGTGGGGTCGTATCTGATACTTCCGTGACCGCGGAGAGCAAAGGTCAGTTTCTCAGTAAAACACAAATTGAGCCTCCATTGTGGGGACAATTCATGAGAAACCCAAATCCATATGGCCACCATCAACAACCTGTTGACAGGCACAATAAGGCAAAATGACCTAAAATTCTGCTTTAAGTAGCGTGTGACATATCAAACTAGGGGGTTTTCATGATTCTGAATCCATTCCAAGCATTAGTTTTGCACAAAAAACTCTCTTGGGCTAAAAACGGCCATAGCCGTCATCACAAATGTGATGAGGTCAGCACACTTGGGCACATTTGGGCATGTGGCTATGGCCGTGTTTAGCCCAAGGAGTGTTTATTGTGCAAAACTAATGCTTGGAATGGATTCAGAATCATGAAAACCCCCTAATTTGACATGTCACATGCTACTTAAAGCAGAATGAATTTTAGGTCATTTTGCCTTATTGTGCCTGCCTGTCATGAATTTCCCCCACATTTTTGTGAGGTACATGGAGGCTCAATTAGTTTTTTAACCTTCATAGATGATAAATCCACTGAGAAACTGACCTTTGCTCTCCTTTGTCACGGAAGTATCAGATACGACCCAACTATTGTGTTGTGTGTTCTGTCCTTCTTTGAGTTCTTTTCGACCTCCACATTTGGCTAAAATATGGACACGTCTCTGTGTTTTTCCGTAGCAGGGTGACACCTGTCCACTCTGGACGCGCTGGCTCTCGGGGGGATGGGGAAATCTATCGCTCGCTGTCCCGTGAGCGGAGATCAGGGCACACGGTGATCAGGGCTCGCTCAGGGTCAAGAGAGAGGATAGAATACAGAGCACTACGGCCAGAGGAAAGAGGGAGGAGAGCAGACTCCTCGGGGCCCCGTGCTCGAATTCCCAGGCCATCACCTTCTCCCACAGGTAATGGGTTTTGAAAGTGCTTGTGCTTGTTGCCATTTTCTCACACAGACCGAGACGTTGTCTCTTTCTTTGGTTTGACTTCAATAAAGTAATCAACAACGTGGATAACAATATACCGTAATTTCCAGACTATAAGCCGCTACTTTTTCCCCATGCTTTGAACCCTGCGGCCTATACAACGGTGCAGCTAATCTATGGATTTGTACAGCTAACGGCAACTAGGGGACCTTCTACGGCCTCTTTTACACGGCGACCATCTCCAGATAAAACGTCAATGTCCCGTTGCGTTCTCATTTGTTTTTAGGCTTTACACGAGAACGCACACTTTATGAAAACGCTATAACGTCGCTAGGTGGCGGTAACGGGCTGCTAAATAGACCAGTCACCCACATACAAGAAGAAGAACCCCTTCACGCAACCCAGAGCATGCAGGCAGAGCGCGCCACGGGATGGTTATATATTTTATAATACATTAGGCTACATAAACGCTGCTACTGCCTATCACAAGGCTTTTTATTTACATCATGGTTTTACATTCACCATCGCTGATGAGCAGCGCTTTGTAGGCGAGGAGGGAGGCTTGTTCAGGAACTCCATTATATAATTTATATATATCTATGTATGGCTCTGCATTAATGTAATAAACATATGCGCTGTGAGCCAACGTGAGCCATGATGTCATAAGTTTTGCGGATTCACCGTTTTGCCTGTTTACACGGAGAAGGGATAAAACGGCGTTCTCAAAGATTTCCACTCTGGGAGGTGGTTTCACTTGGTTGTGTTTTCACCTCCTGAAAACACCGTTCTCGTCTAAATGGACCACAGCAAACGATACTTTATTTTGCCGTTTTCTATGAGCACCATCCTCGTGTAAAGACCACCTAAATATATCTCTATGGCCGGCTATGGCCTCTATGCGGCTTATAGTCCAGTGCGGCTTGTATATGTATGTACACATTTGTTTTTTTCCCAAATTTTTGCTGTTTTTTCGCTTTATAGTCCGGAAATTACGGTACTGTACAGACTGCATTTCCATTACAATTTGTGTTAATTATTTTCAGGCTCACGGATACAACGATTTAACCCAACTGCTTATGTCGAAGACAAACAACGCAGGCAACAGGAAGCAGACTTTAAAAAGTGAGATTTATGTATTATTTAATTGCAATTGGTATGTCTGTTTTGGTCTGTTACAAAAAAACAACACACCAATACATTTCTGGCTGTTTAGCATCACAGAGCTTAAAGTTATATTCAGTGATTTCATTTAATTCAAATATCACTTTTCTTTTTTTTTTTTTTATAATCCTCCCTACTATAGAGTGTGCTGACCATATAAGGAGTTCATCCCTGTCCCCAGTTAACCCCTGGGGGTCAAAAAAACCCCAGGGGGTCAAAAAACCCCCAGGGGCTAGGTGGCCTTCATCCAATCTAGGTGGCCTTCATCCAATCAGGATAGAGAGGGGCCTTCCGCCAATCATGATCGAGCGGAGGCGGGCCTTGGTGTGCGTGCTGTTGACCTGTTGCACGTCCTACCACTGTAGTGCGTGTGCATGTCGACATCTTGTTACCGGGGCGGACCGGGGGGGTTTTCCAAATCACCCAAATCACTGAATGCTCCTTTAACGGCTTAACTCTGTGCCCCTCTCCCATTAGACAGAGAAAAGTGCGGAGGGACATGTTGACATCTCCCGTCATCCCAGAGAGGGGCCGTTCACGTTCAAGAGAGGTCTATCCCCAGCAGAGCCGGGCTGGCAGCAGAGGCAAGAGTTTATCTGTGGAGCGTAGAGGGAGCAGGAACTCTTCTGCAAGCTCACTTGTAGACATGGAGGAAATGGACAGACCTCTTGTATTCAGGTGAAGTAGTTAATTAACTAATACTATGCCATGCCTTACTTTATGATCAGAAATACCACATACCGGTAGTGTAGTGTACTGTATTGTCTTCAACAATATTACGTACTGTACAGAAATACAGCACACCATGCCATACTGTATTGGCAAAAATAGGCCATACTGTACTATGTTGTCAAAATACTGTACAAATGCACAGTATGTCTTCAAAATGACAGGATCCATGTGGAACTCGGACACATTGTGCCAGGTCTAATAGTCTCAACATAGCCTAAATTAAATGTAGGCTGGTAGAACATCGGAAAGAACGTCTGCTAACAAACCTACGCCTATTCTGCTTTAGCCTCGGAAACACAGAAGTTTTTATTTCCAGGGAGAAAGAAAAAAGTCTGGGTCCGAGTCCACTTCAATTCGACATAGAGTAGCGCAAACGTCGATCACTCTCTGCTGATTTCTGATCGTCTGCACCTTTGTTAATTTAGCCACGCACACACGCACACCCGTACACACACACACACACACACACACACACACAATCCTCTCTCTCTGTCGCTCTAATTAATTAGTCTCATGTCGCGCAGCTGCGTCTAGATTCTCTATCCACCGGGAGCTGCCTATTAGAAAGCATATGTGGACCCCAGGCTAATTCTGCCTTGACAACCAATATTTCTGATACCATCCTAATAATGATGAATCACCCTAAAGTCTTTGCATTGGTTCTGTAATAATAATTGTTCCCACTCAGTTCTAGCCCCTACATTTAATTTAGTCCCCAGATGTTTCATTAGGTGGCTATGAGAGACTCCTCGCATAGCTATCTGCGATTTATCTATGATGTACAACTCCATATCTGGGTTATGTTTCAGCCCAATCCGACCGCTATCGACTTGAATTGAATATAAAACACACAAAACATTTAAATAAAAAAATACACTTCTTTTAAAGTAAGTGAGAGATGCCAAATGCCAACTATTCTCCCCCAAGCACATGCCCTACTATAGTATGTTTTAAAAAACAACAACATAGACTAGGTTGTTATAAATAACACATACTACACTACTTTATGATATCAGATATAAGCCATATTGGTGATAAAAATACTTCCACTAGTGTGGAATAACATGTTTAATGATGCACCACTTCTTTACTGCTTTTTCCTCACTGTTTTCAGAGAAAGAAATCGGATGTACAATGGTCCTAGCGTTGTCCGTGACAGAGGGAACCTGTTGACCAGGAAGCCATTATGTAGCACTCCCACATACAGGATGAAAACGGACAAAGGTAACCTGTCCACATGACTGTACATCATTCATGGACTAAAACTCTACAAGATAATAGTTCCTGCAAACATGCAGAATATTGTACCATCACAAAATGCTACCGTTTGAATTCCAACCATTGCTTCATATCTTCACTCCAGAACGCTCCATAGATACCGGTGCTGCTGAGCTGTCAGAGATTGATGCCAGGCTACAGGCCCTTCAGGACTATATGAGGGACCTGGACACAGGACATTAAGGATCAGTGGCACTACATTCTACTCAGGCCAACTGCACAACACTGAAACTCAAAACTGTGGATTTTGGTTTTATTTATTTTTCTATTTAACGTTTTTTTTTAATTTTGGGCTGGCGGGATACTGACCAATCCCGTATTATGATGCAAACATGACTGACCCAAAAGTATCTCGTTCATATAAGTGGCTTATTTGCTCAGGAAGGCTACCACTATGAGGGGTACTGTGCTTAACTTAAATGTGATTTTTATGATTCATACTGTGTACTGTCTTATTAAAAGATTCACCTTTAAAAGGTGAATTTTCTTGACTATAATATTTCTTGCCATTTACACAAAGCTCCCACCAAAATGTGTGCTATTTTCTATCTTAACGGGTCCTAAATATGTGCATTTTGTTTGTGATTTATTGTAGATATTTTGATTTGAAGTCAGCATTTCCAGCCAATTTCCCTCAACTGCACCTTAGTTTGTAGATTCAGATAGCATACTGAAATGGAACTTTTTCCCTGTTAACACGGCACCATGCAAAATGATTCATTTTCAATGTGGAAAAGTAAATCTTTCGATGTAATTAAGTGTCAAACTAGTAGTGCTCTGCTGTTGATGAATGGGAGAACTAATTAGCCAATACATTCTATAATCCAAGATGGAAGGAAAGTACAGGCTGGATACAGTATGCAAAGCCCCTGTGGTGCATAAAGGCTGGTGGTAATTTTCAAAAGGAAAACTAAATTTGGTTTACCCAGTAGGCCTATCGTTGCTGTCAGGCAGAAAACTAAAACCGTAACTTTTCATAGAATTATGTACAGTAGTCACACTTAATACTGGTTAGATATGTATAAAAGTCATAGACATACATGACCACTTTCAATGTAGCGTCCCTATTTTGGGCTTTTCATTATCAGTGAAAATGTCATATCTTTGCCAAAGATAGATCTACAACATCAACACATTGCATTAGAATGGAATAAAGTATACAACAGTCATTCGAATAAAATAAAAATATACAAGGCTTCTGCTCGACAGTGACGATTTGTTATTCTAAGGAAATTCTAGATTATTCACACAATTCCTTAACTGACAATATATTTGCATTAGTTGACATGGAGCTCACGGGCATCTGCCACCACAGCTGGCTGCGTTTCGTTAATAACATCTCTGAACATGCAGGAGCTTTCTCTTCAGGCAATATCTCAGCTGCTATTTATACTGAGATGGGATAAATAGTTTAGAGATTCTTTGTAATTAATGCACAGTACAGTATACTTGTATTTTCAAAGTTTTTAATTGCAGTGTCATTTTGTCAGCAGGAACAGCTGAATCAAGAACTGATAATGTTTTGATTTCACTACATTTACCTGGCCAGGTGTTCTGGTCAGAATTTATGAATTCATTTTGAGCACTTCTGTAACTTTCACTATTGTGCAAGCAATAGGGAAATAATTAAAGGAAACGATGCAGAAATCATAGGTGCGATTCCAAAAGGTAACATGTTCGCCTTCATTGTCTCCACCAGCCGAAGGCATGGGGAGAATATGTTTTGAACTCTGTCCGTGTGTGTGCCCATCTGTCCGCTACCGGCACCGTTAACCTGGTTGATGCCAAGGCGGGGTTGGTGAAAGGGCCTTTCTGTGTGGAGTTTGCATGTTCTCCCCGTGTCCGCTAGGGTATAGGTACCCTCACAAAAACATGCAGTAATCCTGGTCTCTAAACTGCCTCCCCCTGGCCAGCCGGGGCGGCTGATGGAGGGGAAAGGAACTGGTTGGAATAACGTGTTCCTTTCACACACTACGTCCAGGGAAACCAGGGAACCTCCCCCCTGTCAGGTGTAAAGGAGCAACTTGGACACTCAAGCATGAAGGAGTTAAGTCTGTTGCTCTCCCCAGGTTGGCGGAGGGTGTGTAGAGCCCAGGATCACAGTAGATGATTGACACAGGGGTGAAAAATATATATAAAAAAAAAAAAAAAACTCATTTGATTCACTCGTATAGCCTACCATAATCTGTTACAATGCTTCAAATTAATTATTTATTTAATCGTGTCCCAGCCCTAAAATAAATACATTAAATAAATAAAAAACGTTTTACTATAGGTAAAAAAATTACAATATAAACGTTAAAAGTTGAATCATAGCAGGCTACACTTCAATGCAGCCAGATAACGTCAGCCAGTCATACTGTCATGAAAAATATACAAAAAATAAAATAAATGACTAGCTTGTGTGTGTGTGTGTGTGTGTGCGAGCGCGTGCGCGCGCGCGTGCCTCTGTGTGCGCGTGCGTGTGTGTGTGTGTGTGTGTATGTGTAGAGGGTTCAGAAATAGCCTCTATTATAGTTTTGCACTAAAACATAGGCTACACCCCCCATTTTTTAAGATTCATTAGAACTATTCTAACATTATTGACACTTTTCTGCCACATCTTATTAGACTTCCTAGTCAATAGATGGCGCTCTTGCGCTACTGCGAATCATAGAGGAACTGCCTATAGTCTTGGTCCCACGCATGCGCAGTCAGTAATAAACCGCTGCTGACTGAGCAAAGCAACACTAAAGTTCGTGTCCTGTTCCTCGTTTTTCACAGGTATAAAAATCATATCTAAACATTCCAAATGATGTTGAAACTACTGTGAACTGTCAGTGACATGTTTAGTAACGTTTTGAGAGTACTTGAAGTGAGTTTGGACCAGTAGTTTTATTGTTTTGATGGAGTTGAATAATGGCTGCTGCCATAGTTTTACACTGTGTTACCACACAGACAGCACACGTGGTGCGCATGCACGTGCGTGCGTGTCTGAATGAAAACTGATTGATTGATTGAAATATTTATTAACAGTTTGTAGAATTACAGTACATTTTAAGCACAAACTCAATACAGAGACTGTCAACTGTGAGTGGACGACCCAATTAAGCATTACACTTGTTTACAACAGGGTCCACATTGTTCAATTCATCAAAACATTTAGAGACATTCGAAATAGACACTTCTATGCAGTCAAAGAACAGAACAGGAATTCATCATGTAGGAAGCAAAAAGGGAAAGGATACATATACAGTGAGGGGAAAATGGGGGGGGGGGGCGGTGGGGGGGATTCAGATTTTACAGAGGCCAGTTTCGAATTGCAGCCATCCGTAGGTGCCATTTGAGAGCGGTTTTGAAGGAGTCAAGGGATTCACATGTCTTAATGACTGTTGGTAGGGCGTTCCACATTTTGGTGGCATAGGAGCGAAAAGAATTTAGTCCCTTGTTTGTGCCGAATCTGGGTTGTACATGGTTTGTTGCACTCCCTCTGGTGTTGTGGGTGTGGACTTCGTTTACATTAAGGAAGTATTAAGGGCCGATTCATAAAAGTCGGTTCGGCTCTGTAGAGCCTACAATTTGACGTCATTTGAGGTTCGGGGGGGGGCGGGTACCGTCCTGAAGTCGTCTCTTCGGTGCTACTGAAATTTTCTGACGAGCCAAAATCATTTCGGCACTACAGCGCCGAAACAGCGGTAAAATAGGAGTATGAATCAAGACAGGTACATGGGTATCTTGGTGGTGTATCGAATCTTGTGCACCAGACCCATTGCAAGATGCTGTACTGTGTACTCTGTCGTCGACCCTAACCCATCCCAGCCTGTCAAAGTGGGCAGGGGTGAGGCCAAGTAGGAGCCTGACCAGTTTGTTTTGGGAGGTCTGGAGCCTTGTTTTAAGGGCCTTGTTATCTTATCTGTTATCTTGAATATGTATTTGAGCTAATGGTGTAAATGAAGAAGAGTATTACATTTAAGAAATGTATTATTGTGATGATAAATGGAATCTGAGTGTACTGACTACAGTATTAAGTTTGTATGTTGAGAGTAAGAATACAGATTGGATATTATGTCAAAAGGGTTATTATTGTGCACTTTATTTTTGGTTTCATGAAGGATACAGTTTATTTTTGATTTATTTGGTTTATTGTATTTTGTATTTTTGAAGCTGTGAAGTAAGATGTTTGTTATTATTTTGATATTAAATGCACAATATGAATGTTGACATATTGAGTCGGTAATAAACCGCTGCTGACTGAGCAAAGCAACACTAAAGTTCGTGTCCTGTTCCTCGTTTTTCACAGATCCACAGTGCATTCAAGCCTGTGAATCGCTTGTACCGACCCAGACTCCTCTATAGGTCTGAGGCCGGTAACATATGCCTGCGCGCATCTTTGCAGTGGGGGTTCTGAGCACGGGTGGGGGGCGCGGTGGCTTGAGGCCTTGAGCTGAAGTTGGATCCATAATAACGCACGTGCATGTATTCAGGAAGTCTGAAAAAATGTCACTACTCGGTCGGCTGAACGGTCAGGGGGGCCGTGTTTTTGGTGCGATTTGATTGGCCACTCTCTCCCCCGCTCGTCCCTCTCCAGCTGGAGCCGACATTGTTCAAGCCTGCATCCCATTTCCAACGAATTAAATCATATACTGTATGTTTGGCTGGTTAATTAACTTGGAATTTGTTTACTATTTTGATAAGATAATATTAATACAATGATTATTATCCATGATGAGGGCAGAGGGATGTTATTGAATGCTCGGTTTCAATGGAGCGAGAAGCTAGCTAGCCTAGTTAGCTAGCTGTCTGTTTTAAGGTCTTCAAGGTGTTTTTGTTGACCAGTGAGGAGATCCTGTAAAGGAATCTTGTTCTTTGGTTGACTTTTTTGATTATGTTGGTGGCCATTTTATCACCGGAAAGATTGGCCTCCAGGATGGAACCTAGGTAGGTAATTTCATCTTTACGTGTGATAACATAGTCACCAACTCTAACCAAGAAGCCATTTGCCTTGCTGAGATTACTATTAGATCCAAAGAGAATGGATTCAGTTATTCCCAGGTGTAAAGATAGTTTGTAATATCAGCGAGCCAGCTAGGTGCAGATTCTACCGAGTTCAGAGCTGAGGGCCTTTTCAACTTGCAATTTGTTCCTGTCCGAGACTAGCAGTGCAGAGTCATCTGTGAACAGGAACAAGTTGCAGTCACAAGCTGATGTCATGTCGTTTACATATATTAGGAACAGTAAAGGCCCTAGTTTGCTTCCTTGAGGAATGCCACAGCTCACTGGGAGGGGGGGACAGTGTTCCATTCACCTCCACCATCTGTTCTCTCCCCTCCAGGTAGGATTGCATCCAGCTCACTAATGTGCTATCAAAACCAATTGCTTTTAGCTTGTTAACCAGTATGGAGTGGTTTACTGGCCCCCGTAAAATGTACTGTAATTCTGCAAACTGTTAATAAATATTTAAATCAATCAATCAATCAAAATCGTTTATAGGACTGCGTTAAAATAAATTTAGCTTTAGGCTTGTGTGTGTGTGTGTGTGTGTGTGTGTGTGTGTGCGTGCGTGCGTGTGTGGGAGGGGGGGTTCAGGTGGTGGTGGTCACAGAGCAGGCTGTACATCAGTGTGACAACTTCAACCTGACCACAAGCCTGAATCCTGCAAAAAGCACCTGCCTCTCTGCAACGATCTGCAACGATCTCTGCACAAACATTCGCTGAACACGCTGTTGTTGTTTTCTATGTCAAGAATATAATATGCAGAATTAGTGAATGCATATACAGGTATGTAGTGGAATGAGCTTATTTCCCCTCCCTGCGTATCCCTAGTCATGTGACTAATCACCCTCATTCAGAAATATTTTTATGGACTATTAGGTCAAATATGTTGGTGATAATATTAATGTTTTCTAGTTTAGGTAGCAGGGCTGCCTATAGGCCTATTATTGTATTTTTGTTTTAAATATATTTGTTTTATATCATTACAAAGATATCGGTGCCCCTGCAGTTTTTGTCCTTCATTTCTTTCTTTGATGAGATTGTTTTGTGTGTGTGTGTGTGTGTGTGTGTGTGTGTGCATACCACAGTTCTCCATATACAGTATGGACACAAAAGGGACACAGACAGATTGTTAAAACGGGTGCTATGACAACGGACATTGTATCGTTCCCAAGTAGGCAGACGTGCAGGTACAGCAGTAGCTTGTGAACAAATTAAGTGCTCACGCATGCTAAATGGCCACAAATAGTTTTCGTTTTCGTATGTCGCCGTTTGATGTGTTTATGCGCCGTGCCAGCGTATAATAATAATCTTTATTGTCCCGAAGGATATTCGTCTTCACAATCTGTTCAACACCCACATCAAAAACAACACAGAGCACATTACACCAAGACAATACAAAAAAAAAACATGAGGTCCCCACTGTGTACAGAACCATCCCACCGCATGAATCATGATGGCCGAAGCAGAATTTGTTTTTCAACATTCATCCTGGTTTCTTGTCTCAAAAGGTGCGGGGGGTGGTCGCCCTTGCCTTTCCACCGCGGTCCAGTCTGAGAGGATTTTTTGTTTGTTTTATTCATATAAGATAGGTAGTGTGAACATACCCTTACTGTAGTGTAATTCATTCATTATTTAATTCACTCCTCTCCAGAAATTACAGTTGACTAAATACTGACAGTTGAGTTAACACTCACTATGTAGGGCAGGAGGAAGTTGAGGAACTTTAGCTTCTTGTCAACAAGAAAGGTGTGAATACATCCAAACCACATGATGATGTACACTTAGAGATATGAAGAGCTGACATGTCACTAATCAACACATAGACGACAGCAGCACTAGAGCAGAGGATGTGGTCACAGACAGAGCAGGATGTACATCATGCTTATTGACCAGAAATGACACACGGTGCACTTATGAAACCTTCAAGCCGACCACAAGCCTGAGCCTTGCTAAGAACATGCTTCTCTGCAGATCTCTGTACAAACGTACGCTGAAAACACACACAATGTTGTGTTTTCTATACGTCAATTAACTGTAGATGCCGTGTATTACGTCACCATGTTGCTACTTATAATCTGGTGAACAAATGCAAAACTTTTCAGATATCTGTTGGGCTTCTCTGCCTTTATTGATAGTTATTGTATATTAGTGCATTGAGTTTATTTCCCCCCCCTGCGTATCCCTAGTTATGTGACACGACGGCCCCCTAATCACCCCCATTCAGTAGAATCAGTACAGCCGTGCAGACACCTGGCTGCTGGCGGATTAATATGGTGCCGTGCAAGACCACCAGTATAGCTGGCTGGCTTGTATCTGCCTGGCTGGCTTGTGTCTGCCTTAGTAGGTCTTTGGTGCGGGATTGGAATTGTGTTAACAATTCCCACATTTTTCACAGATTTTGCCTATATGAGGCATATCTTATGGTATTGCTTTTTATATCCCCCCAGAGTCCACTTCATGTTTCAGCTGTGTTTGTAAACCCAGTATTGTGTAGAAACGGATGGGTTATTAATTATTATTATGTGTTGTTGCGCACACACACTCTCTCTCTCTCACACACACACACACACACACACACGCACACACACACACACACACACACACACACAGTCACTGGTTACGAGGTATAAAGTACAGCAGCCTTTAGACCCGTTTCTGAATTCGTCTATAGGATTACTGTGTTAGAATGAGATATAGTGTGTATGTATGAATAGTGCAGGTAGATTAAAGGCACAATCCACTGTTAATTAGGGTGGCCATAAGAGGGTTAAAGGACGTTCAGGACGTACTGTGTGGCAAAGAAGCATTCTTCAGCTAATCAGGCCAAAACGGAGGTTCTCATTGTTGCCTCTGACTATATCGCCCGATTCGCCCCTAAGTTGGCAGACTGTATTGAACATGAACGTGTGCTCCAACCTCAGGAACCCGCACATTCTTTTTCCACCTCAGGAACATTCCTAAGCTCAGGTCTGGTCATCTGGACTACTGTGATGCACTTTTCACCTGCCTCAGTATTAAGCATCCTTATAGACCGCCTCCAATGTATCCCAAGTGCTACTCCGGGCTATTAACCAGGCCCAGCCGAAGGTGTCACATTATTAGTCTAGCTATAGGGAGCCTCCTTGCATTGGCTTCCTGTCGCTTTCAGGGATCATTTATAAGTCCTCGTGCTCACTTATAGAGCTCTGCATGGTCAAGCACCAGCATATATGACTGACCTGCTAAAGCAGTATGTGCCTGGCAGGAGCCTTAGGTCAGCTCACCAGGGTCTATTGACAATTTGCAGACCGCGGCCGCCGGCCATCTTGCCATCAGAGTTTGGAAGCACTCGTTTTCAGTAAAGCAACGTCCTGCTGCCTCCTGTGTTATGTGCAAATTGAAAACAGGTGGTACGCAGTTGAGTGATATCTAACGAGCACTTCCAAACTGCAACACTTAAAAAAAGAATCACCTGCAAGGACAGAAATGAAGTAACTCATAATAACATGTCCACAGTGGATTTTTAGGAAACAAACACTTTGAGGATAGAAAGAGAATAAGTCAAGCTTTTCGTACAGCTGCAATGTTGGTGCGTTTGACGTTGTGTAATACAATCAGATAGGACTTTTCTGTTTGGATGAATGGGCAGTCAATGGGAAGTTGTGAGTGTGACGGGGGTCAAGTGTTCTTTTTATTTTTTTGTGTTTCCTAATGGTCTTATTATTTACCTGTTAATCAGTAATATTGTTTTCCCTTGTGTCCTTTATATTACTGTCTTAATTGCCCCCTTGCAAGTTGCACATTTTGAACAGTAAATGTTTTAAGATTTGTTGATTATTGTTTTGGTTGTTTGGTTAATTAGTTAGTTTGTTTATAGGATATAGGTAGGTTAGGCTTTTAGATGTTTCTATTGTATTTTTAATCGGCCATCTTAGAGTGCCCTAATAAAATCCACATTGTTTTGTACCAGCCGTACCTTAGAACTGTTTCTGTTTCAGTTATTCCTGGGTTTCCTATGTTTAAATGCTCTTTTACCTGGTATAAGACTAGAACCTGTGTGCATCTTTATATCGACGTTAAGAGTGTTATGCAGTCAATGCAGAGGACCATCCTCGTTAAAAAAGGTGGCGTAGTGGCAAACAACCAGCTTTATTGGGTTTCACAATTATGCACCCTGCACTTTTAACAGTGCACTTCAAATATATATATTGTGTTTCTCATGAAGTAATTCCATTCAAGTTCTATGTGACTCTAATCGGCCCAGGTCACATGAGCACCTTGCCATTAACTTATAATGGTAAGATGGCCGTGGTCTGCATATGGTCCATTAGTCATCCCTCGCACCAATTGTATAACCAGAGGTGACAGAGCCTCTCAAGCTGTAGCTCCCAGATTGTGGAATCCCTGCCACAGGTCCTGACAGCGGCATTTAACACTACTGTTCAGAATATCCTTGACTTTCTTTCTTGTATGTCTGAGTTCTATTGTGCAGTTTGTGTTTCTGTATATTGTTTAAATGAATGTAGGCCTATTCATTTTTTTTAATACTGTTTTTATTAGGCATTTTTTGTATGACAATTTCAGAATATTATCGACAATGATAATAAGTAATTCAGTTAAATAAAATGAAAAAAATAACCGGCAATGTAAATGTTCCACATACAATACATAATAAAAAAGACATATAAATGTGATAAACATGAAAAAACAAAAAACAGTTAAACAATGACAAGTGTGAACAGACAAACAAAACAGGACAGCCACTCTTGCTCTCAAACTTTTCCAGCATGTTGTTGTAAATTAAGTTAATTACAGACATTCTTTTAAATAAGAAAAAATAAAATAAAGAAACACTAAGTTCCTTTTTTTTCCTTTTCTTTCTTTCCAATTTTCTATTGTGCTATCTATTGTGTAGGAGGGGTTAGCGTGCACCTATTGAAATATTCAATGAAGGGTTGCCATGTCTGGTAGAATCTATCTTCACTCCCTCTCAATTAATCTTTTCTAATTGTAAGTAGTGCATAACATCTCTCATAAGTGAAGTGTGAGTCGGAACCTGTGCTTGTTTCCAATTCAACAGTATCAGTCTGCGAGCCAGTAGAGTCACATATTTTACCATGTTATATTGGAAAGTAGACAGTTTGACCCCGTGACTCCCATAATTGCTGTCAGTGGATCCGGGTCAAAAGGTCTTCCAACAATGTCTGACAGTGATTTAAATATACTTTGCCAATATGATCTTAGTTTAGTGCAATGCCAGAACATATGAGCTAGAGTGGCCGGCAACTGGCCACATCTGTCGCAGGCTGGATTCACATTTGGATACATTCTGTTGAGTTTTTCCTTTGACAAATGTAACCTGTGTAATATTTTAAACTGTATAAGACCGTACCTGGCACATACTGAAGAAGAGTGCACAAACTTTTGAGATGTAGACCATTGCTCGTCACTGATAGATATTCCTAAGTCGTTTTCCCAAGCAGTTTTTAAATACTCCAAGGAGGCATTATTATCTAAACATGAGAGAGAATTATAAATAATAGAAACACCTCCTTTGAGCAATGGGTCAGGTAGAAATATAGATTCCATTGATGAGTTGGGAGGTATGTTTGGAAATGAAGCAGTGTGTTGTGTTAAAAAAAATCTAAAGAAATGTGATTGGGGTAAATTGAATTTGCGTCGTATTTGTTCAAAGGTCGGAAATAACCCATCAATATAAAGATCTTTGAAGGAGTGAATACCATTTCTATGCCACACTTTAAATAATGATGTAGGCCTATTCTAATGTATGTGAAGCACTCACTCACTACGTAGGGCAGGAGGAGCTGCAACTTCTAGTAAACAAGAAAGGTGTGAATTTACATAGGAAAGAAAACACCACATAATGATGAAGAGATAAGACCAGCTGACATGTGTCACTTATAAAACACACAGACGACAGAGAGTCTTGACCAGAATCCCAGCCATAACCAGTTGGTGCAGATCGGTGAAGTTCAGAGAGTGTTGACCAGAATCCCAGTCGGTGCAGATCGGTGAAGTTCAGAGAGTGTTGACCAGAATCCCAGCCAGAACCAGTCGGTGCAGATCGGTGAAGTTCAGAGAGTGTCGACCAGAATCCCAGTCGGTGCAGATCGGTGAAGTTCAGAGAGTGTTGACCAGAATCCCAGCCAGAACCAGTCGGTGCAGATCGGTGAAGTTCAGAGAGTGTTGACCAGAATCCCAGCCAGAACCAGTCGGTGCAGATTGGTGAAGTTCAGAGAGTGTTGACCAGAATCCCAGCCAGAACCAGTCGGTGCAGATCGGTGAAGTTCAGAGAGTGTCGACCAGAATCCCAGTCGGTGCAGATCGGTGAAGTTCAGAGAGTGTTGACCAGAATCCCAGCCAGAACCAGTCGGTGCAGATCGGTGAAGTTCAGAGAGTGTCGACCAGAATCCCAGTCGGTGCAGATCGGTGAAGTTCAGAGAGTGTTGACCAGAATCCCAGCCAGAACCAGTCGGTGCAGATCGGTGAAGTTCAGAGAGTGTCGACCAGAATCCCAGTCGGTGCAGATCAGTGAATTTCAGAGATTGTCGACCAGAATCCCAGCCAGAACCAGTCGGTGCAGATCGGTGAAGTTCAGAGAGTGTCGACCAGAATCCCAGCCAGAACCAGTCGGTGCAGATCGGTGAAGTTCAGAGAGTGTCGACCAGAATCCCAGCCAGAACCAGTCGGTGCAGATCGGTGAAGTTCAGAGAGTGTAGACTAGAATCCCAGCCAGAACCAGTCGGTGCAGATCGGTGAAGTTCAGAGAGTGTCGACCAGAATCCCAGCCAGAACCAGTCGGTGCAGATCGGTGAAGTTCAGAGAGTGTCGACCAGAATCCCAGCCAGAACCAGTCGGTGCAGATCGGTGAAGTTCAGAGAGTGTCGACCAGAATCCCAGCCAGAACCAGTCGGTGCAGATCGGTGAAGTTCAGAGAGTGTCGACCAGAATCCCAGCCAGAACCAGTCGGTGCAGATCGGTGAAGTTCAGAGAGTGTAGACCAGAATCCCAGCCAGAACCAGTCGGTGCAGATCGGTGAAGTTCAGAGAGTGTAGACCAGAATCCCAGCCAGAACCAGTCGGTGCAGATCGGTGAAGTTCAGAGAGTGTCGACCAGAATCCCAGCCAGAACCAGTCGGTGCAGATCGGTGAAGTTCAGAGAGTGTCGACCAGAATCCCAGCCAGAACCAGTCGGTGCAGATCGGTGAAGTTCAGAGAGTGTAGACCAGAATCCCAGCCAGAACCAGTCGGTGCAGATCGGTGAAGTTCAGAGAGTGTCGACCAGAATCCCAGCCAGAACCAGTCGGTGCAGATCGGTGAAGTTCAGAGAGTGTCGACCAGAATCCCAGTCGGTGCAGATCAGTGAATTTCAGAGATTGTCGACCAGAATCCCAGCCAGAACCAGTCGGTGCAGATCGGTGAAGTTCAGAGAGTGTCGACCAGAATCCCAGCCAGAACCAGTCGGTGCAGATCGGTGAAGTTCAGAGAGTGTCGACCAGAATCCCAGCCAGAACCAGTCGGTGCAGATCGGTGAAGTTCAGAGAGTGTAGACCAGAATCCCAGCCAGAACCAGTCGGTGCAGATCGGTGAAGTTCAGAGAGTGTCGACCAGAATCCCAGCCAGAACCAGTCGGTGCAGATCGGTGAAGTTCAGAGAGTGTCGACCAGAATCCCAGTCGGTGCAGATCAGTGAATTTCAGAGATTGTCGACCAGAATCCCAGCCAGAACCAGTCGGTGCAGATCGGTGAAGTTCAGAGAGTGTCGACCAGAATCCCAGCCAGAACCAGTCGGTGCAGATCGGTGAAGTTCAGAGAGTGTCGACCAGAATCCCAGCCAGAACCAGTCGGTGCAGATCGGTGAAGTTCAGAGAGTGTCGACCAGAATCCCAGCCAGAACCAGTCGGTGCAGAACTGTGAAGTTCAGAGAGTGTCGACCAGAATCCCAGCCAGAACCAGTCGGTGCAGATCGGTGAAGTTCAGAGAGTGTCGACCAGAATCCCAGCCAGAACCAGTCGGTGCAGATCGGTGAAGTTCAGAGAGTGTCGACCAGAATCCCAGCCAGAACCAGTCGGTGCAGATCGGTGAAGTTCAGAGAGTGTAGACTAGAATCCCAGCCAGAACCAGTCGGTGCAGATCGGTGAAGTTCAGAGAGTGTCGACCAGAATCCCAGCCAGAACCAGGCGGTGCAGATCGGTGAAGTTCAGAGAGTGTAGACCAGAATCCCAGCCAGAACCAGTCGGTGCAGATCGGTGAAGTTCAGAGAGTGTCGACCAGAATCCCAGCCAGAACCAGTCGGTGCAGATCGGTGAAGTTCAGAGAGTGTCGACCAGAATCCCAGCCAGAACCAGTCGGTGCAGATCGGTGAAGTTCAGAGAGTGTCGACCAGAATCCCAGCCAGAACCAGTCGGTGCAGATCGGTGAAGTTCAGAGAGTGTCGACCAGCATCCCAGCCAGAACCAGTCGGTGCAGATCGGTGAAGTTCAGAGAGTGTCGACCAGAATCCCAGCCAGAACCAGTCGGTGCAGATCGGTGAAGTTCAGAGAGTGTAGACCAGAATCCCAGCCAGAACCAGTCGGTGCAGATCGGTGAAGTTCAGAGAGTGTCGACCAGAATCCCAGCCAGAACCAGTCGGTGCAGATCGGTGAAGTTCAGAGAGTGTCGACCAGAATCCCAGCCAGAACCAGTCGGTGCAGATCGGTGAAGTTCAGAGAGTGTCGACCAGAATCCCAGCCAGAACCAGTCGGTGCAGATCGGTGAAGTTCAGAGAGTGTCGACCAGAATCCCAGCCAGAACCAGTCGGTGCAGATCGGTGAAGTTCAGAGAGTGTCGACCAGAATCCCAGCCAGAACCAGTCGGTGCAGATCGGTGAAGTTCAGAGAGTGTCGACCAGAATCCCAGCCAGAACCAGTCGGTGCAGATCGGTGAAGTTCAGAGAGTGTAGACCAGAATCCCAGCCAGAACCAGTCGGTGCAGATCGGTGAAGTTCAGAGAGTGTCGACCAGAATCCCAGCCAGAACCAGTCGGTGCAGATCGGTGAAGTTCAGAGAGTGTAGACCAGAATCCCAGCCAGAACCAGTCGGTGCAGATCGGTGAAGTTCAGAGAGTGTCGACCAGAATCCCAGCCAGAACCAGTCGGTGCAGATCGGTGAAGTTCAGAGAGTGTCGACCAGAATCCCAGCCAGAACCAGTCGGTGCAGATCGGTGAAGTTCAGAGAGTGTCGACCAGAATCCCAGCCAGAACCAGTCGGTGCAGATCGGTGAAGTTCAGAGAGTGTAGACCAGAATCCCAGCCAGAACCAGTCGGTGCAGATCGGTGAAGTTCAGAGAGTGTCGACCAGAATCCCAGCCAGAACCAGTCGGTGCAGATCGGTGAAGTTCAGAGAGTGTAGACCAGAATCCCAGCCAGAACCAGTCGGTGCAGATCGGTGAAGTTCAGAGAGTGTCGACCAGAATCCCAGCCAGAACCAGTCGGTGCAGATTGGTGAAGTTCAGAGAGTGTCGACCAGCATCCCAGCCAGAACCAGTCGGTGCAGATTGGTGAAGGTCAGAGAGTGTCGACCAGAATCCCAGCCAGAACCAGTCGGTGCAGATCGGTGAAGTTCCAGTTGAGAATCCAGTGTGAGAGAATCCAGACATGGACGAGACGGTGATATTGTTTCTACTGCTTTGGAGCTCAGGTAAACACTCTGTTACAATGACACTTGTTGCTTGATGTGGATGTGAAATGACACTGAAAACCATGATGTATTAACTATTAGTACAGCTATGAGAACCATGACCTGTTAGTACAGCTATGAGAACCATTATCTATTAGTACAGCTATGAGAACCATGACCTATTAGTACAGCTATGAGAACCATGACCTATTAGTACAGCTATGAGAACCATTATCTATTAGTACAGCTATGAGAACCATGACCTATTAGTACGACTATGAGAACCATGACCTATTAGTACAGCTATGAGAACCATTATCTATTAGTACAGCTATGAGAACCATGACCTATTAGTACGACTATAAGAGAACCATGACGCTTAAACACATTTAGTAGCCTACTGCTGATTGCTTTACATGGACTGTGAGTGTGTGTGTGTGTGTGTGTGTGTGTGACTTGTGTGTGTTAGTGTCACTTTGACACTAACTCTGGGGGACCCTGAATGAATGAATGAATGAATGGATCTTTATTTCCGTATATTGTCATAAATGACATAAAGACACCAAAAACATAAATACACTATCACATTCACTTCCCAGTTCCCACACAGAAACTGCACAAAATATTTGGTTAAAACGAGAAAACAAAACAAAACGGAAATAAATATAGGCTACATCACATATATATTTTCGTTGTGCGGGCTGGGCTAAACGTGTCGGCTCATTGTTTTTATATTTGGCATCCTGGACCATGTCCACAGGCTAGTGGTCAGAGGCTTGAGGATTTTGGGGTTGTCCAAGTGTAAAGCAAAGCAGCTTGCAACATACTGTTCAATCTCCTCCATTATAGGCAGTCGGTCTATTTGGAGAAGGTGCTTTTTGTACCCATGCTTTTCTTTCGGTGTTGGTAATATGACAGACTGAAGTGACCATCATGTGTCTCAAGCTGAGACACATGATGTTTCGAGTGTGTGGATATCAAAAGCAACTGAAAAATATTTGTGCCCTTGATAATGTATTTTATAAATGTGGACTCGCATAAAGAAATTGATGTGTGTGTGTGTGTGTGTGTGTGTGTGTGTGTGTGTGTGTGCGCGTCATGGCAAGTGAAATGGCAGTTGTGCCATATATATAGCCTATTTTGGGGGTTTTCTGCATGTATTGACAGTCAACTGTTTCCCCAAACAGGTCGGGGCCCATTTGTGGGTAATTATTTGTATGGGTTTAATTATTATATGGCTTGGTTGAATGATTGATTCTGATTGGTCAATCGCTGAATATTCAGCAGTGTGTTATTTCTGGATAACGACCGCTCCGCTCTGTAACAGACCGATGCCTATAATCAAACGCTCGGAGCACCTGCTGCGCCCCGCTTGATTTACCAACATGACAGCCACGTAAACACAGTAACACACAATGTCATTTACAGCTAAACATTGCTCTCAAAAATGTTTTTGAAAACATTTAATGTGGTACGCGCCTATACTCTGCTATCAACACCATGCTAAACGTTTTGCTCTTTTTATGAGAAGCACTTTGAGTTGCATTGCATGTCATAAAAGGTGCTATAGGCTACAAATAATGTTTTATAATTTACTATTAATTAATTTACATATAAAATGTGTATTTATATAATATATTCATGATTGAATATATTTTGGGTTAATATAGTTAGCCTATACATTGAACCAATCTGCCCATCACGGCTGACGTGTGTGTGTGTGTGTGTGTGACTGCATGTGCATGTGTGACTGTGTGCGTGTGTGTATGTGTGCGTGCGTGTGCGCACGCACGCGCGTGTACATGCAGTACATGCAATAGTGTATTCCTTGACATGACACTCTCAGAGTTACAGACCCATAAGGGTCCACATGGTTCCAAACTATCATTTAGCTGGGGACCTCCTGGAACTCCTTCAAGGACCCCCTGGGGGTCCCCGGACCCCACTTTGGGAACCACTGCTCTACAGTGTGTGAGTTGAGGTTTCAAAGGTTTTTATTTCAGGGACCCCGGCCCATAACTCTGAGAGCGTACAGTACACACGCAACCAAATGGACCGGTTTGGTTCCATTTGTACACTCTCAGAGGTACTGATCCGTAAGGGCCCATTTTGGTTCCAACTGTAACTGTCAATCATGTAGCTGTTGAGCCAGGATAGGCTATAGGCTGGGTGTGGCTGTGATCGCTCATCTATTGAACATCATTATTGAATCAATCCATTTCTCCACAGTGGTCTGTACGGCTATCAACACACACAGGCTGTGAGGCTTGTGGCGGAGGGGGGGGGGACTGGGGGGGAGGGTTGAGTGTGTGGTGCAATTAAGCTATACTGTTGTTTTTGTGTGTGGGGCGCCTCGTGTGTGTGTGTGTGTGTGTGTGTAACAGTGTTGTTCGATGCGAGTTGATCAGCAACATGTGAGATTGTAGATCTGTATCACTGACGCCATTGTATAAGTTATGCTTAAAAATGAGATGTGTTCCATGTCTGTGAGGACGTGGGTTTATAATTATGAGAATAAATAAATAGCCTATGCAAATTATTATTATTATTAGAATGAGTTCATCAGTCCATTGATTCATTATTCACAATTATGTTAAACAGATATAAAAACAACATACTGTATATATATATATTTTTTAATATACTATTATTATGTTCTGGTCCGCCTCCGACGTTTTTAGCCCAATGAGTGTTTTTGAGTGGTGCAACCACTCCCTTACGGAGCTGTGTGTGGCTGGCTGGCTGGGTGGGTGGGTGGCTGGGTGCATCTGAGCACGAAAACAGCATGGTTGTTTTTCACCACCTGTGCGCAACCTATCACACACACACACACACACACACACACACACACACACACACACACACACACACACACACATAATAACTGTATGGTGCCAGTACAGTACAGTACAGTAGGGGGTAAGTAGAGGGACCCCCAGGCCACACGGTAACTCAGCGGTAATTTCTCAACCGTTTCGGACGCGCCAGAATCGGGCCGGCACCCTGGGTGCGTTCTTGTGGGTCTGGCACCCCCCCACACCCCCACTCGGAGTTGCACCATTCACTTATTTCTTTTTTTGTATGCTTTGAATGGATTCAGCATCATGAAAACCCCCTAGTTTGACACATAAAGCATGATGACATTTTGCCTTCTATAGGTTGTTAATGGTATAGCCCTTACCCGTTGTGAGATATTTGCCCCCCTCTTGTGGCCACAGGGGGTACTGTGCCCGGGCGCATTGCCCGTGGGATGGTGTGGTGATGTAAAAACAATATTTGTACAGTAAATATGACAGTTGCGTCTGTGAAAAGTAGCCTAGCCGGTTTCTGGGAGCGTGCAGGTTTTTTTTGGCATGGAGAGATGTGTAAATGGTAAATGGTAAATGGTGCATTTATATAGCGCCTTTATCCAAGGCGCTTTACATAGATTGTGCATTACATTCACCCATTCACACACCGATGGCAGCGGAAACCATGCAAGGCACCAACTAGCACATCGGGAGCAATTAGGGGTTCAGTGTCTTGCTCAAGGACACTTCGACAGTAACTCTGGGGGAGCCCGGGTTCGAACTGGCAACCTTGCGGTTCCCATCCAGGCACTCTACCCCTGAGCCACCGCCGCCCCATGTGCTAATAGTGTGGCTCGGTCGGAGATAGACCACAAATAAACTGGCTGTAAACGGCTGTTTTAAATTCATTATTAATCATTAATGTGTCAAATCGAAAAAAGGGCTCCGTTAAGACCTCCATATTCATATGGTCAATGCCTGTGTGAACTGGGAGTGATTGGTGCATTCAATGATGAGATAACGCGCTGTCAGTGACATTCAGACATTCAGACAGACATTCAGACATTCGCTGAATTATAGTATGATGATGTGCACATGTTATGCCAATTATGAAAATTGCTCAACATATGCAAGTTAGCATCAGGCAGTTTCTACATGTTGGGGGCCCATACTCAACACATCTAACATAAAACAGTTTCTACATGCTGGGGGCCCATACTCAACACATCTAACATAAAACAGTTTCTACATGCTGGGGGCCCATACTCAACACATCTAACATCAGTGTCTACATGCTGGGGGCCAATACTCAACACATCTAACATAAAACAGTTTCTACATGCTGGGGGCCCATACTCAACACATCTAACATCAGTGTCTACATGCTGGGGGCCCATACTCAACACATCTAACATCAGTGTCTACATGCTGGGGGCCCATACTCAACACATCTAACATAAAACAGTTTCTACATGCTGGGGGCCCATACTCAACACATGTAACATAAAACAGTGTCTACATGCTGGGGGCCCATACTCAACACATCTAACATAAAACAGTTTCTACATGCTGGGGGCCCATACTCAACACATCTAACATCAGTGTTTACATGCTGGGGGCCCATACTCAACACATCTAACATAAAACAGTTTCTACATGGTGGGGGCCCATACTCAACACATCTAACATCAGTGTTTACATGCTGTTGGCCCATACTCAACACATTTAACAGTGTCTACATGCTGGGGGCCCATACTCAACACATCTAACATAAAACAGTTTCTACATGCTGGGGGCCCATACTCAACACATCTAACATCAGTGTTTACATGCTGGGGGCCCATACTCAACACATCTAACATAAAACTGTTTCTACATGCTGGGGGCCAATCCTCAACACATCTAACATCAGTGTCTACATACTGGGGGCCCATACTCAACACATGTAACATAAAACGTTGGTGTACTCATGCAACATGTCCGGGTTCACAATGGGCTGGCAAGTATACGATAGTGTAGAGGAGTACTAGACTAAAATGCGAGCCAACCTGAACTAATTTACAACAAAATATTGATTGCCGGCTGTTGTAAACTCTAATTGGAGCCTCGTCTGGTTCTGGCAGACCGGTAGTGTGTGTGCAGGCTGGGTGGTGTGTGACAATCCAGTTGAATTATTCCTTTGGTATGTCTCCAGTAGCTAACTATAAAGTATGCTACAGTTCAGGCAGTACACAATACATATCTAGTACATTGTGTATTCACGTACAAGTACACAGCCATGGGCGATCAGATCATAACACCGGCTATTTTCATTTCATGTGAGCTCTGATAGAAATCATAGTTACTCATGATTCCCATCCTGGGGCAAATAAATAGCAGTGAAGAGGAGAACCAAAGGATATCTTTCACGTGTATTCATTATTTCAACAGATAAACCTCAGATACAACGTACCAACCATGCTGTTGTTCCACTGAAGCTCAATTACTTTGTTATGTTCCTCCTCAGCTCTCCATGCTACACCGTCACATGACACCACAGGTAAGACTGTGTGTGTGTGTGTGTGTGTGTGTGTGTGTGTGTGTGTGTGTGTGTGTGTGGGGGGGGGGGGGGGGGTGGGAGGTCCCCAGTTCAAATATGATTAATTTTGGAGGTCCCCAGTTCAAATATGATTCATTTTGGGGGTCTGCAGTTCAAATATGATTCATTTTGGGGGTCTGTAGTTCAAATATGATTCATTTTGGGGGTCTGCAGTTCAAAAATGATTAATTTTGGGGGTCCCCAGTTCAAATATGATTCATTTTAGGGGTCCCCAGTTCAAATATGATTCATTTTGGGGGTCCCCAGTTCATAATATTTGACGATGGGATTCTCAGATTGGTGTATTTCTAAAAGTAAACCAACTCAAGTGTAATGTCTCACTTTATCCAGAGGTGGAGCCCTTCCTCATTTTAGCCAACCTTGACAACCTGATGAGGATCAGCTTGGACGGCTCCAGCTCAAAGCTCAAACAGGTGAAAACCATTGGACATAATTAACAACACATCCTCCTATGTAATCCTATACAATATTCTACACGCACTGCTTTTGATATGCTGGAATGTATTCCAGTCTGAGACTAACACAACTGCTGTGGTGTGACAGGACTTGAAGCTTGCAGTGTCTCTGGACTTTGACTATCAGCAGCAGAAGATCTACTGGATAGATTTGACAGAATGGACCTCCCCTCCCTATCACAGCATGATCAGTGTCATGAACATCAACGGCAGTGACGTCCAGGTCAGTGTGACAACGACAACTATGAGGATGAATGAAGGATACTTGTTGTATTTATACTAGTACTCAGTGTACCAGTGCCGGTTCTAGGCCTTTAGTGGCCCCAAGCAACATAATATTCTGTCCCCCCCCCCGTGTGGCAGGGCAGGGGGGGGGGGGGTCCGGGGGGCGCTCTATGTAAAAAATAGCACATTACATATTTCTCAGAGTAAACAGTTGTGTTGGCTGCCTTTTGAAAACATTTAGTTTAAAAGGTCAAGAGAGATTTAACTGCTGTATTTCATATAGATATCTACTGTACACAATGTGGAATATGCAGCAGAAAAAGATGAGACTGTTTTTGTTTTATATTATTCAGTTTGATTCAGTTTTAAAGGAGCTGCGGCTAAACAGATTGTTTTGTTGTACTTTTTTTTTGCAGGAGGTCGGGGTTTAATATGTAATATAATATGTACTGTAATATGTTATTCTTGATATTGAGAACCACTGAGTTAGTGTACACACGCACGCACGTACCCCATGCAGTCCAAACTCTAACTATCATAATATAAGAATGAAGTCGTGGTGAGTATATTCAGAGTGCATGTATGGTTCATTAACAGGTCATTCACGACACCTCGACCATCACACCACGGGGTCTGGCTGTTGATTGGATAGGAGGAAACCTATACTGGACTGACCCGATACATGACACCATAGGGGTGTCCAAACTAAACGGGTCGTACCCAACAGTCCTGCTCAACACTGACCTGGACCAGCCAACCTCCATAGCTGTGGATGTACGCTACGGGTAAGAACACTGTGGTGACATCATGAACCACACACTGAATATATCAACCATCCTGTGAATAGGGCTGTCACATTTACACTTTTAAGTTGGATAATTGTCACACAAATAATTGCTATCAACAATTTAATTGTGTTTTTGACATTTAACATTAAAAACATTTGAATCCATTTTAATTTCAGATTGCTTTTAAGGCTTCGTAATCAAAAATTGCACAGGACAGATTATGACAATAATATATGCAAAGACATATACTGACATATTTAATAGTATACTTTCCAAAAACATATGTTAAATAAATACAGATACGCACGCACGCACGCACGCACGCACGCACGTGCGCGCACACACACACACACACACACACACACACACACACACACACACACACACACACACACACACACACACACACACGCGCGCACAGTCGCACACCCCTGACCCTGACACGGTGTCTCCCTGACAGATACTTGTACTGGACAGACGTGGGGAAGAACAACCCCCACATAGGGAGGATGGGGATGGACGGCACCTCCAGGACAGTCATCGTGAAGGAGAAGATCTCCAATCCCCGCGGCCTGACGTTAGACTACATCGATGATCACGTCTACTGGACCAACGATGGGACACACATTGAGTTTGCCAACCTGGATGGAACCAACAGAAAGACAGGTGCACAACACATGCACACACACACACACACACACACACACACAGGCACGCGCATGCACGCACGCTCGCACGCGCGTGCGCGCACACACAAAAAACATTGTTCACTTTGTTATACTCTATTGTATGTTAAAGCAGTATTTGTACTACTTTATCCCTGCATTTTATAACAGTCTGACTCTTTGTATTTGGGGTTCTGTGTGTCTGTAGTTGTGAGTCATGACAGCATCTGGGCTATTACTGTGTTTGAGGATCACATCTATTGGACAGACGATACGACCATGTCCATCTACAGAGCCAACAAGACTCATATCGACAAGACCAGAATCATCAGCAAGCTGAACCTTCCATATGACATCCACATCTACCACCCCTCTAGACAACCTGAGGGTCTGTACCACCCGCTGTAACACTCATTATTACTCTTCATTATGTTTCATGACTTTTATTTCTTCTGTATTGTTAATAAATGACCCCCCCCCCCCACACACACACACACACACACACACACACACACACACACACACACACACACACACACACACACACACACACACACACACACACACACAGTTTTGTCAGTTTTCTGAAATACCTCATGTTTCTGTGCCAGTGCCTCAGTGGTACTCCATATTTCATGTCAAGGACCCCCAGAATTACATATGCCACGACCCCCATCTGAAAATATGTTGTTCCAGGGACCTCCCCCCCCCCCCCATACATTTTCACGATTAAAAAAAAATAGCAGACCTACAAGCTCGTAGCACGTCCGCGCTATGAGCTTGTAGATGTGCTATTTTTCAATAGCTAAAGTATAACATAATGCTTAAAACACTAAAAGGGGTTCCCGCCCAAAATGGGTTAATACATAAATAAAAGGAAATTTTAAAAAAGGAAAATAAAAAATACATTTAAAATGTGACAACAGCATATGTACAATTTCACAATGCATCACGGCGGGATGTGTTGTGAACTTGTAGAACAGCTGTTTTCATTATGAATACAGGTGTTCCTTATTATTGTTTTACTTACACACATCGGCATGTCTCTTGGTTCCAACAGGTTTATAAAGCACTGTTGTAACATATAGGTGTGTGTTCTCATATTCCTTACATGTGTTGCATGTTTTCTCCACCCTGCAGCGTCTGGTCATCCATGTCAGACCAACAATGGAGGCTGCAGTCACCTGTGTCTGCTCTCACCTGGAGGAGGCTACAAGTGTTGCTGTCCCACCGACAAGCAGTGCATGTCCAACTGCACTGCCAGCCAGGTGATTCACCTCAGCTTCACTTGTGTTACTCTGTCTGAATTCATGTCTCATGTCTGCATTTTAAACATTGCTTCATTTTCTTTTCATTTAGTTTTCAGTAAATTATGTTCCATGTTCCATTATTTTTGTGTTCTCAAACTACATCCGTCCCAGTGTTTACACACTCAGTGACTCACATTGAAAGCAATACAAACAACACAATACAGTCAGAATGATGCACCGAAACAAAACCTACAACTCCCGTACCAAGCTATTCTATTTAATATGTACATTTTAAACATTTGTTTGAACTCATTCCTGCCGTACTTTGTTCCACAGAGTACAGTAACTCCTCTAACAGAAACACAATGATATTTTATATTGGTCCTCCTCAATAACTGTGAACATTCAGATTCTTCTCAAATTTTGTTGACTCTCACTTGAAAAGAAAAGTTGGATATTGTTTGGTAATAAATTATAATAATGTATTTTGTGTTGTACATTATTTGTTTACTGATTCTAAACAGAATCCTCTGTCTCCCCCATCAGTTTGTTTGTAAGAACTACAAGTGCATTCCATTGTCATGGAAATGTGACACAGTAGATGACTGTGGGGACCGGTCAGACGAACCTGCAGATTGTCGTGAGTAAAGACTGAAAAATGACCATGTGTCCGCACGCACAACGCACGCACGCACACACACACACACACACGCACACACACACACACACACACACACACACACACATACACACACACACACGATGCGACACATAGTGAGCTTTTAGATCTGCTATTTTCAAAAGATTGTTTTGAAAAGTTGAAATTTTACTCGAGTACATTTTGATTTCCGGACTTTTACTTATTTCTATATTTCAGTAAAACATTGAGTACTTTTTCCACCACTGGGTGAGACACACAGGGTGACCTCTGCTATGGACTGGGGTCAGAGGTCATACATTTGTTAGGATGACATCATGTCTGCCAGTGATTCCCTCTTGTGGAATCTTCCTCTTGCTCATTGTCTTCATCAGTGAGTGTTCAATCTAGGATGACATCAAATACATGTGAGCTCTGTAGTCACTGTTAGCTCTCACAGGGAGCTCTGCAGCCCAAATGTCATTTTCTTGTTATTGTGCAATTGTTCCACAGTCCGTTGAGTTGGAAGGATAATTGTAGTAGTTTGTTGGTGGTGAAGGTGTCTGTGACTAAATGACGACAAACTATTGCTTGTCAGCAATGTGAGATTCCATAGATCCTCATTCCCGGGGACAGAGTGGCATTCTGACGCACCGCCATTCAGACTACGTGGCTTCCACGGGCGGTCAGGGTTATGCTGCGTTCACACGGGGCAGATTAAATGATGCATATCCATTCATTGTCAATGGATCCAGCAACATTCATGTAGCTCAGCTGCTCCAAATCAACAGTCTTTGCATCGTTTCATCTGCCATCGTGTGAACGCACCATAGTGTGAACGCACCATCGTGTGAATGCACCATAGTGTGAACGCACCATAGTGTGAATGCACCATCGTGTGAACGCACCATCGTGTGAACGCACCATCGTGTGAACGCACCATAGTGTGAACGCACCATAGTGTGAACGCACCATAGTGTGAAGCCAGGGGGGCAGTCAGACGGATATTTTGTGAAGCCACTAAGGAAATGAAAGTTCATATAATGGCCTGTTGTGGCGCTCTCATTGGGCTCAAAAAAACCCATAGCCCCATAGAAGTCCATGTATTTTGGCCCAACTTCACCTAGACTGTATTACCTTAATAAACATGGTCATGAATACTTTTTGCTTCCAGTCACTAGTTTAAAGTCTCATTTCTAATGTCATAATATTCTTTTTGGAAAATTATGGTCCCATTTATTAGAAAAATGACCATAAAGTCGCGCATGTTCTGAGGGGCGTGGCTACCGTTACAGTCTATGAACGGGATCCCCCACCCACTCGAGTCAAAATAAAAACCAACGAAGAAGAAGGGGGAAGTCCCGCCTCGTTGTCTGGGCCAGCCAATGGCCAGCTGGGCCAAAACGGATCTAGAAAGATGGCGACTTCCATTGCAAGGACTGACAGGCTTCATTTTACGTTCACGTTAGACCCGCGGAACGCTTTGTCCATATTTTTTACAGTCTATGTGTGAAGCACCATTGTGTGAACGCACCATCGCGTGAACGCACCATCGTGCGTGTGTGTATGTGTGCGTGCGTGCGTGTGTGTGCGCCATAGACTGTAAAAAATATGGACAAAGCGCTCCGCGGGTCTAACATGAACATAAAATGAAGCCTGTCAATCCATGCAATGGAAGTCGCCATCTTTCTAGATCCGTTTTGGCCCAGCTCAGGCCAGCTGGCCCATTGGCTGGCCCAGACAACGAGGCGGGACTTCCCCCTTCTTCTTCGGGTTTTTATTTTGACTCGAGTGGGTGGGGGATCCCGTTCATAGACTGTAACGGTAGCCACGCCCCTCAGAACATGCACGACTTTATGGTCATTTTTTTTATAAATGGGACCATAATTTTCCAAAAAGAATATGACATTAGAAATGAGACTTTAAACTAGTGACTGGAAGCAAAAAGTATTCATGACCATGTTTATTAAGGTAATACAGTCTAGGTGAAGTTGGGCCAAAATACATGGACTTCTATGGGGCTATGGGTTTTTCTGGGTCCAATGACAGCGCCACAACAGGCCATTATATGTTCCTTAGTGGCTTCACAAAATATCTCTCTGACTGCCCCCCTGGTGTGCTCGCACGCGTGTGTACATACAGTACATGCAATAGTGTATTCCTTGACATGACACTCTCAGAGTTACAGACCCATAAGGGTCCACATGGTTCCAAACTATCATTTAGCTGGGGACCTCCTGGAACTCCCTCAAGGACCCCCTGGGGGTCCCCGGACCCCACTTTGGGAACCACTGCTCTACAGTGTGTGAGTTGAGGTTTCAAAGGTTTTTATTTCAGGGACCCCGGCCCATAACTCTGAGAGCGTACCGTACACACGCAACCAAATGGACCGGTCTGGTTCCATTTGTACACTCTCAGAGGTACTGATCCGTAAGGGCCCATTTTGGTTCCAACTGTAACTGTCAATCATGTAGCTGTTGAGCCAGGATAGGCTATAGGCTGGGTGTGGCTGTGATCGCTCATCTATTGAACATCATTATTGAATCAATCCATTTCTCCACAGTGGTCTGTACGGCTATCAACACACACAGGCTGTGAGGCTTGTGGCGGAGGGGGGGGACCGGGGGGGAGGGTTGAGTGTGTGGTGCAATTAAGCTATACTGTTGTTTTTGTGTGTGGGGCGCCTCATGTGTGTGTGTGGGGGGGGGGGGGGTGTCACCGTGAAAAGTGGATATGGCTGTTTTTAGCGCAACGAGTTGTAACAGTGTTGTTCGATGCGAGTTGATCAGCAACATGTGAGATTGTAGATCTGTATCACTGACGCCGTTGTATAAGTTATGCTTAAAAATGAGATGTGTTCCATGTCTGTGAGGACGTGGGTTTATAATTATGAGAATAAATAAATAGCATATGCAAATTATTATTTGAATGAGTTAGTATATGAGTTCATCAGTCCATTGATTCATTATTCACAATTATGTTAAACAGATATAAAAACATACTGTGTATATATATATATATTTTTTTTTTAATATACTTTTATTATGTTCTGGTCCGCCTTCTGGACATTTTTAGCCCAATGAGTGTTTTTGAGTGGTCCCTTACGGAGCTATGTGTGTGGCTGGCTGGGTGGGTGCATCTGAGCACGAAAACAGCATGGTTGTTTTTCACCACCTGTGCGCAACCTATCACACACACACACACACACACACACACACACACACACACACACACACACACACACACACACACACACACACACACACACACACACACACACACACACATATTAACTGTATATATGGTGCCAGTACAGTACAGTACAGTACAGCAGTACAGTACAGTACAGTACAGTACAGTACAGTACAGTAGGGGGTAAGTAGAGGGACCCCCACACGGTAACTCAACGGTCATTTCTCAACCGTTTCGGACGCGGGGCAGCTCGCCAGAATCGGACCGGCACCCTGGGTGCGTTCCTGTGGGTCTGGCACCCCCCCCCCTTCCCCACACCCCCACTCGGAGTTGCACCATTCACTTTTTTTTTTTTGTATGCTTTGAATGGATTCAGCATCATGAAAACCCCCTAGTTTGACACATAAAGCATGATGACATTTTGCCTTCTATAGGTTGTTAATGGTATGGTCACATGTTTTGCCAATTATGAAAATTGCTCAACATATGCAAGTTAGCATCCGGCAGTTTCTACATGCCGGGGCCCATACTCAATACATCTAACATAAAACTGTTTCTATACATGCTGGGGGCCCATACTCAACACATCTAACATAAAACTGTTTCTATACATGCTGGGGGCCCATACTCAACACATCTAACATAAAGCAGTTTCTATACATGCTGGGGGCCCATACTCAACACATCTAACATAAAACAGTTTCTACATGCTGGGGGCCCATACTCAACACATCTAACATAAAACTGTTTCTATACATGCTGGGGGCCCACTCAACACATCTAACATAAAACTGTTTCTACATGCTGGGGGCCCATACTCAACACATCTAACATAAAACAGTTTCTACATGCTGGGGGCCAATACTCAAAACATCTAACATAAAACAGTTTCTACATGCTGGGGGCCCATACTCAACACATCTAACATAAAACAGTTCATGTCTACATGCTGGGGGCCCATACTCAACACATCTAACATAAAACTGTTTCTACATGCTGGGGGCCGATACTCAACACATCTAACATCAGTGTCTACATGCTGGGGGCCCATACTCAACACATCTAACATAAAACAGTTTCTACATGCTGGGGGCCAATACTCAACACATCTAACATCAGTGTCTACATGCTGGGGGCCCATACTCAACACATCTAACATCAGTGTCTACATGCTGGGGGCCCATACTCAACACATCTAACATAAAACGTTGGTGTACTCATGCAACATGTCCGCGTTCACAATGGGCTGACAAGTATACGATAGTGTAGAGGAGTACTAGACTAAAATGCGAGCCAACCTGAACTAATTTACAACAAAATGTTGCTTGCCGGCTGTTGTAAACTCTAATTGGAGCCTCGTCTGGTTCTGGCAGACCGGTAGTGTGTGTGCAGGCTGGGTGGTGTGTGACAATCCAGTTGAATTATTCCTTTGGTATGTCTCCAGTAGCTATAACTATAAAGTATGCTACAGTTCAGGCAGTACACAATACATATCTAGTACATTGTGTATTCACGTACAAGTACACAGCCATGGGCGATCAGATCATAACACCGGCTATTTTCATTTCATGTGAGCTCTGATAGAAATCGTAGTTACTCATGATTCCCATCCTGGGGCAAATAAATAGCAGTGAAGAGGAGAACCAAAGGATATCTTTCACGTGTATTAATTATTTCAACAGATAAACCTCAGATACAACGTACCAACCATGCTGTTGTTCCACTGAAGCTCAATTACTTTGTTATGTTCCTCCTCAGCTCTCCATGCTACACCGTCACATGACACCACAGGTAAGACTGTGTGTGTGTGTGTGTGTGTGTGTGTGTGTGTGTGTGTGTGTGTGTGTGTGTGTGTGTGTGTGTGGGGGTGGGAGTTCAAATATGATTCATTTTGGGGGTCTGCAGTTCAAATATGATTCAATTTGGGGGTCTGTAGTTCAAATATGATTCATTTTGGGGGTCTGCAGTTCAAAAATGATTCATTTTGGGGGTCTGCAGTTCAAATATTATTCATTTTGGGGGTCCCCAGTTCAAATATGATTCATTTTAGGGGTCCCCAGTTCAAATATGATTCATTTTGGGGGTCCCCAGTTCATAATATTTGACGATGGGATTCTCAGATTGGTGTATTTCTAAAAGTAAACCAACTCAAGTGTAATGTCTCACTTTATCCAGAGGTGGAGCCCTTCCTCATTTTAGCCAACCGTGACAACCTGATGAGGATCAGCTTGGACGGCTCCAGCTCAAAGCTCAAACAGGTGAAAACCATTGGACATAATTAACAACACATCCTCCTATGTAATCCTATACAATATTCTACACGCACTGCTTTTGATATGCTGGAATGTATTCCAGTCTAAGACTAACACAACTGCTGTGGTGTGACAGGACTTGAAGCTTGCAGTGTCTCTGGACTTTGACTATCAGCAGCAGAAGATCTACTGGATAGATTTGACAGAATGGACCTTCTTCTCCTATCACAGCATGATCAGTGTCATGAACATCAACGGCAGTGACGTCCAGGTCAGTGTGACAACGACAACTGAGGATGAATGAAGGATACTTGTTGTATTTATACTAGTACTCAGTGTACCAGTGCCGGTTCTAGGCCTTTAGTGGCCCCAAGCAACATAATATTCTGTGCCCCCCCCACCCCCTGCCCTGCCACGCGGGGGGGGGGGGTCTGGGGGGCGCTCTATGTAAAAAATAGCACATTACATATTTCTCAGAGTAAACAGTTGTGTTGGCTGCCTTTTGAAAACATTTAGTTTAAAAGGTCAAGAGAGATTTAACTGCTGTATTTCATATAGATATCTACTGTACACAATGTGGAATATGCAGCAGAAAAAGATGAGACTATTTTTGTTTTATATTATTCAGTTTGACTCGGTTTGATTCAGTTTTAAAGGAGCTGCGGCTAAACAGATTGTTTTGTTGTACTTTTTCTTTGCAGGAGGTCGGGTTTAATATGTAATATAATATGTAGGCTACTGTAATATGTTATTCTTGATATTGAGAACCACTGAGTTAGTGTACACACGCACGCACGTACCTCATGCAGTCCAAACTCTAACTATCATAATATAAGAATGAAGTCGTGGTGAGTATATTCAGAGTGCATGTATGGTTCATTAACAGGTCATTCACGACACCTCGACCATCATACCACGGGGTTTGGCTGTTGATTGGATAGGAGGAAACCTATACTGGACTGACTTGGTACATGACACCATAGGGGTGTCCAAACTAAACGGGTCGTACCCAACAGTCCTGCTCAACACTGACCTGGACCAGCCATACTCCATAGCTGTGGATGTACGCTACGGGTAAGAACACTGTGGTGACATCATGAACCACACACTGAATTTATCAACCATCCTGTGAATAGGGCTGTCACATTTACACTTTTAAGTTGGATAATTGTCACACAAATAATTGCTATCAACAATTTAATTGTGTTTTTGACATTGAACATTAAAAACATTTTAATCCATTTTAATTTCAGATTGCTCTTAAGGCTTCGTAATCAAAAATTGCACAGGACAGATTATGACAATAATATATGCAAAGACATATACTGACATATTTAATAGTATACTTTCCAAAAATAAATAAATACAGATACATTTAAACACACACACGCACTCGCACGCACGCACACGCGCGCGCACGCACACACACACACACACACACACACACACACACACACACACACACACACACACACACACACACCTGACACGGTGTCTCCCTGACAGATACTTGTACTGGACAGACGTGGGGAAGAACAACCCCCACATAGGGAGGATGGGGATGGACGGCACCACCAGGACAGTCATCGTGAAGGAGAAGATCTCCAATCCCCGCGGCCTGACGTTAGACTACATCGATGATCACGTCTACTGGACCAACGATAGGACACACATTGAGTTTGCCAACCTGGATGGAACCAACAGAAAGACAGGTGCACAACACATGCAAACACACACGCACGCGCACGCACGCGCACGCACGCGCACGCATACGCATACGCGCACACACAGAAAACATTGTTCACTTTGTTATACTCTATTGTATGTTAAAGCAGTATTTGTACTTTATTCCTGCATTTTATAACAGTCTGACTCTTTGTATTTGGGGTTCTGTGTGTCTGTAGTTGTGATCCAGGACAGCATCTTTACTATTACTGTGTTTGAGGATCACATCTATTGGACAGACTGGACGACCATGTCCATCTACAGAGCCAACAAGACTCATGGTATCGACAAGACCAGAATCATCAGCATGCTGAACCGTCCATATGACATCCACATCTACCACCCCTCTAGACAACCTGAGGGTCTGTACCACCCGCTGTAACACTCATTATTACTCTTCATTATGTTTCATGACTTTTATTTATTCTGTATTGTTGTATTAACTGATATGTTTTGAAAAGTGTTGTAACCCTACAACCTGGTGGTCCTATTGTGATAATAATGCCATTATAGGCAAGCTCATTGTTGCATTATATGTGGACATATTTAAATGACCCCCCCACCCACACACACACACACACACACACACACACACACACACACACACACACACACACACACACACACACACACACACACACACACACACACACACACACACACAGTTTTGACAGTTTTCTGAAATACCCCATGTTTCTGTGCCAGTGCCTCAGTGGTACTCCATATTTCATGTCAAGGACCCCCAGAATTACATATGCCACGACCCCCATCTGAAAATATGTTGTTCCAGGGACCCCCCCCCCCCCCATACATTTTCACGATAAAAATAAATAAATAGCAGACCTACAAGCTCGTAGCACGTCCGCGCTATGAGCTGGTAGATGTGCTATTTTTCAATAGCTAAAGTATAACATAATGCTTAAAACACTAAAAGGGGTTCCCGCCCAAAATGGGTTAATACATAAATAAAAGGAAATTTTTAAAAAGGAAAATAAGAAATACATTTGAACAGCATATGTACAATTTCACAATGCATCGCGGCGGGATGTGTTGTGAACTTGTAGAACAGCTGTTTTCATTATGAATACAGGTGTTCCTTATTATTGTTTTACTTACACACATCGGCATGTCTCTTGGTTGCAACAGGTTTATAAAGCACTGTTGTAACATATAGGTGTGTGTTCTCATATTCCTTACATGTGTTGCATGTTTTCTCCACCCTGCAGTGTCTGGTCATCCCTGTCAGACCAACAATGGAGGCTGCAGTCACCTGTGTCTGCTCTCACCTGGAGGAGGCTACAAGTGTTGCTGTCCCACCGACAAGCAGTGCATGTCCAACTGCACTGCCAGCCAGGTGATTCACCTCAGCTTCACTTGTGTTACTCTGTCTGAATTCATGTCTCATGTCTGCATTTGAAACATTGCTTCATTTTCTTTTCATTTAGTTTTCAGTAAATTATGTTCCATGTTTCATTATTTTTGTGTTCTCAAACTACATCCGTCCCAGTGTTTACACACTCAGTGACTCACATTGAAAGCAATACAAACAACACAATACAGTCAGAATGATGCACCAAAACAAAACCTACAACTCCCGTACCAAGCTATTCTATTTAATATGTACATTTTAAACATTTGTTTGAACTCATTCCTGCCATACTTTGTTCCACAGAGTACAGTAACTCCTCTAACAGAAACACAATGATATTTTATATTGGTCCTCCTCAATAACTGTGAACATTCAGATTCTTCTCAAATTGTGTTGACTCTCACTTGAAAAGAAAAGTTGGATATTGTTTGGTAATAAATTATAATAATGTATTTTGTGTTGTACATTATTTGTTTACTGATTCTAAACAGAATCCTCTGTCTCCCCCATCAGTTTGTTTGTAAGAACTACAAGTGCATTCCATTGTCATGGAAATGTGACACAGTAGATGACTGTGGGGACCGGTCAGACGAACCTGCAGATTGTCGTGAGTAAAGACTGAAAAATGACCATGTGTCCGCACGCACAACGCACGCACGCACACACGCACACACACACACACGCACACACACACACACATACATACACACACACACACACACACACACACACACACACACACACACACATACATACATACACACACACGATGCGACACATTGTGAGCTTTTAGATCTGCTATTTTCAAAAGATTGTTTTGAAAAGTTGAAATTTTACTCGAGTACATTTTGATTTCCGGACTTTTACTTATTTCTATATTTCAGTAAAACATTGAGTACTTTTTCCACCACTGGGTGAGACACACAGGGTGACCTCTGCTATGGACTGGGGTCAGAGGTCATACATTTATTAGGATGACATCATGTCTGCCAGTGATTCCCTCTTGTGGAATCTTCCTCTTGCTCATTGTCTTCATCAGTGAGTGTTCAATCTAGGATGACATCAAATACATGTGAGCTCTGTAGTCACTGTTAGCTCTCACAGGGAGCTCTGCAGCCCAAATGTCATTTTCTTGTTATTGTGCAAATTTTTAGGAGTGTTCCACAATCCGTTCAGACGACAAACTATTGCTTGTCAGCAATGTGAGATTCCATAGATCCTCATTCCCGGGGACAGAGTGGCATTCTGACGCACCGCCATTCAGACTACGTGGCTTCCACGGGCGGTCAGGGTTATGCTGCGTTCACACGGGGCAGATTAAATGATGCATATCCATTCATTGTCAATGGATCCAGCAACATGCATGTAGCTCAGCTGCTCCAAATCAACAGTCTTTGCATCGTTTCATCTGCCCGTGTCAACGCACCATTGTGTGAAGCACCATAGTGTGAAGCACCATCGTGTGAACGCACCATCGTGTGAACGCACCATAGTGTGAAGCACCATCGTGTGAACGCACCATCGTGTGAACGCACCATCGCGTGAACGCACCATCGTGCGTGTGTGTATGTGTGCGTGCGTGTGTGTGCACGCACGCGTGTGTACATGCAGTACATGCAATAGTGTATTCCTTGACATGACACTCTCTGAGTTACAGACCCATAAGGGTCCACATGGTTCCAAACTATCATTTAGCTGGGGACCTCCTGGAACTCCTTCAAGGACCCCCTGGGGGTCCCCGGACCCCACTTTGGGAACCACTGCTCTACAGTGTGTGAGTTGAGGTTTCAAAGGTTTTTATTTCAGGGACCCCGGCCCATAACTCTGAGAGCGTACAGTACACATGCAACCAAATGGACCGGTTTGGTTCCATTTGTACACTCTCAGAGGTACTGATCCGTAAGCCAGGGCCCATTTTGGTTCCAACTGTAACTGTCAATCATGTAGCTGTTGAGCCAGGATAGGCTATAGGCTGGGTGTGGCTGTGATCGCTCATCTATTGAACATCATTATTGAATCAATCCATTTCTCCACAGTGGTCTGTACGGCTATCAACACACACAGGCTGTGAGGCATGTGGCGGAGGGGGAGGGGGGGGGGTTGGTATACATTGGGCAGAGGGAGGGGGGGGGGGGTCCTGGGGGAGGGTTGGTGTGTGGTGCAATTAAGCTATACTGTTGTTTTTGTGTGTGGGGCGCCTCACGTGTGTGTGTGGGGGGGGTGTCACCGTGAAAAGTGGATATGGCTGTTTTTAGCGCAACGAGTTGTAACAGTGTTGTTCGATGCGAGTTGATCAGCAACATGTGAGATTGTAGATCTGTATCACTGACGCCGTTGTATAAGTTATGCTTACAAATGAGATGTGTTCCATGTCTGTGAGGACGTGGGTTTATAATTACGAGAATAAATAAATAGCCTATGCAAATTATTAGAATGAGTTCATCAGTCCATTGATTCATTATTCACAATTATGTTAAACAGATATAAAAACAACATACTGTATATATATATATTTTTTTTTATATACTTTTATTATGTTCTGGTCCGCCTCCGACGTTTTTAGCCCAATGAGTGTTTTTGAGTGGTGCAACCGCTCCCTTACGGAGCTATGTGTGTGGCTGGCTGGCTGGGTGCATCTGAGCCAGGGGGTCAGTCAGACAGATATTTTGTGAAGCCACTAAGGAAATGAAAGTTCATATAATGGCCTGTTGTGGCGCTGTCATTGGACCCAGAAAAACCCATAACCCCATAGAAGTCCATGTATTTGGGCCCAACTTCACCTAGACTGTATTACCTTAATAAACATGGTCATGAATACTTTCTTCTTCCAGTCACTAGTTTAAAGTCTAATTTCTAATGTCATAATATTCTTTTTGGAAAATTATGGTCCCATTAATTAAAAAAATGACCATAAAGTCGCGTATGTTCTGAGGGGCGTGGCTACCGTTACAGTCTATGATAGGGATTCCCCTCCCACTCGAGTCAAAATAAAAACCAACGGAGAAGAAGGGGGGAAGTCCCGCCTCGTTGTCTGGGCAAGCCAATGGCCAGCTGGGCCAAAACGGATCTAGAAAGATGGCGACTTCCATTGCAAGGACTGACAGGCTTCAATTTACGTTCATGTTAGACCCGGGGAACGCTTTGTCCATATTTTTTACAGTCTATGATCTGGGCACGAAAACAGCATGGTTGTTTTTCACCACCTGTGCGCAACCTATCACACACACACACACACACACACACACACACACACACACATATTAACTGTATTTATGGTGCCAGTACAGTACAGTACAGTACAGTACAGTACAGTACAGTACAGTACAGTACAGTACAGTACAGTACAGTACAGTAGGGGGTAAGTAGAGGGACCCCCACACGGTAACTCAGCGGTCATTTCTCAACCGTTTCGGACGCGGGGCGGCTCGCCAGAATCGGGCCGGCACCCTGGGTGCGTTCCTGTGGGTCTGCCCCCCCCCCCACACCCCCACTCGGAGTTGCACCATTTACTTATTTTCTTTTTGTATGCTTTGAATGGATTCAGCATCATGAAAACCCCCTAGTTTGACACATCACATCTACATAAACTTTAAAACATGATGACATTTTGCCTTCTATAGGTTGTTAATGGTATGGTCACATGTTATGCAAATTATGAAAATTGCTCAACATATGCAAGTTAGCATCCGGCAGTTTCTACATGCTGGGGGCCCATACTCAACACATCTAACATAAAACAGTTTCTATACATGCTGAGGGCCCATACTCAACACATCTAACATAAAACAGTTTCTACATGCTGGGGGCCCATACTCAACACATCTAACATAAAACTGTTTCTACATGCTGGGGGCCCATACTCAACACATCTAACATCAGTTTCTAGATGCTGGGGGCCCATACTCAACACATCTAACATAAAACTGTTTCTACATGCTGGGGGCCAATACTCAACACATCTAACATAAAACAGTGTCTACATGCTGGGGGCCCATACTCAACACATCTAACATAAAACAGTGTCTACATGCTGGGGGCCCATACTCAACACATCTAACATAAAACTGTTTCTACATACTGGGGGCCCATACTCAACACATCTAACATAAAACAGTTTCTACCAACGACGTCGAGTCTGTGGGGGCTATGGGGCTATAGCCCCCATGAAGAATTAAATAGCCCCTTTTAGCCCCCATGAAGATCTTCGTGGACATTTTATATTTATACATTACAGATTTTCTGGGAATTATTGACCCTCTGTGACTCTGTCACAGTCGCAAACTATTTACACATGCTCTGAAATTCCGAAAATGTGAACCTCTCCGCCAGCTGTTCAGAGGTGTTAAAAGTACTCAAATGCTAATCGGGTTTCTTTTGTTTTCACCTAGCCAGGTATTATATATGCCTACAGTAGGCTACAGTGCCCATAGGCGGCGGGGGTGTAAAGGCTTAGCCTTCCCAAACATTATGCTGGGTATTTTTTTAAATATATATAATATATGTGCGCAGCATTATATAGAAGGCTATTGTGTGTGTACTGTGTGTGTGTTGTTGCTGCTCCCTGGTGATCGGGTAGGTAGGCTATACAGCAACTGGACTAATCAGCATATGATTGGCTACTATTGGTATGTCTGTAAACCTCGTCCGCTTCCAGTCGCTTTGTAGCAAACAGTAGCGCGCGCTGGTTTGTTTTGGGAAACAACAAAACGCAAAATGTATTTTCCAAGGCAAAGATAAAGTAATTCAGAAGAAGAAGCTGTGACTCGGCTGTCAGAACTCAGCACCGCCACCGCACGGTTCACAGTTCACACCACTGCAGCAACACTGACACGACACGTTCAGCGGAGTGGCTGCTGTCTCTGTGCCGTCTGTGAAGAGCCATGATCCGCGACTCCCGGGAGGAGCAGCAACACCGCCGGGTAATCTACACAGACTATAGTGAGACTACACTGTACAGTAGCCTCCACACTGACTCGAGAAAAGACCCATATCGTCCAAAATAGGCTAATCAGTCGTTGTCTGTGTATAGGCTAATTCATTGGTAAAAGTATGCTAAATAACTCATTTTAGACCATTTGGGAAATAAATAAATCCGCGGCGACAGTCCCCCCCCAACGCAATTCTGTAGCCTACCCAAACTTCCCAAAGTACCAGTGAAAACATCAACTTATTTTTTTCCACCACTGCGGGGGGGCTGCGGGGAGGCGGGGCTGCGGGTAGCCCCCATGAGGATCATCAGAACTCTTCGGGTCTGGTTTCTACATGCTGGGGGCCCATACTCAACACATCTAACATAAGACAGTTTCTACATGCTGGGGGCCAATACTCAACACATCTAACATCAGTTTCTACATACTGGTGGCCCATACTCAACACATCTAACATAAAACTGTTTCTACATGCTGGGGGCCAATACTCAACACATCTAACATCAGTGTCTACATGCTGGGGGCCCATACTCAACACATCTAACATAAAACGTTGGTGTACTCATGCAACATGTCCGGGTTCACAATGGGCTGGCAAGTATACGATAGTGTAGAGGAATACTAGACTAAAATGCGAGCCAACCAGTTAATTTACAACAGAATATTGCTTGCCGGCTGTTGTAAACTCTAATTGGAGCCTCGTCTGGTTCTGGCAGACCGGTAGTGTGTGTGCAGGCTGGGTGGTGTGTGACAATCCAGTTGAATTATTCCTTTGGTATGTCTCCAGTAGCTATAACTATAAAGTATGCTACAGTTCAGGCAGTACACAATACATATCTAGTACATTGTGTATTCACGTACAAGTACACAGCCATGGGCGATCAGATCATAACACCGGCTATTTTCATTTCATGTGAGCTCTGATAGAAATCGTAGTTACTCATGATTCCCATCCTGGGGCAAATAAATAGCAGTGAAGAGGAGAACCAAAGGATATCTTTCACGTGTATTCATTATTTCAACAGATAAACCTCAGATACAACCAACCATGCTGTTGTTCCACTGAAGCTCATTTACTTTGTTATGTTCCTCCTCAGCTCTCCATGCTACACCGTCACATGACACCACAGGTAAGAGTGTGTGTGTGTGTGTGTGTGTGTGTGTGTGTGTGTGTGTGTGTGTGTGTGTGTGTGTGTGTGTGTGTGTGTGTGTGTGTGGTGGGAGGAAATATGATTCATTTTGGGGGTCTGCAGTTCAAATATGATTAATTTGGGGGGTCTGCAGTTCAAATATGATTCATTTTGGGGGTCTCCAGTTCAAATATGATTCATTTTGGGGGTCTGTAGTTCAAATATGATTCATTTTGGGGGGTCTGTAGTTCAAATATGATTCATTTTGGGGGTCTGCAGTTCAAAAATGATTCATTTTGGGGGTCTTTAGTTCAAATATGATTCATTTTGGGGGTCCCCAGTTCATAATATTTGACGATGGGATTCTCAGATTGGTGTATTTCTAAAAGTAAACCAACTCAAGTGTAATGTCTCACTTTATCCAGAGGTGGAGCCCTTCCTCATTTTAGCCAACCTTGACAACCTGATGAGGATCAGCTTGGACGGCTCCAGCTCAAAGCTCAAACAGGTGAAAACCATTGGACATAATTAACAACACATCCTCCTATGTAATCCTATACAATATTCTACACGCACTGCTTTTGATATGATGGAATGTATTCCAGTCTGAGACTAACACAACTGCTGTGGTGTGACAGGACTTGAAGAGTGAAGAGTCTCTGGACTTTGACTATCAGCAGCACAAGATCTACTGGATAGATGTGACAGAATGGACCCCCCCTTCCTATCACAGCATGATCAGTGTCATGAACATCAACGGCAGTGACGTCCAGGTCAGTGTGACAACGACAACTATGAGGATGAATGAAGGATACTTGTTGTATTTATACTAGTACTCAGTGTACTTATAATAGCCAGTTGGGCAGTAACGAGTTACTTGTTGTATATTACTGTAATATTATTATTTAACCCAATAACGAGTAGGCTACTGTAAGGCATTACTTAACCAAAAACATGTAATATGTAAAAAATAGCTCATTGAAAACATTTAGTTTAAAAGGTCGAGAGAGATGTAACTGCTGTATTTCATATAGATATCTACTGTACACAATGTGGAATATGCAGCAGAAAAAGATGAGACTATTTTTGTTTTATATTATTCAGTTTGACTCGGTTTGATTCAGTTTTAAAGGAGCTGCGGCTAAACAGATTGTTTTGTTGTACTTTTCTTTTTGCAGGAGGTCGGGGTTTAATATGTAATATAATATGTACTGTAATATGTTATTCTTGATATTGAGAACCACTGAGTTAGTGTACACACGCACGCACGTACCCCATGCAGTCCAAACTCTAACTATCATAATGTAAGAATGAAGTCGTGGTGAGTATATTCAGAGTGCATGTATGGTTCATTAACAGGTCATTCACGACACCTCGACCATCACACCATGGGGTCTGGCTGTTGATTGGATAGGAGGAAACCTATACTGGACTGACCCGGTACATGAGACCATAGGGGTGTCCCAACTAAACGGGTCGTACCCAACAGTCCTGCTCAACACTGACCTGGACCTGCCATACTCCATAGCTGTGGATGTACGCTACGGGTAAGAACACTGTGGTGACATCATGAACCACACACTGAATATATCAACCATCCTGTGAATAGGGCTGTCACATTTACACTTTTAAGTTGGATATTGTCACACAAATAATTGCTATCAACAATTGAATTGTGTTTTTGACATTGAACATTAAAAACATTTTAATCCATTTTAATTTTTGCTCTTAAGGCTTCGTAATTAAAAATTGCACAAGACAGATTATGACAATACATATGCAAAGACATATACTGACATATTTAATAGTATACTTTCCAAAAAAATATGTTAAATAAATACAGATACGCACGCACGCACACACCCTGTTGTAACCCTACAACCTGGTGGTCCTATTGTGATAATGCCATTATAGGCCATTATAGTACACACACACACACACACACACACACACACACACACACACACACACACACACACACACACGCACACACACACACACACACACACACACACACACACACACACACACACACACACACACACACACACACACACACACACACACAGTCGCACACCCCTGACCCTGACACGGTGTCTCCCTGACAGATACTTGTACTGGACAGACGTGGGGAACAACAACCCCCACATAGGGAGGATGGGGATGGACGGCACCAACAGGACAGTCATCGTGAAGGAGAAGATCTCCAAGCCCTACGGCCTGACGTTAGACTACATCGATGATCACGTCTACTGGACCAACGATAAGACATACATTGAGTTTGCCAACCTGGATGGAACCAACAGAAAGACAGGTGCACAACACATGCACACACACACACACAGACACGCACGCACACGCACACGCCTACGCACACACACAGAAAACATTGTTCACTTTGTTATACTCTATTGTATGTTAAAGCAGTATTTGTACTATATTCCTGCATTTTATAACAGTCTGACTCTTTGTATTTGGGGTTCTGTGTGTCTGTAGTTGTGAGTCATGACAGCATCGGGACTATTACTGTGTTTGAGGATCACATCTATTGGATAGAAGATACGACCGGGTCCATGTCCATCTACAGAGCCAACAAGACTCATGGTATCGACAAGACCAGAATCATCAGCAAGCTGAACCGTCCATCTGACATCCACATCTACCACCCCTCTAGACAACCTGACGGTCTGTACCACCCGCTGCAACACTCATTATTACTCTTCATTATGTTTCATGACTTTTATTTCTTCTGTATTGTTGTATTAACTGATATGTTTTGAAAAGTGTTGTAACCCTACAACCTGGTGGTCCTATTGTGATAATGCCATTATAGGCCATTATAGTACACACACACACACACACACACACACACACACACACACACACACACACACACACACACACACACACACACACACACACACACACACACACACACACACACACACACACACACACAGTTTTGACAGTTTTCTGAAATACCCCATGTTTCTGTGCCAGTGCCTCAGTGGTACTCCATATTTCATGTCAAGGACCCCCAGAATTACATATGCCACGACCCCCATCTGAAAATATGTTGTTCCAGGGATCCCCCCCCCCCCCCCCCCCCATACATTTTCACGATAAAAAAAACAAATAGCAGACCTACAAGCTCGTAGCACGTCCGCGCTATGAGCTGGTAGATGTGCTATTTTTCAATAGCTAGAGTATAACATAATGCTTAAAACACTAAAAGGGGTTCCCGCCCAAAATGGGTTAATACATAAATAAAAAGAAAATAAGAAATATGAACAGCATATGTACAATTTCACAATGCATCGCGGCGGGATGTGTTGTGAACTTGTAGAACAGCTGTTTTCATTATGAATACAGGTGTTCCTTATTATTGTTTTACTTACACACATCGGCATGTCTCTTGGTTACAACAGGTTTATAAAGCACTGTTGTAACATAATGTGTGTGTTCTCATATTCCTTACATGTGTTGCATGTTTTCTCCACCCTGCAGTGTCTGGTCATCCATGTCAGACCAACAATGGAGGCTGCAGTCACCTGTGTCTCCTCTCACCTGGAGGAGGCTACAAGTGTTGCTGTCCCACCGACTCCTTCTGGTCAGCTGACAACAAGCAGTGCATGTCCAACTGCACTGCCAGCCAGGTGATTCACCTCAGCTTCACTTGTGTTACTCTGTCTGAATTCATGTCTCTTGTCTGCATTTGAAACATTACTTCATTTTCATTTAATTTAGTTTTCAGTAAATTATGTTCCATGTTCCATTATGTTTGTGTTCTCAAACTACATCCGTCCCAGTGTTTACACACTCAGTGACTCACATTGAAAGCAATACAAACAACACAATACAGTCAGAATGATGCACCAAAACAAAACCTACAACTCCCGTACCAAGCTATTCTATTTAATATGTACATTTTAAACATTTGTTTGAACTCATTCCTGCCATACTTTGTTCCACAGAGTACAGTAACTCCTCTAACAGAAACACAATGATATTTTATATTGGTCCTCCTCAATAACTGTGAACATTCAGATTCTTCTCAAATTGTGTTGACTCTCACTTGAAAAGAAAAGTTGGATATTGTTTGGTAATAAATTATAATAATGTATTTTGTGTTGTACATTATTTGTTTACTGATTCTTAACAGAATCCTCTGTCTCCCCCATCAGTTTGTTTGTAAGAACTACATGTGCATTCCATTGTCATGGAAATGTGACACAGTAGATGACTGTGGGGACCGGTCAGACGAACCTGCAGATTGTCGTGAGTAAAGACTGAAAAATGACCATGTGTCCACACGCACGCACGACGCACGCACTCACGCACGCACGCACGCACGCACGCACACACACACACACACACACACACACACACACACACACACACACACACACACACACACACACACACACACATACATACACACACACGATGCGACACATTGTGAGCTTTTAGATCTGCTATTTTCAAAAGATTGTTTTGAAAAGTTGAAATTTTACTCGAGTACATTTTGATTTCCGGACTTTTACTTATTTCTATATTTCAGTAAAACATTGAGTACTTTTTCCACCACTGGGTGAGACACACAGGGTGACCTCTGCTATGGACTGGGGTCAGAGGTCATACATTTATTAGGATGACATCATGTCTGCCAGTGATTCCCTCTTGTGGAATCTTCCTCTTGCTCATTGTCTTCATCAGTGAGTGTTCAATCTAGGATGACATCAAATACATGTGAGCTCTGTAGTCACTGTTAGCTCTCACAGGGAGCTCTGCAGCCCAAATGTCATTTTCTTGTTATTGTGCAAATTGTTAGGAGTGTTCCACAGTCCGTTGAGTTGGACGGATAATTGTAGTAGTTTGTTGGTGGTGAAGGTGTCTGTGACTAAATGACGACAAACTATTGCTTGTCAGCAATGTGAGATTCCATAGATCCTCATTCCCGGGGACAGAGTGGCATTCTGACGCACCGCCATTCAGACTACGTGGCTTCCACGGGCGGTCAGGGTTATGCTGCGTTCACATGGGGCAGATTAAATGATGCATATCCATTCATTGTCAATGGATCCAGCAACATGCATGTAGCTCAGCTGCTCCAAATCAACAGTCTTTGCATCGTTTCATCTGCCATCGTGTGAACGCACCATTGTGTGAACGCACCATAGTGTGAACGCACCATAGTGTGAACGCACCATCGTGTGAACGCACCATCGTGTGAAGCACCATAGTGTGAACGCACCATCGTGTGAACGCACCATAGTGTGAACGCACCATAGTGTGAACGCACCATAGTTTGAACGCACCATAGTGTGAACGCACCATCGTGTGAACGCACCATCGTGTGAACGCACCATCGCGTGAACGCACCATCGTGCGTGTGTGTATGTGTGCGTGCGTGCGTGTGCGTGCGTGTGTGTGCGCGCACGCGTGTGTACATACAGTACATGCAATAGTGTATTCCTTGACATGACACTCTCAGAGTTACAGACCCATAAGGGTCCACATGGTTCCAAACTATCATTTAGCTGGGGACCTCCTGGAACTCCCTCAAGGACCCCCTGGGGGTCCCCGGACCCCACTTTGGGAACCACTGCTCTACAGTGTGTGAGTTGAGGTTTCAAAGGTTTTTATTTCAGGGACCCCGGCCCATAACTCTGAGAGCGTACAGTACACATGCGAACAAATGGACCGGTTTGGTTCCATTTGTACACTCTCAGAGGTACTGATCCGTAAGCCAGGGCCCATTTTGGTTCCAACTGTAACTGTCAATCATGTAGCTGTTGAGCCAGGATAGGCTATAGGCTGGGTGTGGCTGTGATCGCTCATCTATTGAACATCATTATTGAATCAATCCATTTCTCCACAGTGGTCTGTACGGCTATCAACACACACTGGCTGTGAGGCTTGTGGCGGAGGGGGAGGGGGGTATACAGTGGGCAGAGGGAGGGGGGGTCCTGGGGGGAGGGTTGGTGTGTGGTGCAATTAAGCTATACTGTTGTTTTTGTGTGTGGGGCGCCTCATGTGTGTGTGTGTGTGTGTGGGGGGGAAAGTGAAAAGTGACTGTTTTTAGCGCAGCGAGTTGTAACAGTGTTGTTCGATGCGAGTTGATCAGCAACATGTGAGATTGTAGATCTGTATCTGACGCCGTTGTATAAGTTATGCTTAAAAATGAGATGTGTTCCATGTCTGTGAGGACGTGGGTTTATAATTATGAGAATAAATAAATAGCCTATGCAAATTATTATTATTAGAATGAGTTCATCAGTCCATTGATTCATTATTCACAATTATGTTAAACAGATATAAAAACAACATACTGTATATATATATTTTTTTTAATATACTTTTATTATGTTCTGGTCTGCCTCCGACGATTTTAGCCCAATGAGTGTTTTTGAGTGGTGCAACCACTCCCTTACGGAGCTATGTGTGTGGCTGGCTGGCTGGCTGGCTGGGTGGGTGGCTGGCTGGGTGCATCTGAGCACGAAAACAGCATGGTTGTTTTTCAACACCTGTGCGCAACCTATCACACACACACACACACACACACGCACACACACACACACACACACACACACACACACACACACACACACACACACACACACACATATTAACTGTATATATGGTGCCAGTACAGTACAGTACAGTACAGTACAGTACAGTACAGTACAGTACAGTACAGTACAGTACAGTACAGTACAGTACAGTACAGTACAGTAGGGGGTAAGTAGAGGGACCCCCACACGGTAACTCAACGGTCATTTCTCAACCGTTTCGGACGCGGGGCGGCTCGCCAGAATCGGGCCGGCACCCTGGGTGCGTTCCTGTGGGTCTGGCACCCCCCCCACACACACCCCCACTCGGAGTTACACCATTCACTTCTTTTTTTTTATATGCTTTGAATGGATTCAGCATCATGAAAACCCCCTAGTTTGACGCATCACATCTACATAAACTTTAAAACATGATGACATTTTGCCTTCTATAGGTTGTTAATGGTATGGTCACATGTTATGCCCATACTCAACACATCTAACATAAAACTGTTTCTACATGCTGGGGGCCCATACTCAACACATCTAACATAAAACAGTTTCTACATGCTGGGGGCCCATACTCAACACATCTAACATAAAACTGTTTCTACATGCTGGGGGCCCATACTCAACACATCTAACATAAAACTGTTTCTACATGCTGGGGGCCCATACTCAACACATCTAACATAAAACAGTTTCTACATGCTGGGGGCCCATACTCAACACATCTAACATAAAACAGTTTCTACATGCTGGGGGCCCATACTCAACACATCTAACATAAAACAGTAAAACAGTTTCTACATGCTGGGGGCCCATACTCAACACATCTAACATCAGTGTCTACATACTGGGGGCCAATAGCCTACTCAACACATCTAACATCAGTTTCTACATGCTGGGGGCCAATACTCAACACATCTAACATCAGTGTCTACATGCTGGGGGCCCATACTCAACACATCTAACATGAAACTGTGTGGAGTCTCAGTGGTCAAGGAGCAGGCGGAACAGGGGATTGCAGCAGTTTCAAACGGCTCTTTATTTGTTTAGCAGCAAAGTATACAGAATGCATGCAGGAGAAACCCCACGTAGGTTCAGCATAAATTATATTCCATACAATTTAAGTTTCACAGGCGTCGTCGCCAGCCTGGAGAAGGATGAGAACAGAAGATTAGATTTCAACTCAGGTTTGTACAGTCACTGGAGGGCTGTGGTTTTAATAACGATAAGAGGTGACGGCGCTGCCTTGCTTCGTGACGTCATCGGTCTTTATCTTTAACTGTAGCGGGTCTTCTCCCCTAGCGGGTTCCAGCTCCGAGAGAGCACTAGCCGTCAGCCACTCCGGCGTATATAATGAGCGCCTGTTTGCCAGACAGGACTCAATGGATTGTCAAGAATTATAGGTTTCTTTCCGACCTTATTTTGGGTAGTGTCCTTGTCGCTGTCACTGTGGCGGGGCTGCCACCCTCCCGCCGCGCGATACGCGGACTTGGAACTCCCGTCTCTATATTTTTGTCATACAGTCCGATTGTCCCTCGGACATTCCCTGGACCGTTCCTAAAAGCCTGTGTTGAGAGGAGAATGACAATTAAGACATGCAGAGCTATTCACATGAATGTGTGTTCGGTGGAGGTGTGTGTGTCGTCTTACCCCCCGACGGTGTGCCGTGCGTGCCTCCGTGAGCATATGTGTGTGAACCAGCCGCTGTCATACGTAGACTGAGTCTTCCTTTTTATATGACGGGTGTGGCCGCTTGCTGATTTGGGTGCGGTCGATCCATCAGCTCCAGCTGGCGGAGGAGGAGATTCGGGACATACATTCCCTATCACACGGCCGAGGGCGTTCCTAACGGCCCGAGGCTTCTTCTGTCTGACAGCGTGTCTGGTTGCCCTGGCAACGCACTTACCATCGCGGGGTGTCGCTCTCGAGACCCCACACAGTTTCTACATGCTCGGGGCCCATACTCAACACATCTAACATCAGTGTCTACATGCTGGGGGCCCATACTAAACACATCTAACATAAAACGTTGGTGTACTCATGCAACATGTCCGGGTTCACAATGGGCTGGCAAGTATACGATAGTGTAGAGGAGTACTAGACTAAATTGCGAGCCAACCAGTTAATTTACAACAAAATATTGCTTGCCGGCTGTTGTAAACTCTAATTGGAGCCTCGTCTGGTTCTGGCAGACCGGTAGTGTGTGTGCAGGCTGGGTGGTGTGTGACAATCCAGTTGAATTATTCCTTTGGTATGTCTCCAGTAGCTAACTATAAAGTATGCTACAGTTCAGGCAGTACACAATACATATCTAGCACATTGTGTATTCACGTACAAGTACACAGCCATGGGCGATCAGATCATAACACCGGCTATTTTCATTTCATGTGAGCTCTCATAGAAATCGTAGTTACTAGTTACTCATGATTCCCATCCTGGGGCAAATAAATAGCAGTGAAGAGGAGAACCAAAGGATATCTTTCACGTGTATTAATTATTTCAACAGATAAACCTCAGATACAACCAACCATGCTGTTGTTCCACTGAAGCTCATTTACTTTGTTATGTTCCTCCTCAGCTCTCCATGCTACACCGTCACATGACACCACAGGTAAGTGTGTGTGTGTGTGTGTGTGTGTGTGTGTGTGTGTGTGTGTGTGTGTGTGTGTGTGTGTGTGTGTGTGTGTGTGTGTGTGTGTGTGTGTGTGGGGTGGGGGGTCCCCAGTTCAAATATGATTCATTTTGGGGGTCTCCAGTTCAAATATGATTCATTTTGGGGGTCCCCAGTTCAAATTTGATTCATTTTGGGGGTCCCCAGTTCAAATATGATTCATTTTGGGGGTCCCCAGTTCAAATATGATTCATTTTGGGGGTCTCCAGTTCAAATATGATTCATTTTGGGGGTCCCCAGTTCAAATATGATTAATTTTGGGGGTCCCCAGTTCAAATATGATTCATTTTGGGGGTCCCCAGTTCATAATATTTGACGATGGGATTCTCAGATTGGTGTATTTCTAAAAGTAAACCAACTGAAGTGTAATGTCTCACTTTATCCAGAGGTGGAGCCCTTCCTCATTTTAGCCAACCATGACAACCTGATGAGGATCAGCTTGGACGGCTCCAGCTCAAAGCTCAAACAGGTGAAAACCATTGGACATAATTGGACAAAACACATCCTCCTATGTAATCCTATACAATATTCTACACGCACTGCTTTTGATATGATGGAATGTATTCCAGTCTGAGACTAACACAACTGCTGTGGTGTGACAGGACTTGAAGAGTGCAGTGTCTCTGGACTTTGACTATCAGCAGCACAAGATCTACTGGATAGATGTGACAGAATGGACCTCCTCCTCCTATCACAGCATGATCAGTGTCATGAACATCAACGGCAGTGACGTCCAGGTCAGTGTGACAACGACAACTATGAGGATGAATGAAGGATACTTGTTGTATTTTATACTAGTACTCAGTGTACTTATAATAGCCAGTTGGGCAGTAACGAGTTACTTGTTGTATATTACTGTAATATTATTATTTAACCCAATAACGAGTAGGCTACTGTAAGGCATTACTTAACCAAAAACATGTAATATGTAAAAAATAGCTCATTGAAAACATTTAGTTTAAAAGGTCAAGAGAGATTTAACTGCTGTATTTCATATAGATATCTACTGTACACAATGTGGAATATTCAGCAGAAAAAGATGAGACTATTTTTGTTTTATATTATTCAGTTTGACTCGGTTTGATTCAGTTTTAAAGGAGCTGCGGCTAAAGAGATTGTTTTGTTGTACTTTTTTTTTGCAGGTGGTCGGGGTTTAATATGTAATATAATATGTACTGTAATATGTTATTCTTGATATTGAGAACCACTGAGTTGTGTACACACCCACGCACGTACCCCATGCAGTCCAAACTCTAACTATCATAATGTAAGAATGAAGTCTTGGTGAGTATATTCAGAGTGCATGTATGGTTCATTAACAGGTCATTCACGACACCTCGACCATCACACCACGGGGTCTGGCTGTTGATTGGATAGGAGGAAACCTATACTGGACTGACTTCGTACATGACACCATAGGGGTGTCCAAACTAAACGGGTCGTACCCAACAGTCCTGCTCAACACTGACCTGGACCAGCCACACTCCATAGCTGTGGATGTACGCTACGGGTAAGAACACTGTGGTGACATCATGAACCACACACTGAATTTATCAACCATCCTGTGAATAGGGCTGTCACATTTACACTTTTAAGTTGGATAATTGTCACACAAATAATTGCTATCAACAATTGAATTGTGTTTTTGCCATTGAACATTAAAACATATGAATCGATTTTAATTTCAGATTGCTTTTAAGGCTTCGTAATTAAAAATTGCACAGGACAGATTATGACAATAAATATGCAAAGACATATACTGACATATTTAATAGTATACTTTCCAAAAACATATGTTAAATAAATACAGATACGCACGCACGCACGCGCACACACACACACACACACACACACACACACACACGCACGCACGCACGCACGCACGCACGCACGCACGCACGCACGCACGCACGCACGCACGCACGCACGCACGCACGCACGCGCGCGCGCACGCACGCACGCACGCGCGCGCGTGCGCACAGTCGCACACCCCTGACCCTGACACGGTGTCTCCCTGACAGATACTTGTACTGGACAGACGTGGGGAAGAACAACCCCCACATAGGGAGGTTGGGGATGGACGGCACCACCAGGACAGTCATCGTGAAGGAGAAGATCTCCAAGCCCTACGGCCTGACATTAGACTACATCGATGATCACGTCTACTGGACCAACGATGGGACACACATTGAGTTTGCCAACCTGGATGGAACCAACAGAAAGACAGGTGCACAACACATGCACACACACACACACAGACACGCACGCACACGCACACGCCTACGCACACACACAGAAAACATTGTTCAATTTGTTATACTCTATTGTATGTTAAAGCAGTATTTGTACTACTTTATCCCTGCATTTTATAACAGTCTGACTCTTTGTATTTGGGGTTCTTTGTGTCTGTAGTTGTGATCCAGGACAGCATCAGGAGTATTACTGTGTTTGAGGATCACATCTATTGGACAGACTTGACGACCAGGTCCATCTACAGAGCCAACAAGACTCATGGTATCGACAAGACCAGAATCATCAGCATGCTGAACCTTCCATATGACATCCACATCTACCACCCCTCTAGACAACCTGAGGGTCTGTACCACCCGCTGTAACACTCATTATTACTCTTCATTATGTTTCATGACTTTTATTTCTTCTGTATTGTTGTATTAATTGATATGTTTTGAAAAGTGTTGTAACCCTACAACCTGGTGGTCCTATTGTGATAATGCCATTATAGGCAAGCTTATTGTTGCATTATATGTGGACATATTTAAATGACCCCCCCCCCCCCCCCACACACACACACACACACACACACACACACACACACACACACACACACACACACACACACACACACACACAGTTTTGACAGTTCTCTGAAATACCTCATGTTTCTGTGCCAGTGCCTCAGTGGTACTCCATATTTCATGTCAAGGACCCCAGAATTACATATGCCACGACCCCCATCTTAAAAACGTTCGCTCTAAAAGAATATATATTCAAAGATTTGAGGCGCATTTTCACGATAAAAATAAATAAATAGCAGACATACAAGCTCGTAGCACGTCCGCGCTATATGAGCTTGTAGATGTGCTATTTTTCAATAGCTAAAGTATAACATAATGCTTAAAACACTAAAAGGGGTTCCCGCCCAAAATGGGTTAATACATAAATAAAAGGAAAATTAAAAAAGGAAAATTAAAAATACATTTAAAATGTGACAACAGCAGATGTACAATTTCACAATGCATCGCGGCGGGATGTGTTGTGAACTTGTAGAACAGCTGTTTTCATTATGAATACAGGTGTTCCTTATTATTGTTTTACTTACACACATCGGCATGTCTCTTGGTTACAACAGGTTTATAAAGCACTGTTGTAACATATAGGTGTGTGTTCTCATATTCCTTACATGTGTTGCATGTTTTCTCCACCCTGCAGTGTCTGGTCATCCATGTCAGACCAACAATGGAGGCTGCAGTCACCTGTGTCTGCTCTCACCTGGAGGAGGCTACAAGTGTTCCTGTCCCACCGACTCCTCTTTGTCAGCTGACAACAAGCAGTGCATGTCCAACTGCACTGCCAGCCAGGTGATTCACCTCAGCTTCACTTGTGTTACTCTGTCTGACTTTATCCATTAAGGACAGGAACCCCTTTTGTTGTTTCAAGCATATACTTTAGCCATTGACAAATAGCAGATCTACAAGCTCAGAGTGCCGTGCTATTTGTCAAATATTGTGAAAATGTGGGGCAAATCTTTGAATGTATATTCTTTCAGGGCAAACGTTTTATAATATTTGGGGTCTTAGTTTGAGAATCACTGACATAGATAGATAGTTTTTATAGTTTGAGAATCAGAAACAGGTTTTATAGTTTGAGAACCACTGACATAGAAACATAGGTTTTATAGTTTGAGAATCACTGACATAGAAACATAGGTTTTATAGTTTGAGAATCAGAAACAGGTTTTATAGTTTGAGAACCACTGACATAGAAACATAGGTTTTATAGTTTGAGAATCACTGACATAGAAACATAGGTTTTATAGTTTGAGAATCACTGACATAGAAACATATAGGTTTTATAGACAACTGTCATGATTTAGAAGACATTTAGTAGAATCTGCATGGTCCTAAGTCCTAAATGGGTTACATGTCTTTGATATACACATTACTGATTATTATGGACCTGACCCTCTGTCTCCCCCTTCAGTTTGTTTGTCAGAAAGACACGTGCATTCCATTGTCGTGGAGATGTGACTGTGAGGACGAACACGCTGACTGCCGTGAGTAGAGACTGAACCATTACCTGTATTATCACTGTTTACACTGATTACAATGAATCCTTCTATGTATTCTAAAAAACACTGATGAATGCTTTATCAGAATAATAATAACGCAGAATGCATTAGACAAGACAGACTTCATTTCCAGAGTAACGTTAGAGTGAAACTAATTCATTCATTATTTTTCTCCTCAGCTCTCCAACCAAAACCAACTCACAACTCAACAGGTGAACAAAATTGAAACTGGTTTTTATATTGTATTATCCATGGTATTGCAATGAATGTAATCCTTTTTGACTGCTTATTGCTCTCTGTACAGAGTCCGAAGATGTCAGGTTGGTGGGAGGAACCAGTAAATGCACTGGCATACTGCAGATGAAACACCAGGGAGAGTGGAGACCAGTGTTGGCTTGGTTTGACTGGAACAGGATGTCATCATCTGTAGTGTGTAGACAGTTGGATTGTGGATCTGCTCTATCAACAGAATTTGCTTCTAGTTCTACACGTCAACCAGGATGGGTGATTCCATCTTCCTGTGTTGGCTCTGAGTCTTCACTGATGGAGTGTGGACCAGTAAAGTCCTATGATTCCACTCTTACACTGAAGCTCAACTGTTCAGGTAAAAGGAATAAACAGCATTATGCATCAACAATGTAAAAGTTGTGTTATCATCAACAGTTACACCATACAGAGCAATTTACATGTGTGATCGGAATACGCAAAGCAAGCATGAACTTAGCTCCGTTTTGAACCTCTATATCTACGCTGCTACGCTTTAGCTCAGAGATGAGGTTCCAACAAAAGCTATCCCTGCGCTGGTAGAAATGGGTTGAGCCCGTCGACAAGTAGTGGAATAAACCCCTTTTGCAGGATTGATTTAAAAAAGTAAAGGTATCAGAAGATTGCATTGGGAAAACCGGGGAAACAAATCGTACTGGCTGACAAACAACCGCTTTGGTTGTTTGATGCCTCAGTTAAAATGTTAGGTGCCTATGTTAAGTTTATCAACTGTATCTTGGTTCTGATACCTTTACTTTTTGAAATAAATACTGCGGAAGGGGTTTATTCCACTACTTGTTGACGGGCTCTATACACAGCTAGACTCCATTTCTACCAGCGCAGGGATAGCTTTTGTCGGAACCTCATCTCGGAGCTAAAGCGTAGCAGCGTAGATATAGAGGTTCCAAACGGAGCTAGCATGAACTGTAGTCAACAAGTTATCACACAAATGCAGAAACAAGTGTAGAGGGAACCGTGTAGTGCCTAAAAGATACTAGGAGACATTTCACTGCTTGTACTTGTATACGTTAGTTCCAGTGGAACCTTCAAAAGAAGGGTTTCACTGAAGAATGCAGGCAGTTAGGGAAGAATTAATCAATACCTGACAAGGGATGTGTTAAAGCAGGCGGAGCGAGACTGTTTAGAGTCCTATAAGTGGCCGTTGGCCGTACAGCACAGAGACTAAGTTGAATGCAATATAAAACTAAAATCTTGTCTAACTCGTTCTATGCAGGCAATGAGTTTTAATGACGTGAACACAACAATAAAACCGCACCACTCATGATGTCATGTGGCAGCCAAATAGACTGTTTGTTGGAGTGCAATGTTTGTTTAAGGATGTGAGGCGCTTCACACAAGTGTGATTTAAATAATAATAATAATTGTGGGCTCTAGTCGTGAGCCCACCATTATTGAAAGTATAATAATTCCACGCTCAAGATATAATACAACTTTCTTCTAAATACTGACCCCCCCCCCCCCCCCCCCCACCCCACCCCTCTCTCTCTCTCCCTCCAGAGTCTGTGAGGTTGGTGGATGGTCCTAGTGTGTGTTCAGGCCGAGTGGAGGTAAAGTCTAATGAGTCGTGGGCCTCAGTGTGTGAAGGTGACTTTGACCAGCAGGATGCAGAGGTGGTCTGTAGGGAGCTTGGTTGCGGAGCTTCTTCGGCCCTCAAGGGGGCGCTCTATGGAGAAGTGAACACTCCCATGTGGGCCAAAGAGTTCCAGTGTGAAGGCACGGAGTCTGCTCTCCTGGACTGTAGAGCCTCAAACTCAACCAGAAGCACCTGTTTGCCTGACAAGACCATTGGACTCACCTGCTCAGGTAAAGAGGGGCGCTAGCTATAGGATCGTACGTTGTAGTATAGGCTAGTAGTTCTGTGTCTGTGTGTGTGTGTGAGTATAGGCTGTGTGTGAGTATAGGCTAGTATAGTTCTGTGTCTGTGTGTGCGCCACATAATTGAGGCTAAAGGTGAGGACAGAAAAGTGATGATAAAAGCGCCCCTCGCTTCACACAAGTGTGATCTTTCATGTTTATTATAAAGTGATACTGTTTAAATGTTTACTCACTTTGTCTCTTTACAGTGGTTGAAGATGTCAGGTTGGTGGGAGGAACCAGTACGTGTTCTGGTTTACTGGAAATGAAACACCAGGGAGAGTGGAGACCAGTGGACGGTGGGGCTCACTGGAACCTGAAGTCCTCCTCTGTAGTGTGTCGACACCTTGGCTGTGGCTCTGCCGTTTCAACAGAGAGGACTTCTGGTTTCACAGGACAACCTGTATGGAGGATTACACCTTACTGTGTTGGGTCTGAGTCTTCACTGAGCGACTGTGTCATAATGGAGAATCATGTCACGCGGAAAGGTTTGATTACAGGCAAACCCACTGTGAACTGTTCAGGTAACACAATGACAGCAGTCCTTACAGTCTCTCATTTTCTCTGTGTATGGATGCGCGCGTGCGTGCATGCGTGCGTGCATGCGTAAGTGTCTTCGTGCTTGTGTGTGCACGTGTGTTTATGCGTGTGTGCATGCCTATGTACTGTGTAGTGACTAGAAATGGCCTTTAGTGTCATGAGCTACTGGGGAAGATCTCGTGATGATTATGATGATGATGATGATGATGATGATGATGATTTGTGTTTTGATTTATTGATAGTTCCATATTAATTACTTTATTTACGAATGGGTACAACACTGTTATCTGTTTAGGTTCTCAGTAAAACAAGGTTGACTTTCCTCTGATGTGATTAGATTCAATTTGCATCCATAATGCATTCATACATTCTCTTGTAGATCACTAACATAATTGTATAATCTCTCTCTCTCTCTCTCTCTCTCTCTCTCTCTCTCTCTCTCTCTCTCTCTCTCTCTCTCTCTCTCTCTCTCTCTCTCTCTCTCTCCAGAGTCTGTGAGGTTGGTGGATGGTCCTAGTGTGTGTTCAGGCAGAGTTGAGGTGAAGTCTAACCAGTCGTGGGCCTCAGTGTGTGAAGGTGACTTTGACCAGCAGCATGCAGAGGTGGTCTGTAGGGAGCTTGGTTGCGGAGCTTCTTCGGCCCTCAAGGGGGCGCTCTATGGAGAAGTCAAGGCTCCAATGTGGGCCAAAGAGTTCCAGTGTGAAGGCACAGAGTCTGCTCTCCTGGACTGTAGAGCCTCAAACTCATCCAGAAACAACTGCTCATCGGACAAGTCTGTTGAACTGACCTGCTCAGGTAAAAGCATGTTTTAATGAGGTAATAACATGTCGTCCCCCTCCCCCTCATGTACTTGATAGTGGGTGCAGCAGATCAAGTCATCAACGGCACCGCTCACTTCACACTGGGGTGTGATTTTATTTTTGATGCCCAGCTCTGTGGGTCTGTGTGAACACAAACATTGGCTGATGATTGATTGGCTGATCACCCCATAGTGATGATTTGATTGGCTGAGCAAAGTACATATTGAAGATAAAAGTGAGGGCAGAAAAGTGAAGACGCCAAAAGTGATTAGCCTTGAGGATTAGCCTTGAGGACGTATTATGATGTATGATGATAAGAGTGTCCCTCGCTTCACATGGGTGTGATTTATTTATTTGTTTGTCTGTCTGTTTGTTTGTTTGTTTATTGCGTTTACTCTCTTGTCTCTACAGAGTCTGATGATGTCAGGTTGGTGGGAGGAACCAGTATCTGTGCTGGTTTACTGGAGATTAAACATCAGAGAGAGTGGAGGCCAGTGGACGGTTGGTCTGACTGGAACCTGCAGTCCTCATCTGTAGTGTGTCGACACCTTGGCTGTGGCTCTGCCGTTTCAACAGAGAGGAGTTCTGGTGTTACACATCACCTGCATGGAGGATTACACCTCACTGTGTTGGGCCTGAGTCCTCTCTGAGTGACTGTGGAGATAAGATGTCTTCCACTTCCTTGTACGTACTGGAGGTGAACTGTTCAGGTAACAAACTACTTCAACTACAGTAATGTCTGACCAAGCCACAGGAAACACTGGCCCTGATTAATTCAACCATTCAGAGCCATTACTTGCTGTCTGTGAAAATAACACGTGTGGAATGTTCTGATAGGGCATTATGCCTCACTATACTATTATGCTATGTAACATTCATCTTGCACATAATGTCTCTGGGCTTGTTATTACTTTAGTCTATCTTGTTTTATTATGCCTTTATCATCAGTGACTTGAAATCTCTCTCTCTCTCTCTCTCTCTCTCTCTCTCTCTCTCTCTCTCTCTCTCTCTCTCTCTCTCTCTCTCTCTCTCTCTCTTCTCTTCTCTCTCTCTCTCTCTCCTCTCTCTCTCTCTCTCTCTCTCTCTCTCCTCTCTCTTCTCTTCTCTTCTCTTCTCTTCTCTCCTCTCTCCTCTCTCTCTCTCTCTCTCCTCTCTCTCTCTCTCTCTCTCTCTCTCTCTCTCTCTCTCTCTCTCTCTCTCTTCTCTCTCTCTCTCTCTCTCTCTCTCTCTCTCTCTCTCTCTCTCTCTCTCTCTCTCTCTCCAGACTCTGTGAGGTTGGTGAATGGGACTACTTTGTGTTCAGGCAGAGTTGAGGTGAAGTCTGATGAGTCTTGGGTCTCAGTGTGTGAAGGTGACTTTGACCAGGAGGCTGCAGAGGTGGTCTGTAGGGAGCTTGGTGTGAGGTTCCTTCAGTCCTCCAGGGGGCGCTCTATGGAGAAGCCAATGTTTCAATGTGGACCAAAGAGTTCCAGTGTAAAGGCCACGAGTCTGTTCTCCTGGACTGTGGAACTTCAGAATCAACTAAAAACACAAGCTCACCTTACAAGTCTGTTGGACTCACCTGCTCAGGTAAAAGACAAGATAAACTTTTGGTTTGGAACTTTGGATTAATATTTCATGATAAATAAATATTAAACTTTACTGTTTATTCTCTGGTCTCTGTACAGAGTCTGACGATGTCAGGTTGGTGAGGGGAACGAGTAAGTGTATTGGAATACTGGAGATGAAACACCAGGGAGAGTGGAGACCAGTGGATGGTCGGTCTGACTGGAACCTGAAGTCATCATCTGTAGTGTGTCGACAGCTGGAGTGTGGCTCTGCTGTATCAAGAGAAAGGACTTCTGCTTCTACACATGAACCTGTATGGTGGATTTCAGCTTCCTGTGTTGGTTCTGAGTCTTCACTGAGGGAGTGTGGAACAAAGAGGTCTGGCAATTCCACTGCCAGACTGGAGATTATCTGTTCAGGTAAAACAATGACTTCAACAATGACACTTTTACATTATGTCATCTATCTGTCAGTACAATATCTTATAATTAAACTGGTCATACAGTCAAATCTACCTGTATTACCAATTTCAGCCAATCACCTCTGTCTTGTTCCAGATCTGCTGTTTAAGCCAATCATCACCTTTGTACGCTCCCTTTCTGAAAGCCAGCAGCAGGAGCTGCATGTGATCAGCTGCTCCACCAACACAACACCACTGGATACAACACAACACACAACACCACTTGATACAACACAACACACAACACCACTGGATACAACACAACACACAACACCACTGGATACAACACAACACACAACACCACTGGATACAACACAACACACAACACCACTGGATACAACACAACACACAACATCTCTGGATACAACACAACACACATCACTGGATCCAACACAACACACAACATCAGTGCGTACCTTAGTACACTCCATTTCTGAAAGCCATCAGCAGGGGCTGCAGGTGATGGAGGGTTCCAGCTTCAGCATCAGATGCTCCATCCGGCTGCAATACCCAGGAGGCTTCTTCCACCTCACCTTCACTGGACAGCACACAACACCACTGGATACAACACAGCACACAACACCACTGGATACAACACAGCACACAACACCACTGGATACAACACCACTGGATACAACACCACTGAATGTAACACACAACATCTCTGGATGCAGCGAAACTCAGAGCCATACCCAGACATTCCTGTTTCCTGCAGCAAACCACACCCACCAGGGAAGTTACATCTGTGTTTATCACATCCACGTTTTCTCTCACTACTTCTCCTCTAAGAGCAAGGTCCTCTCTATCACCGTCACAGGTAACATGAAATGTGGTCTTTTCGAGTCACAATGTGAAACTCAAGCAAAGCAATCTTTACGCTGTTCTTTTGCATGATGTTTGATGTTCTAACATAATCTAACATATTTCCCCTCACAGCTTCTCATCTGACATCCCTCACAACTTCATCTCATCTGACATCCCTCACAACTTCATCTCATCTGACATCCCTCACAGCTTCATCTCATCTGACATCTAACGTTCTCAAATGTACAGTCATGGTGCTGCTGCTCTCCATCCTGATAATCGCTGTCCTCTATCGTCTCTGGAAGGTAATTATACTACTTCATTCAACATAACACTGCGATGCAGATGCAGCCGTTTTAGTCAGACATTTTTCATTTAAGAGAGCCGGTTGATTAAAGCCGGGCACTGCTGTGTTTCTCCAGGTCATCAGAAGGCGTCGTGCGGGAGCGCAGGACATCGGCGTTTTTTATTATGATGTCAGACGGGAGAGCGTTGAGTTAGTTTATTATAACGAACTTGCTCGTTCCGATGTTGAAGCCGGACTGAGTGAGGAGCCAGATTACCACCAGTATGAAGAGCCAGGTCCACAAGGAGGTGATGAAGCTGCACCCAGTGAGGAGACACAACACCTCCAGTATGATGGTGTGGGTGTAGGAGGAGGTGCTGAAGAGACAGAATACCACCAGTATGATGATGTGGGTGTAGGAGGAGGTGCTGAAGAGACAGAATACCACCAGTATGATGATGTGGGTGTAGGAGGAGGTGCTGAAGAGACAGAATACCACCAGTATGATGATGTGGGTGTAGGAGGAGGTGCTGAAGAGACAGAATACCACCAGTATGATGATGTGGGTGTAGGAGGAGGTGCTGAAGAGACAGAATACCACCAGTATGATGATGTGGGTGTAGGAGGAGGTGCTGAAGAGACAGAATACCACCAGTATGATGATGTGGGTGTACGAGGAGGTGCTGACGGGGCGGATCTCTAAAGGGTTTTGAGAGAGCACCACAGCAAAGGTCACAGATACAGGGCACAGAATAAAGTGTATATACATAATACAATCTGAATCAGCCCGCCTGGTGCAGAATAAATATTAAAGTATACCTAGACATATAGAAACATTTCAAAGATTCCTGTCCACCGTAAGATGAACCTAAGTAGGCTAGAATGGGGTTGGTAGGTTTAAGTATGTAGGACATGCCAAAGTTTGTGCTATTGTGGCAACTAAAAAATACGGGGAAGCAGCTTTTTGCTTCTACGGGCCGTCGGCATGGAACAAGCTCCCACTGTACCTTCGTCAGGCAGCCTCTGTAGACATTTTTAAAGCTCAGCTCAAGACCCACTTCTACAACATTGCTTTTAATTGAGTTTTAATATGCACGTTCCTACCCTGCCCTGACTGATTTGCTGCATGTGGTGTTTTTATTTGTTTTTATTTGTTTTTATTTATTTTATGTTCTTATATTCAATTTTGTTCTTTGCCATTGTTTTATCATTTTAACTACTTATGTTTTATTGTATTCTATTTTTGCCCCGTGAAGCACTTTGAGCTACATTTATGTATGAAAGGTGCTATACAAATAAAGTTTATTATTATTATTATTGCCATAGAGAATGCATTGGGCGTTTAGGTTAAATAACTCAGAAACTACAAAACATTTCAAAGTAAAAAGTTCCAGCATGTGTCTCCACAGTAAGCTGAATTTTACAAAGTGTGAATAGAGTTTCTAGGTGAAAGTGATTTTTTGAAATGCCACTATATATCTGCCTATAAATGTCTCAAATTTGAAAGCACTATATTTCTAAAACTATTAAACATTTCAAAGATTCCTTTTCAGGCAAACATGTCCACCGTAAGATGAACCAGGTTTGAATGGGGTTTCTAGGTGTAAATATGTAGGACTAGTAGCATGCCAAAGTTTGTGCTATTGCCACAGAAAATACAAAACATTTCAAAGTAAAAAGTTCCAGCATGTGTCTCCAAAGTAAGCTGAATAATTGTCTCACTTCAGGTGGCATATAATGATGCTTTTCGAATATTCCTGAGACTCCCAAGATGGACCAGTGCAAGTGAAATGTTTGTGACCAGTAATGTACCCACCTTTCATGCTGTAGGCTACTGAGCAATTTTATGTTTAGATTCATGTGTAGACTGAGGGAATCAAAGAATGTATTAATTATGGCCTTAACAGGGATCACACAGAGTGATACAGTCTTCTCCTCATGTTTCTGGAAACACTGGAGGCAATGTTTATATGTTTTTAATTGACAAGGACTGCCTGGAGTGAAAATAGCCTGATACATAGGCTATCTCTGTGTTGTTGTTTTGTATTTACTGTCATGTTTTTCCCTGTTTATATATGGACCCATTGTGTCTGAAATAAAGTTTTAAATCAATTAAAAGTGTGAATGGAGTTTCTAGGTGAAAGGGATTTTTTAAAATGCCACTATCTGCCTATAAATGTCTCAAATTTGAAAGATATTTCTAAAACTATGAAACATTTCAAAGATTCCTTTTCAGGCAAACGTGTCCACCGTAAGATGAACCTAAGTAGGCTAGAATGTGGTTGGTAGGTTTAAGTATATGTAGGACTAGTAGCAGGCCAAAGTTTGTGCTATTGCCATAGAGAATGCATTGGGCGTTTAAGTTTCTCATCCTCCGCAACACCCATTCTCATACACCATACGCGGTAGAGAGAACGTCTGTTTCGGAAATGATAATTTAATAATGTCAGACTATATTTTTAAATAAATCATGTTTATATTTAAATCAACTATTAATTTAAATATTATTCATTAACTAGATATTTTCTTTATTTCCTGTTTCATAAAAATAAAGCTTTAGAGCAAAGACTAGGCTGTCAAAATTCAGAGAGAAATCTGTTAACACTTTCTATGAAGCCCATGCCTATAATACATTATAAAAACTATAATGCACTATAATCTATTTAAAATATGGCATAATTGTATGACATGTCAAGTAACATTATACAGTACTTCATTGTTAGACACTCACTGAATTATTGATTTTTTTTTAATCCTCGTTTTTCATCATTTTTAGCCCATGTTTTTTGAATTTTTGAAAAATAAAATATCCTCGTTTTTCATCATTTTGGACCATGGGCTATAGCCCATATCGTACGGCATACTATAGCACTCCGTTTTTCATCATTTTTGAGGATTTTTTAAAAAAATGAAAAAATGAGAAAAACGATGGGTTATATAGCCCATCGTTTTTAGAATTTTAGAATTTTTCTTTAATCCTCGTTTTTCATCATTTTGGACCATGGGCTATAGCCCATATCGTACGGCATACTATAGCACTCCGTTTTCAGCATTTTTGAGGATTTAAAAAAAAAAAAAAAGAAAAAAACGATGGGTTATAGCCCATGTTTTTTGAAATTTTGAAAAAGAAATTTATCCTTGTTTCTCATCATTTTGGACCATGGGCTATAGCCCATATCGTACGGCATACTCATAACTTTTGAGTCCTACCAACCCCATTCTAGCCTACTTAGGGTCATCTTAGGGTGGACATGTTTGCCTGAAAAGGAATCTTTAAATTGTGTCATAGTTTTAGAAATATAGTCCTTTCAAATTTGAGACATTTAACATGGGGCTCAATGGCAGCTTTATAGGCACTCAAAAATCACATTCACCTAGAAACTCCATTCACACTTTTTATTATTCAGCTTACTGTGGAGACACATGCTGGAAGTTTTTACTTTGAAATGTTTTGTAGTGTCTGAGTTATTTAACTTAAACGCCCAATGCATTCTCTATGGCAATAGCACAAACTTTGGCATGCTACTATAGTCCTACATACTTAAACCTACCAACCCCATTCTAGCCTACTTAGGGTCATCTTAGGGTGGACATGTTTGCCTGAAAAGGAATCTTTGAAATGTGTCATAGTTTTAGAAATATATAGTGCTTTCAAATTTTGACATTTAACATGGGGCTCAATGGCAGCTTTATAGGCACTCAAAAATCACATTCACCTAGAAACTCCATTCACACTTTTTATTATTCAGCTTACTGTGCCCATGGTCTAAAATGATGAAAAACGAGGATACATTTTCTTTTCAAAAATAATTTCTTTTTTTTTTTTTTTTTCAAATCCTCAAAAATGATGTTAAACGGCGTGCTATAGTATGCCGTACGATATGGGCTCTAGCCCATGGTCCAAAATGATAAAAAAACGAGGATAAATGCTAATGTTTCTCATCCTCCGCAACACTCCGCAATTTGCTAATGTTTCACATCCTCCGCAACACTTTTTTTCTCCAAAAAAATCAAAAAACGATGGGTTATAGTTATGCCGTATGATATGGGCTATAGCCCATTGTCCAAAATGATGAAAAACAAGGATAAAAAAATGGGTTAACATGGGCTATAACCCATTGTTTTTTTTTCATTTTTTCATTTTTTTCAAATCCTCAAAAAGGATGAAAAACGGCGTGCTATAGTCATAAGGAGTGTTTTTTGTGCAAAACTAATGCTTGGAATGGATTCTGAATCATGAAAACCCCCTAGTTTCATACGTGTATGTCACATGCTACTTAAAGAATGATGAAATTTGTACCTTTTTGCCTTATATAGGATGTTAAGCGTATGGTCATATATTATAGTAACTCAAACTCACCCACGGGAGTTGAATTTCAAACTTTTAGTACATGTTATTAGACACCTTTAGAAACACATTGGTGAAGACATTTCTTGGTAACGATTTCTTCCCAGATTGGTCAAATACCTGATAAAATGCCCTTACTATCTGCAAAAGAGTAGCTTAAAGATGTACCAGTAAGAAGCCCTGATGGTGGTGAGAAGCGACCTCGGCCGCGTGCACGTGTCTGGGTGACAGACTGATGGGCGAGCGTTGGCGCTTTGGCATGGGGGGTCAGATCAGCATATGGAATGAATTCTGTACTGGCCATATATGGAGCGTGTATTGAGTGTACTGGCTTTTGATGAGGTCAGATCAACATAATGGAATGTCAGAACAGGTCAGCTCCATTTATGGAGCGTGATGATCTATGATCCAGTCTTCTCCCTCACTGACAGTGTCGTATGGACACGGCCATACTGTATATACACGTGACGGACTCGGGACTGACAACCATATATGGTGGGGTGACGTGTCACGATGCGTGACGGACTGATGGCCATATATGGTGGTGCGACGGAGTCACTGACTGACAGGTTTCTCAGGTTTTCATATAGTAATCTGTGGCCTACGGTTGCAACTATACCGGCCACCAAACGGATGGAGGATTGACTGAATGTATACGGATTCCCATTCCCCCTCCTTGGTGCCGGCTCTATTTTCTGTGTACCACCAGAGGGTGCTGTTATGCAGATTAACAATTCATTTTGGCTACCGTCTTGTATTTCTGTATTTTCATTGTATTTAATTTCTATATAAAAAAGGACGTTGTAGGTTAAAACAAGTTAAAAAGAGATTGTATTTGTATTCATTCAAGTATTAATGTTAAAACCCAGTTAAAACCACTATACAATCACACACACCATTGTAAAAAAGACATCTTAATGCATTTCATGTCAAATGTAAAATATTATAAGATGTTTGTACTATAGACAGACAGTCACATTATGTTTTGTGTCTTGAACCACTCATTTGCAGCCGGCAATGTCAGGCAGACCTGATAGGCCTGGCCAATCAGCGGCAGCAAGGCATACACAGTGCTGCCTAGCTGGTCTTGTGTGCGTGCGTGCGTGTGTGTGATGTGTAGGCTACGTGTAGGCTACCATATGCTTGTCCAGTGGTTAGGGCAGCTGGCGGTTCTGGGTACGATGCTTGCTTTAGACAGAGTGAAATGGATGGATGAATTCATAATTAAATAAATAAATAATAAATTAAATAATAGTTAAATACATTAATTTCCGGGGGGAATGGATGGATGGATGGATGGATGGATGGCACTTTCCCACTTTCCCAACGTCCTTTTGTTTCAAACAAGACGTACTTTTGTTCAGTAGATGATGCTGAATCTGGGGAACCTGGTCCCGTTGCTCAAAGACACTCCTAACACCAAAGGTCAAGGGTATGACCTTTCGCAGGCTTCGTTCCGGCCTCCGCATCTAAAAATCAATAAAATATTCAAAAGAAATCCTTTCTTTCCAAACAAGACTATTTCTGAAGCACGCCTAATCCAATGAAAGTGGTCTCGTAGCTGTACGACACTTCTGACCTGCCACCAAATCAAAAGAGACACGTTTTTTTCAGCCCCAAAAGCTCAAATATTTTTTCTTTTTCAAAAACCACTTATTCTGACTTCCTTTTTTGCGCTGCGATGCGCTGTGCTTGAAATGTACTGTAATTCTGCAAACTGTTAATAAATATTTCAATCAATCAATCAATCAATCAAAAAACACACACACACACACACACACACACACACACACCCAAAAAAGGCAAATGTCAGCAGCCTAAATGACTACCGGCCAGTGGCACTGCACCTATCATCATGAAGTGTTTTGAGAAACTGGTCCAGAGACATATTACAGCTAGTCTTGACCCCCACCAGTTTGCATACAGAGCTACGCCAGGCTACTCTTCATAGACTTCAGCTCTGCGTTTAACACCATCGTGAGTTTTGTTTTGGAACCATGTCGATGTGATATGCAAAAGGACTAAATGAGACTGATAGGGGATCCACCACACACAGTTTGACCTGTATACGAGTCATTCTGTTCAGGTCTTCTATAGCTATACTCTTTGACTCTGCTGCCCCTCGGAAACAAACTGTATACCGCCTATAATGTATTCTACATGGTATGATGTTGTCGCTTGTTGAAGTTCTTTTGGCCACTGTGCAACCCACAGGCATATACATTGTATGACACAGTCATACGATGGGACATAAATTAAGCTTAAAAGGTGTGATTGAGGTGGTGTACGAGGAGAACATGGAGCTGATGATGATTAATAAAGAATCACAGATGTTGGCATTTTCCTTCCTTTCTTGTGTGGTTTGTGGTGTAGTAGTGCAGTGCTAACTGGAAATGATATTAAAAATGATTGTGTGTATACATGCATCTCTGAAAGAAAGCATTACAAGATATAGACTATACTTGTGAGTTTAAAATAAAGGTTGTCAGGGAAGGAACTGGAAGTTTACAGTACATTTTCAATTCCGTACTTTTACTTGTAACGAAGTATAGCCTACTTCTAAATTGCAGTAGGTAGGCCTACTTTTACTTAGGCTAAGTAAAACAATTGAGTATACTTTTTCCACCACTGCTGAATTTAAAGAGCATCGTCTGTAATAACTGTTACAAAAGGAAAAGACGGAGGTCTGTTTTTTTATGGCTGTTTCATGCTGATGTTATTTTTTATTTGTATTGAAGTCCAACCAACAACAATAATGAACAGTTTACAACCAAAACGTGAGATGCCACATGTTGCCAGGGTATAAAACCTGACTCAGTGGAGGCTGTTATCCCAGGATGTTATACCGACCAAAAAGAAGAAGAAAGGAGAAGAAACGTGGAAAAAATAGGATGGAAATGGAGGAAAAGAAATGGAAAAAAAAAATAGAAGAAGAAGAATCAATGAGAGAAAGGGAAAAAAAACAGTCGGAAAGGAAGAAAAAGCTATAGGTGAGCAGAGTTAAAGAGAGTCTCTATAGGTTGAGTGGCGTTTTTTTCCTCTGCACGCCAGTCAGTTGGCTCGCGACGATTCCCAAAGATGGATAATGGTTTTGAATAGAAAAACAAAGTCTCCCTCGTCTCTTTTCTTTTTTTTTTTTTTTACTTCTGGGAAGGAATCATGCTGTCGATGGCCTCGCCCTTCTCCAGCTTCTTCTCCATCTCCACCATGAGCTTGACGCCGTCGACCACCATCTGCACCTGTGACACCTCGGAGGAGCCCAGGCGATCCGCGTTGGAGATGTCGAACACGCCACCCACGGAGGCGGTGTCCACGCCGCCTGGTGGAATGGAAGGGAAGAAAAATAAAGAGTTGTCATTTAAACGCAAACCCGATTGTCTTTGAGTTATGGCACAAATCATCTCTTAAATGCCATTAAGGCACTAAAAATGATACCATGTCTCGCTAGATTTGTTTGTTTTTCCAATGTATCTGCCACTGTTGTCCTGCACTTCTTTGCCATGTGAAAATAATTGTGTTAAGTGTTGTTGCTGTTCTAACCGTTTGTTTTTTGCTGTTTGAGACCGAAGATGAATTTCCACACGTGGACAATAAATGAAACTAACTAAGGTTCTGTAGTGTGTGTGCGAGAGAGAGAGAGAAGGGGAGAGAGTGCATGTGTGCATGCATGCATACCTGTGCCGCGCTTCTGCAGACGCAGTCTGGTGAGGATCTCCTCGAACTTGGCGTGCGTGCTCAGCTTGGGCAGCTTGACGTGCACGCCGCCGCGCAGGCCGGTTCCCAGGTTGGAGGGGCAGGTCAGCACGTATCCCAGGTGCTCGTTCCACATGAACCCGTGGTTGTTCTTCTTGAAGACCTCCTCGATCTGGTGGGACACGGTGAGACACAGAGAGTCAGTTATATATAACATTTTGAGTAACGGAACAACGGCGTGTGTCCGCTGCTCGTCGTCTAGAGCTGCTGGTGTTTTTGACGATGGATCTCGATCGACGTGACGTATACCTTTGCCAGACCAGTGCAGAAACGCCTGAAGACCTCCCTCATGTTGCCGCCCTGCTGCATGGAAATGACGCGCAGATGATCCTCCTCATTCACCCAGACGAGGAAGGTCTTGTCGTCGTTGTGCCTGCACAGGAACAATCAATCGATCAATCAATCAATCAATCAATCAATCAAAGCACGCGACCCCCCAGGTTAAGAACCCCTGGTCATGCTGGACCTCCAAAAGGCTTTTGACACCGTGAACCACTCCATACTGGTTAACAATTAAGCTAAAAGCTGTTGGTTTTGATAGCACATCAGTGAGCTGGATGCAATCCTATACCTGGAGGGGAGAGAACAGATGGTGGAGGTGAACGGAACACTGTCCCGTCCCCCCCCTCCCAGTGAGCTGTGGCATTCCTCAAGGAAGCATACTAGGGCCTTTACTGTTCCTAATATATGTAAACGACATGACATCAGCTTGTGACTGCAACTGTACCACAGCACCTCAAAGGCCCTTAAAACAAGGCTCCAGACCTCCCAAAACAAACTGGTCAGGCTCCTACTTGGCCTCACCCCCCGAACCCACCTCACCCCTGCCCACTTTGACAGCATCTTGCAATGGGCCTGGTCCACAGGATTCGATACACCGCCAAGATACCCATGTACCTGTCTAGATACTTCCTTAATGTAAACGAAGTCCACATACCCACAACACCAGAGGGAGTGCAACAAACCATGTACAACCCAGATTCGGCACAAACAAAAGGGACTAAATTATTTCCGCTCCCATGCCAAATTCCGGGAGGAAAAACGGGGCACGCACCGGGGTGAGTTGTCCAGTATTGCTTTTATCTAATCACCGACACGAATTTGAGTTTGTTATTTACAGCTATAGGTAGAGTAGTGGGGGCGAGATGGAACAGGGGCGACCGTACCTGTGCCGGGACGTGCACTGCAGTCACGACTCTGAAGTGAAACCATTTTTGACTTAAAAAAATGGCCAACAGTTCCGTGTGGTCGGTTTCGTGTACTCACCAGATGCCTCTGGCGTCGGGCCAGTCGCGGGCCATGCCGGCGCAGGTCAGCAGGGGAGACACGGGCTTGTCGAACAAGAAGTGGTCGTTGATCAGCTGGTCCTGCTCGGCGTCGGTCATGGACTTCAGGGGGTAGTACTTTCCCTTGAACTCGCCCTCCAGAGGGGTCAGAGCTGTGGAGAGGAATTAACACACACACGCTGAGCTCAAACCTCTTCCCATCTGACTATAGGACCGACCTGCAGTGGTTCCACAAACTCTGAGCCCCAGCGGAGACCCCCATTTGAAATGACATGCCAGAGAGACATCCCATGAGAGAAGATTCTTTTTACGGCTCTGGCAGTGGGATTCTCAACCATTTTCATTTCAAGGAACCCGCAGTTTTGACACGCAATTATAGGCTGTACGGACCCCCCCCCATTTGAGACCCCCACTTTACATCGTAAAATCAATGTTAATTAAACTCTGAGAGTGTACAAATTACCATTTTGTACACTCTCGGAGTTAACCCACTTAGTTAAAAACATTCACTTTGAAAGAATATATATATATATATTCAAAGATTTGCGCCACATTTTTTACGATTGGAATTCAAGAGACTGTTCCAGATTGCTCTGCGGACATGCCGCCTGTTGTCTGTCATCGGCCTTATATATAATAAGCTTACTGCCATAACAGCCCTGTACTGTACTGTACTGTACTGTACTGTACTGTACGTGCATATCTATCAAGCTATTAATAGTCGCTCTGCCGGCCTTACCCTCAACGGACAGCCTCTCGATAGCTCTGCGCTCTCCGCGGCTGGTGTGGGGGGGGAGGGTGTATCCCTTGATGCTGCGGCCGGTACGCACGCGGCTGGACAGAACGTAGGCGGGGTCCAGGTCGTCACCGCCCTATAGGATGAGACAGGAGGAAAGGTCATGTGTCATGTGATCACACTGTTGATATAGAGCAAGGGGGTTCTCAAGGGACCCCCGGAAATGCTTTGGCCGTGTCTCAGTCGCAAACCCCCACCATCACCCCCCCCCCCCCCCCAAAAGCAATACAAATTGACTACAATGACCTTAAAATACATCATAAATAAATACTGAAACCAGATATAATCATCAAGGAAAGTGTATGCATGCACTATGTGTGTGTGTGTACTGTCCATTTTCCGGTCGCGACCCCCAGGTTGAGAACCCCCTGATATATAGACGACCACCCAGAGAGGTAAAAGCCGGGGGGTTTAAATACACCTTCTAGGCGTTTAAAAAAAAACTACGACATTGTTTATTTCTTTTTAAAAAGTGAAACATTCCACCATATATATATATATATACCTTCAGGTTCTCGAAGTTCATGTCGGTCTTGTGCTTGTCGGTGGCCTTGTAGCCTCCATGACGGTCTGAGATGATGGGGTCGAACAGTTCCTTGAACACCTCGTAGGACTCCTCGTCTCCGGCGACGCAGCCCACGGTCATGATGAAGGGATGACCTGAACACAGAACGCAGATTAGAACATGTACGGTTTTTACACACGGCTATAATGATGAACCTGAACACATGTGGCAGAAAGAATATGTATTGTTATGATATGCTTAGGTATTCCAGGCCACTAGGTGGCACTGTTGTCTGTGAGAATACACTGCTGGGTACTTGGAGGGAGAACGCAGAATAAAGATCATTCATTGTTGACTAGTCCTGAGTGTCAGACGCTCATTACATGGTGTCAGCTCATTACAATGTACATACAATATATCAAACGTCTGCGTGTGCGTGTGTGTGTTATTTGGGTGCTTCCGTGTGGCCACTGCTCACCAGGATTGTCCACTCCCGTCTGGATGACATCGTCCAGGGTGAAGCCGCTGGGGGTCTGCCTGTCCCTCAGCTTGCCGTACAGCTCGGGGGTCAGGATCTTGGCCATGTGGTTGTTGTGCTTGGACAGGTCGGGGAACTCTTCTTCAGTCTTGAAGTTGAGCTTGAAGTTGTTGTGGGTGTTTCCGAAAGGCATGATTGCGTTTCTTACACTGCAGAGAAAGAGAGAGAGAGAGAGAGGGAAATGTGCATTACATTTAAGTGACCATACACACTACAATTGCTGAGGAAACAACATTCCGAGACACTCGTCAATGCAGTTGCACGATGCAAATATAATAGAAGTTGAAAGAAAAGCTAATAATAGTAAGTATCTTTAGTGCCCACAATTGGCATTTAGAAATGGAGATATTCAAGTTGGAACAGCTGCAAAGAGTTTACGTTTTCCTCGACGGTGGAATTCTGTTAACTAGTGTCACTCAATTCCCCGCGGATCAGATGTCACCTTGGAATAGATTAGGGGCGAGCAGAACTAGCCGGGTGGGGTATTTTTATCATCCGCCTGACCTCTGACTCTGTGGCCTGCTTGGTGTCAATGGTGTCTCCTCCTAGACGCCATATATCCTTGTCACAGAAACACTCCCACCTCTCAATCTTGCGCCGAGGCAAAAATAACCACTGGCATTTCTTCGGCATCTTGTCTTATTCTCTTGCCGTATATAAAGTATAGTAGGCTATACGTTGAATTGCCTTTGTGTCTGAAATGTGCTTTACAAATATAGTCTCGCCTTGCCTTATTTATATGAAGAAATAACGTCTTCGTACATTAGAGCCCCCTATACTATCAAAGAACACACGTTTTGCCATTGTCACCGTTACCTAACCTCGCTCAGTGTTCATTTAACTTTGAAGGTGTTAAAATGAACCAACAAGGGTCCTTTCTATACACTCTCAGAGTGAATTCATCACTGTGGATTTGGACCGTCCAAATGAGCTCTTTGACAATATAGCTTCACAGAGATATTGTAATTAAAACCCTTCCAGACATTATCTTCTTACTGTCGATAACACACAAAGCTGTCTTGAAAAGATTTGTGACGTGAATAATTAAACACTGATGCATGCACTGATACTGCATTGTTGTTACCACAAGAAATTCACTATTATATTATATTATATTATATTAGTACATTATGTAATAGTACATTATGTAGTCACGCATGCCTTTTAAGGTGCAGCCGTCATTGGACACTTTGCCTAGGACTTCATGATACTTAGTGACCCTGTTGGCCTATTGCCCAAAAAGTCATTTAAGACTTTAAACCGGCTACATTCAGTTACCACCAGACATCCAAGCCTATCTCTTTACTCCTATTCTAAAATTACAAGCTGCAAACTGCATCACCTGTTTGCACAAATCAATGTCTAAACGAGACAGCTCAACAGAGCACGCAAACTCTGCGTGCATTTCTATATCTAACACAGCTATCTGATGCCGTTTAGAATGGGCTCTCTAATGTCCAACACAGCTCAAATTAAATGTTGTCCATGCAGAGTCCAATCTGTTGTCCTCAAAATGTTAAGCATTCTTCCTTTGAATGAATACATGGAAAATCCATTCCAGATGCACCAGCATTTGTTTTCTAACGCATTTTAAATTGATTCTTTTAGTGTCCATGTAGGTATCCAGATATCTGTGTAGTTCCATCCTTCATTCCACAACAACAAACATTTACGGTAGAAGAAAGGGAAAAAAAGCTTGTTTTTTTACCTGCACACGCCAGACAAAGAATTGAGGTAACAGTCCTTGGGATTACAGCCTGTTTTCCTAAGACAAAGTAGGGTCACCCAACTCTCAAGTGCTCACTCTCGGTTTATATACTGTGGCAGACGCGTCGCCATTGGCTGGTGCCCCTCGGTTGCTCGCCGTGCCCTCATTGGCTATTGCAACAGCCCCTATTCCTGATACTCGGTGTGACAAAATGCATGCATTCATACATCTCAAGGAGGAGGGGGGGGGGGGGGGGGGGGGTGCCTGCAGCTGTACCCACACCTCTCTCACCCTCAGGTCTCCCACCTCTCACCCTAACACCGTGGCTGTGCCAAGAGTAGGAGGGGGGGAGGGGGGCTCACAGCTAGGGGGAAGACAGAGAGTGTAAAAAAGCTGAGCAACACTTTAGCAGTCATGAATGACTCCAGGTATAGTACTCAACGACAGCTGCTTGACAGTGGACGGGAAAGGATGACCCTTTGTTTAATCGCCCTGCAACTGAACGTATACATAAACTAAAGAGCAGGCCTTTGATTTTTATTTTATTTAGTATCAGTTTCTTTTGCAATAGCAATGTAATGTGATACAATTTTATTATAATTCGACAGTGGAACTGGAAAAAAAAAAGACAATCAATTGATATAACAATAAGTTCATTATCAGTATATAGGCTAAAACATTCAAGTGTGGTTGCATGAACCACTGACATGGAAGCGTATAGGTTATCAGAAAACCTTCATGCTGAGACATTTGTAGAATCGTCCTCAGGTCTAACTTTGTGGGGTCATTTGGTGGGGGGCGTTCAACTTTGACCCCTCTCTCTGTCACATGGAACTATGCGGGTTTTGTGCTGCTGCTGGTGATACTGGACACGAGGAATAGTTCCTGCTAACTACCTAAATTGTCAATTATTATATTGTGTATATTTAACCCGTTTAGACCTAAGTTCGATTCTATAAATGTCTTCTAAATCATGACAGTTTTCTGAAAAAACCTCATGTTTCTATGTCAGTGGTGCTCAACCTTTTTCATGTCAAGGACCCCCAGAATTCTATGTAATTGGCCACTGACCCCCATCTGAAAATATGTTGTTCCAGGGACCCCCCCCCCCCCCCCCCTCCCAGAAGTAAAGATTTGAGTTGAAAACGTTCACTGTGAAATAATATATATTCAAAGATTTGTGCCACATTTTCAAGATTTTTCAAAAAAATAGCAGATCTACAAGCTCGTATAGCGTGGCACTCGGTGCCGTGCTATGAGCTTGTAGATCTGCTATTTTTCAATAGCTAAAGCCTGCACTGAAGTACACCAAAAGGGGTTCCAGAATGGGTTAAACAAGACTTGCAGATCGAGGCCTTATGAACAGAATGGCTTTCGTATAAAGAAGAATCTTGTATCGACCGCTTTAGCTATATTCATGTAAGACAGGGGTGTCAAACTGGTGATCCGTCGTCTTCTGCGGCCCGCCTGCCTCAAGCAAAAAATAAATAAAAAATAAAATATATATTTTTTTTATCTTATTTTTTTTTTAATAGCCTGAATAGCCTTGAAAAGACTTTCAAGAAGAAGAAGATTTGTCAACTAACAAATTCAATATTCCGACCTCCCATCATTCCAAACTAACACAATATCCCAAACCCTATAACCTATAGCCCTATAAACCTCACAGGAAGCCATGCACGGGTGATTTGTAAGGATACCGGAGAACTCGCCAGTTTATACCAAGTCGCCATGGCGAACATTCTTCATCAATGTCTTCATCGTTATGCTAACATGCTGTCTTCATCAGTGTATAGTATAGTCAAACTCATGCACAGATCTTATGGTTCGTTTCCAAAGTGATCAAATTATTTTGTGCAAATAAATTGTCAGCTAGAGAGGATGATAAAAAGGTGAGTATGTGAATACTAATAATGATAAGTAGGGCCTACAATTTCAGGATATTGTTTACTAATGAATTACATTGTTTCGGTACTTTGGTGTTTAACATTTTCTGCATTGCTACTTTCTCTAGTGCTAACTCTAAACAACTCTCCTCTCTCTCTCTCAATTCAATGCAATTGAAATGAAGGTGAAGTAGGCCTGATACAAAAATGCAGTTGGTAAACTGGCGAGTTCCCCGGATACCGTTTCTAACCCGCAGCACAGTTTAGTTGTAACCCGCCACGCATGTCGGGAGCCACGGATGATCTTTTTTTACCCGCAGCACGGGTGAGTCTTAACCGGGCGGCCACGCAGGTCTGACTCATTTAGTATGCATGTTATTTATTATCGTGATAACGGCCGTCACTTCTCGAAGGCTGTAGCAACCATATAGGTAGCAACCAGGGAGGCAGTCAGACAGATATTTTGTGAAGCCACTAAGGAAATCGGGACTTCCTGAAAGTTCATATAATGGCCTGTTGTGGCGCTGTCATTGGGCCCAAAAAACCCCATATCTCCATAGAGGTCCATGTATTTGGGCCCAACATGGTCGTGAATACTTTCTGCTTCCAGTCACTAGTTTAAAGTCTCATGTCATAATATTCTTTTTGGAAAATGATGGTCCCGTTTATTTAAAAAATGACCATAAAGTCGAGTATGTTCTGAGGGGCGTGGCTACCGTTACAGTCTATGATCGGGAGCCACCCCCCGTTCGAGTCAAAATAAAAACCAACGAAGAAGAAGGGGGGGAAGTCCCGCCTCGTTGTCTGGGCCAGCCAATGGCCAACTGGGCCCAAACGAATCTAGAAAGATGGCGATTTACAATTCAAGGACTGACAGGCTTCATCTTACGTCCATATCAGACCCGGAGAACGGCAAGAAATCGCCCTGAGACGACAAATCGTGAACGAATCTGTGCTATCTGGAAGTGCCTTTTTAGGATGTTTTTTTCGCTTTTGGAAGACATTCCAAATTGGGCGGTCAAAGTATAGCCAAATAAAGTTTAGTATGCAGAATTAGATTATATTAGCTGAATTTTGGCCAGATCTGCAAAATATGCTGAATATTCTTTTCTGATTTGGTGTTATATAAACGTAAATAAAGACAGAACACAAGTTGTTTTAGGACAGCATGTCTATAAAAGGTTTTGTGTTTTGTTTGGGATAGCAGTATTGGTATACACTAGTAAAGCAGTATAAATATCTAAGCATGGCCTTGGATGAACACATGACCTTCAAGGGAGGCATGCATGCGTGTTCGTTCTCCTAACCGTCGGATCAACACAGCCAGAACAACTCGTATGCCTTCCTTGAATGTCAGATGCACGTCTAAGGCCAGGCCAGTGTTCTTATAACCGTTGGATCCTGTTGCTGCATAAGCATATTGATATACCATGACATGATGATCGTCTACTACTGTATCAGAGGGACTGACTGTACGTATAGAGTATGATATGAGATGCAAGCGTGTTCCTGCTCATTCTGTTCTTATCGTGGTTTCCATCATCTACTAGAGGACGTCATGGATCTACTGTCCTACTGTATATGTTACTGTGTGTGTGTAATAAGCTTCAGAATGCATGGTAACATATCACTGTATATATTACTGTGTGTGTGTGTGTGTGTGTGTGTGTGTGTGTGTGTGTGTGTGTGTGTGTGTGTGTGTGTGTGTGTGTGTGTGTGTGTGTGTGTGTGTGTGTGTGTGTGTGCGTGTGTGTGTGTGTGTGTGTGTGTGTGTGTGTGTGTGTGTGTGTAATAAGCTTCAGAATGCATGGCAACATATCACTGTTGTGTTGGCATGTGTTCTCTGTGACTCACAATGGATCTTCACCCACCACCCAAAGGGAGTATATATATAATGGAGTCTTCTAGATGCCTTAGAGATGGTCGCCCTTAAATATCATTACAGATCCCACAGTCAGAACAACTCATATGCCTTCCTTCCTTGATACGTACAACTAAGGCCAGGACAAGATACTGAATGCAGTTAGCATCTGAACTGATTCAGCTGGTAGAGCTCTGAGATCAGCATTGAATCAAGTTAAAGCCTGTAGCCTAGTAGTCAGTAGTCATTAGCCCACAGACTCCCTTTTGAAGGGATATGTCAGGGCCCGATAAGAGAAGATCTTTATGGCTCTAGCAGAGATTCTCAACCCCTTTAATTTCAAGGACCCCCCCCCCCCAGTTTGACATGCATTAGTCTACGGAACCACCATTTAATGGCATTTCTATCTCTGGAACCCGTAATTTATATTGTAAAATATTGTAAAACCAATATTGTAATTCCATTTGTACACCCTTATGGGTTCCATTTGTATACCCTAACACCCTTATGGGTCTGTACCATATGGGTCGGTACCCCCTGGAACTCCCTCAAGGACCCCTGGGGGTCCCCGGACCCCACTTTGGGAACCACTGGCCTAAGCGGAACTAGGATACCAAAGTGCCCTTTGATTTTTTGATTTTGATTTGATAGATTATGTTGTAATATTCAGAGTATGTTGACTAATGTTCCTCAAGTATAAAGAAAGAAAGATGGTCTGATTATTATGGCATAAACCAAAACTAATAATATATTCTCTTATCAAGAATAATTATAGCCCCCCCCAGAACCAATATGCAAAATATACTGTATATCCAAAGGTCAAAGATCTTCCTGAGCACTGTTACCTTAAATTTACATTACCAGAAACAGGTATAGATTCATTGATATTCCTGAGGTGGAAAGACTTTGTGTGACTTTGGAAATGTAAAATGTAATACATTTTCTATTTTTGTGGCATTTTCCCAAATGCACTGTGATTAATTAAGAAGTTTATGCGTTGGTAAAATATGTTAACCTTTTTGGTTAGATGATCAAGAAAGACTTGAATTATGTTTTAGGAAAGTCAAGTACATTTTAAATAACAAGGTGACCCAAAGTGTTGTACAACATAATAAAACAACATATATTTTTGCAGTAAACAACATTAAAACAAGAGGGTTAAAACATTAGATTAAACCAATATATAATGGCAGAAGGAAGAAGAGAGATAACAATGAGATGGAAAGCAGTCCAGAGAGTGGTTCAATCAAAGGCTAGTGAAAAAAGGTGTGTTTTTTTTGTCATGATTTAAATGTGTCAAGGGAGGAGGCAGATCTAACAGGAACTGATAGGCTTTTCCATAGTTTTGGGCCAGCCACATAAAACTCTATCACGCCTTTGTTTTCACGTGAGACCATGAGAACCATCTGGTTAGAAGAACAGTGGTTCCCAAAGTGGGGTCCGGGGTCCTTAAAGGGACACTTCACCCTTTTTGCAAAAAAATATATGATAATGACGTTTAGAAGCTTTAGAACACTTTCCTGGGGGTCTGTATGTGTGTAATATGTGGTTTTAGATATTTTAGATTGTAGCAGTGAGCCTGTTGTCTCTGATGTCATGGACACTTCATGGTCTCACTACCTTCCTGGACTACAATTCCCATAATTATTTGGTGCACTGCTCCTAGGGGGGAGAGCTGTCTTACTGAGACAACATGTAGTCCAGGAAGGTAGTGAGACCATGAGTGTCCATGACATCAGAGACAACAGGCTCACTGCTACAATCTAAAATATCTAAAACCACATATTACACACATAAAGACCCCCAGGAAAGTGTTCTAAAGCTTCTAAACGTCATTAACATATATATGTTTTTGCAAAAAGGGTGAAGTGTCCCTTTAAGGGAGTTCCAGGGGGTCCCCAGCTAAATGATAGTTTGGACCAGGAACCAAATGGACCCTAACGGGGGTCCATTTGGTTCCATTCTGTACACTACATCGATGTCACATAGACATTGTACATGTCATATAGAACAGCAAAATAAAACATCCGTGATACACCCTGACCTCAAAGTATACCTATGAAATATTATACAACAAATCACCAAAGTGCTAATCTTTTATAGTGGCAGGGGAAAATACACAATGTACATAATATAAACAGAAATAATAAATGTATATAGGCATGAACAAAGGCTATAACATATACAGTGATGGGGGAAAAGGGGTGGGTGGTGGGGGGGGGATTCGGATTTTTACGGGGGGCCAGTTTCGAATTGCAGCCGTCCGCATAGGTGCCCTTTAAAGCGGTTTTGAGTCAAGGGGTTCGCATGTCTTAATGACTGTTGGTAGGGCGTTCCTTGTTTGTGCCGAATCTGGGCTGCACATCATGGTTTGTTGAACTCCCTCATGGTGTTGTGGGTGTGGAGGACTTCGTTGACATTAAGGAAGTATTTAGACAGGTACAGTATAGAGTAGGCCTATATCCACTATCCTTTTGAAACTTCTCAAAGGAACTCTCAAGGCCAATTTGAGTCTGGACTGCAGGTCGTTCGTTCCACGACCTTAAGGGCCAAAGAAGGCCAGACATCTTTTACCCCTGTTTTATGTCCTCCCACCCACTGACCTACCAGTGATTTCTGTCAGTTTCTGATACAGACCTGCAGTAATTTCTGTCAGTTGCTGATACGGACCTGCAGTGATTTCTGTCAGTTGTTGATACAGACCTGCAGTGATTTCTGTGTCAGTTGCTGATACAGACATGCAGTGATTTCTGTCAGTTGTTGATACAGACCTGCAGTGATTTCTGTGTCAGTTGTTGATACAGACCTGCAGTGATTTCTGTCAGTTGTCAATGCAGACCTGCAGTGATTTCTGCCAGTTGTTGATACAGACCTGCATTACAGACCTGCAGTGATTTCTGCCAGTTGTTGATACAGACCTGCAGTGATTTCTGTGTCAGTTGTTGATACAGACCTGCAGTGACTTCTGTGTCAGTTGTTGATACAGACCTGCAGTGACTTCTGCCAGTTGTTGATACAGACCTGTCAGTTGTGGCCGGGACACAAGGGGCTCCATCTTGCGCCACACCTTATTCCTTATATCCCTAAACGTATTTTGCCATTTTTTACTATCTTGAAAAACCTTTTAAAATAGTTCAACTATAGCCGATCTACATCGAGACATTGTGAGCTTGTAGATCGGCTATTTCATTTGAACTATTTTAAAGGATTTTTTCAAATAGATATAGCCCCAGTTCTCCGACAGCAATGCCTAGGTAGATTATTGTATAGGAGGTGAAAGATGACGCTATTTGACATTTGGTTCATTAAAGGCTCTCAAATCTCTCTCACATTTTCACCCACGCTTGTGATACACATCGTCCTATAGTTGTTGGATTAACAGATAGGTTCCTTTTTTCACAGACACATTTCTTTAGAAATTGAGCTTTGGAGTTTGTTCGGACATTTCTGACACATTCAAAAGAGGCGTTTTACAGTATCGTCTTACGTGTTGTGATGCAGTTTGTCAGGGCTCAACGTTTAGTGTCAAATATCCCTCCTGGGGAACATTGAACCTTCATTATCGTGATGGAATTAAATACATCCTGCCAGTGTCATCAGGGAGGATCAAATGGATGCTCTTTAGCCTATATAACCATGACCTCCTGTGCATTCGGTCATGGTAAACTATCATACATTTTGACCCTTTTGGACAGTAGCCTAGCCGAGCCATGAGGCCCATAGGTCAGGAGCATATCTCCTGTTTCTGTAGCGTGAGGCAGCTTGATGTACAACACCTCCCTGGACATGACGCTAGTATGTCGCAGGGTCTTACCCCCGAATCCAACCCTTGATGATCAAGCAGGGAGGCATTTTGAGTCTTTGGTATATGACCCGGGCCGGGGATTGAACCCCCGAGCTCCCATGCAATCTCAGGGCGGACACTCTAACCACTATAGGCCACTGAGCTGGCACTTTTGGACAGGCACTGCACATTAAAAAAAAAGCAGTCAGATCTACTGTAACAGTGGATGCAACAGTTTAAAACGAGATCCATCATATGATAGGGGACCATTAGGGACCACCGGTCCCAGCTGGGGAATTGGGGGGCTCCCTTCAGACCTGCCTGTGTGTGTGCCAGCCAACTGGCAACAAGCCTGGCTTGTACGTCCCCCCCTGCCTGCATGACACCTGCTTCGTCCATTCACTCCTGTCATTGCCGGGCCCGGCCCGGCCCCCCTACCAGGCGAGCCCTCCGTAAGGGGTCTATATGGCCTGTGTATATACGTTACCCTCTCCAGCCTATACACTCTCTCTGGCCACCTCCCAGTTCCCGCACCTTATCCACTCATATTTGTTTGCTTATACTTCACTCCCATCGTATGTACGCTTGTTTCCCCGTCTCCCCCCCGTCCCCCCCGGGTGTCGGGGGGGGGGGGGGGGGGTGACGTGTGGGCCTTTCCATAGTAGCGCATTTGCCCTGAATCGACACCCCCCGTGTCCCGTTACACAGCTGTCTACTGCCTGTCCTTCTACAAGCCGGGGCGGGGTGGGTGGGTGTTACCAAATTTGTCTCTGTCCAGGCCCCTACTACTATATCACTCCGAGAGAACAGGAACATCCTCCCTGCTATACGTTCTACTTGACTTGCATATCATTAATGTGTATATACTATACTGCAGTATTATGTGGATTTTGTCGTAGACATTTCAAAATGTATAGAGGTTCTATATCTAGAGGGATTTGCAACAGTATATAAGAACGAACCCTTTCAGCGATTCAAGAGGCGTTGTGGATCAGTGTAGTGGCAACAAAAGGCTTGATTTATTAAATATTTGAGTCGTTCAAATAAAATCTGTAGACCTTTTTAGTGTTGAGAAAATGAGAAGTTTGAACGCGCGTTAGAATACAGAACAGCCACAGACAATTTACAGTTCATTGAGTAGAACAGTTATGCAACCAGAGTCGTGATGTGACGCATGTGGATGTGGGGCCTGATCCTTCTGACATGGCAGCTATGGATTATTCCCTCTCAAGCTCCACGCTTTAGTTCCAAGATATGGAAGCTGCCCGTGCAGGCATGCAGGCACAAAAAAACAATTGCTTATACAAAACTGACAAACATGGCGACGGGGCTTCAATGCAAAGCATTATTACATTTCCAACTGAAACAAATATATCGTATAAGTCATGCAGTTGCAGATCGAGCCATGCCTTTCATTTGTCGTTTTAAACATATTTGGCATTGGATTGTTCACATTCTTCACACTTAGCATTGTACATTATGATACTATTCATATAAAGTGACCATGTCTTGAAACTATACATGGCGAGTTTGAACCAAACGTTTTTTTATGGAAACAATGTATGGACCAATATCATTCACAAGTTCAACCATCCTCAGCACTCTAAGCTGCTGCTGTGTGCTGCCGCTGCACCGAGAATGGGTCCCTCTGGGTTCCTTGGGGGGTTTTTATTCATTGGATTTGGACCCTTACTTACAGGTCTGTAACTGTGAGAGTTATGGGGGTCCGTCCTTGAAATCCAAAAGTGTGAGAATCACTGTGTTACTGCATGGAGGGCCTCGCGTGCATGCACAATGCACATGTACACGCAGGCCCATGCATTTCCTATACAGGGAGTGTGCAGGCCTACGTGTGTAGCATCAAACAATTCATTTCCTATACAGGGAGTGTGCACACGCCTAGCATATCTGTAAGCAAACCGCTCAACATGTCCACGATGGAATTTAACTCCATCATTTACGTTGACCAGTTTCAATACAAAAAACTGAGATTTGGGGGAGGAAGAGTGTTGCTTTATTATTATTATTATTATTATTATTATTATTATTATTATTATTTAATAATATTATATATTATTTAATATTATTTATTAAGCTTAAGGAAATTGCACTTAAATGAAGTAATTAATTTCTGTAGCCGGAAACAATACATGTAAATATCTTAAATGTATAATGTAAGTGTATATTTGTATACGTCTCTAAAATGTTATGATGAATTGAACAAGGTGGACCCTCTTGTAAACAAGTGTATAATGCTTTATTGGTCGTCCACTCACAGTTGACATGTGTTTGTATTGAGTTGTACTTGAAATGTACTGTACTTCTGCAAACTGTTAGTTGTTATAGGCCTACCGTAATAATTGTTGTTTTAAATGTTGATAATATAGGCCTGTGGAAGCTTGCATATAGCATCAGACATTATGGGTAATCAATTCTGACCCACCCATAGGTCTTTCATGCAGACCCATTTTATTGAACCATTAGAATTATTCTGACAGTATAAAGAGGCAAAAAGGAGGGTAAATATCTGCGGCAATAATAAAACACTTTTACTAAACACTATTGCTGCGCGACATGACAGTGTTCATTTAACGTTGTCTTCAGTGTCATGGCCACAGCTGCAACGCGCCGTGATCCCCATGCTATCCTGAGCCTCTCCAAGGGTCAACCTGTGTGACCTCCAAGGGTCCTCCCAAGGAAGGTCTCCTAAGGCTACAGACCGCAACGATCATTTAAGGTCTGAATAGATATAGACACAGAGCCCAATTATAGGGCCGAGCTGGGAAGGGATACATTTTACCGTACATGTAAACTTTGGTTGAACTCCGCCTGAAAGTAACTGCAATTCTACAGTATATAGCCAAAAACAGGAAAGTGTAGGAGTGCCGGTGTAGGCAGAGAGAAAAGAGAGATTTATTCTCGTATTGGAAAAGCCAGTGGCACTCCGTTTATTTTAGAAGAAGAGAGAGACAACAACAAAACTTGTCGCATAGATAAAACGTCAACTTGTCACTACCTCAACACCTCGGAGGTGTGTTTCTTTGCTCCTAAGGTAACACACTATGCCTTGCATTAAAGTGAGAGGAACAACCATATATAACATGGGCAGGAAGCCAGGAACGCAGTGAATTATAAATGTCATTAATAACTGTTCAGTGTGTGTCTATCCACCACAAAAGCATCATAGAGGAGGTAAACAGGGGTGGGTGGGGGATTCAGAATTGCAGCCGTCCGTAGGTTTTGAAGGAGTCAAGGGATCCGCATGTCTAAAATATACTACCTTTATGGTGGACTTTTTTGTTTTTACATAAAATGTGCCACCCCACCCGTCTTTCTTATTTGGAGACGCCGGCTGAGACATGAAGCTCACTCGATAATTGGTCGTTACTCGTACTTATATTCTCCATCATTTATGTTCAAGGGACTGTGGCATGTGTTATTGAGTTACGCTGTGCGTTATATGAGGGAAAAAAAACCATCCATCGATTCACGTTACTTTGTCACGTACATTTATTTCTTTATTTTTTGCCCACACAATGTTGTTTTATTATAAACTGACAATCCAAATACAAATATTGTATTTAATATTGTTAAATGCGGTAACTGCGCACAATGCTCCAATTCTTTTAACTCCAATTTTTTTACCCATGCATCCACGCATAGGTAAAAAATATCATCTTTTATTAATTGCAACTCAACACATGTCATTTATATGCTTAAATGTCCATGTGGACTAGCCTACATAGGCCAAACCAAAAGACAACTTAAATTAAGAATTGGAGAACATAAAACCGCCATTCGAACCCAAAACCTTGATTATGCCATGGCCAGACACTACAAAGAGGCTAATCATGGGTCACCAGCTTCCCTCACATTTTGGGGAATAGAGAAAATCAAGCACAGTCGATACACGCACTATAGACAACCCAATGGCCTAAATGAAGAACTGAGCCTTTCATGCTTTTTTATAAACATGCCCCTTTTTAGACGGTCCCTGAAATCTTCTGTTTTTTTGCCCTGAGAGTGTTGTATTGTCTTGTTTCTGATGTACCTCAGTTTTTTTTTTTTCTATATATTTGGCCACAAGGCCCTTAAACATGTATGTGCACTGTTGTTCCTAAATATTGTTTTTTAATTTTCGATTTAATGGTTAAATCACTGTTTTACTTTATTTATTTTACTGTTCAACAGCGTCTTTTTTCCATAGCCCCTCTTACATTATCTAGACTGCTGGTAGTAACGGGTTATTACATGTCACATGGTATCCTTGTCATTGGCTCATTGATTGATTGATTGAAATCTTTATTAACAGTTTGCAGAATTACAGTACATTTCAAGCACAAACTCAATACAAAGACTGTTAACTGTGAGTGGACGACCCAATTAAGCCTTACACTTGTTTACAACAGGGTCCACATTCTTCAATTCATCAAAACATTTAGATTCAAACAAATAGACACTTCTATGTAGTTAAAGAACAGAACAGGAATGCATCATATAGGAAGCGAAAAGGGAAAAAAATATATATACAGTGAGGGGAACAGGGGGATAAAAGAAAAGAAAACGAAAGACAGAGTGTAGGGCGCCTGCACACAACACCATGCGTTGATGCCATGTGTGCATATGTGCAGGCACCCAACACCACGTCCATACAAAAACATAGTACAATCCATAGTACAAAGACAGAGTGTAGGGCGCCTGCACACAACACCATGCGTTGATGCCATGTGTGCATATGTGCAGGCACCCAACACCACGTCCATACAAAAACATAGTACAATCCAGATAAAAATTCAGCTTTTACAGAGGCCAGTTTCGAATTGCAGCCATCCGTAGGTGCCCTTTGAGAGCAGTTTTGAAGGAGCCAAGGGATTCACATGTCTTAATGACTGTTGGTAGGGCGTTCCACATTTTGGTCGCATAGGAGCGAAAATAATTTAGTCCCTTGTTTGTGCCGAATCTGGGTTGTACATGGTTTGTTGCACTCCCTCTGGTGTTGTGGGTGTGGACTTCGTTTACATTAAGGAAGTATTTAGACAGGTACATGGGTATCTTGGTGGTGTATCTAATCTTGTGGACCAGACCCATTGCAAGATGCTGTACTCTGTCGTCGACCCTAAGCCATCCCAGCCTGTCAAAGTGGGCAGGGGTGAGGTGGGTTCGGGGGGTGAGGCCAAGTAGGAGCCTGACCAGTTTGTTTTGGGAGGTCTGGAGCCTTGTTTTAAGGGCCTTTGAGGTGCTGTGGTACCAGGAGGTGGATGCATAGTCAAAGAAACCTTGTACAAGGGCTCCTGTTAAGGTCTTCATTGATAGCCCATCCTGTATATAAGACATGCCCAAATGCTACCACCCTATGACTCTGATGAAGACCGCAAGGTCGAAACGTTAGTCGTTTTGTATACTCAGCACCTTAAATAAAAGGCTCTAAATGTCCGTGCTGCTCCAGTCTCTTCTCCGTATGCAACTTTGATGTCCCTTGCACCTGTGAAGCACCGGATCAGCCGTTTTAGGCTTGAGGCGCGTTGGCAGACTCCCTTTTGTACAAATATTGTCACGTAATAAGCGTCTTTGGGAAGCCTGTTGTAATGAGTGAGAGGGCGGTATTTACATGGCGGTATTGGTGGGTATACTGCTCTTACCGCCCCATTGAAACCAGAGACAGCACCGGGTCACGTGTCCACAGTGTGGTCAAGGCTCAGGAGGAGGCTATAATTATACCAGGGTTGGGTGTTCGTCTGCACCGCCGAACACACACACACACACACACACACACACACACACACACACACACACACACACACACACACACACACACACACACACACACACACACACACACACACACACACACACCAATACCTACCTACCCAGAACACTGATTCAATTTCAACGAGTCAGTTCTTTGTCAATCTTCTCCTCTCCGAAAGTCACTTTAAACATGTCACGTTCAACCTGCCAACCGCAAAAAAGTAATAGCAAAAAAAAAAACAGATCTACAAGCTCACAACATGTCACTGCGGCGACCCCCCAAAATGCATGGAGAGCATGCACTCCGGATGTATAGAAAGCGTGTTTAAATGTTTGAGGTCACCCTATTCATGTAACATGCAGTACAGAATGTTACCATGCATGGGATCTGTGAACATGTGATCTTACTACACACAGTTGACATGGGGGGTCCCAGTAGTACAACATGTGAGCCTGTACTTCTTATATCTACACCTGGAGCCAATTAAGCCACATCTCCAGGGGAAATAATATATATATGTTCATCTCTAGGCCAGCAGCAGTGCATGGTCGAAAGTACAGTTAATTTACTCAAGTATTATAATTAAAGACAATTTTGAGACATTCTTTTTTACTTTACTTGAGTATTTCCAATGTCCGATGGTTTTACTTTTCTACTCTCAGAGGCAAACGTTTCACTGCGCTGATTTCCTTTGAAGAATTTGATTATTACAAAACAAATTTAACATACAATTAAGCCTTAAAATATGATTAAAAAATAGCCAATCTACAAGCTCACAAATTATGTCATGGGCTATTGTGACATATTGTGAGCTTGTAAATGTGAAAACTTCAAAAGATTTATTTACACATTTAGACTTTTTTTTGGGGGGGGGCGGGAGGTATTTTCAGCGAGTGACACTTGTGTCATTTGACACATCCTCATAGAGTAAGCATTTTTATAAGTGTCAAATGACCTTTGTCTCTATTTGAATTGAAAATGGCTGCAAGATGCATTTCTATGCTGATATAAGTACGTACGTCTCCTTATTCATTGGAAGAAAGCCTTAAATTGTATCCACCATTTACTTCTACAAGTTACATTTTAAAGAAATATAAATATAAATAAATCATGTCTTAGATCAATCTACAGTATACATTCCTGTCAGTATATAGGCCTACTTCATTTTGGGGACATTATCTATACACGCCGAAATAGCTTGACAAAGTCTATCACTCAGCTAAGAGTAGGCGCATCTTAGAACACACCGTTGTACTTTGCATCACCCAGGCCGCTTGGCGAACACAGCACTGGGTCCTGTATAAAGCAATCTTAAATACACTTACCTAATTACCAACTGTCATAACATGGCGTTCTAGCAATTACCAGAGAAGGTCTGGAAGTTTCTCGAGTCAACACTGAGCTGGGAATATTGCTCTTTAGCTCCTAAATGCATAGGATGCTTTCAAGAGGCCTGGACGCGTTTGGTGACGAAGCAATATGGCATCATGGCCTGTGTATATTTTAGACAAATTGTTATAATAATAATAATTATCAGTTGTATGCATTACATCTTATTGTTTTTATGTATGGTGATCGTATTGGTATTGTATGACGTGTATTAGTACTTTTTGCTTATAATGATTATGTTTTCATTATTTGATAATCTGGTGATTTGGCACCAATGGTGCCATTGCAAACTAGACGTTTCCGTCTCCATTGGTTTTCCCCAGTTTAATGTCTTGGCTTTGTGTATCATTTTCATTATTTCTTTCTCTTAATTTTTCCTTTCTTCTGGGATGTGGGTTTCTCATCGTCCTTCTTTCAGTAGCCTATACGACTCCATTTCGTATAATTCATAGAATTACACACTCCGACCTCAGAGGCAGAGCTGGAGGAGAATCCACCGCAGTCTATATGGTCACTGAGCAGCAGCTCCATGGGAGCAATTCTAATTCTTTGCTTAAAGCCCTCCAACCACACACCAAAAGGCGGTTTTAGCGTTGTCCCGCAGCTGTGTGATATTATGTCCTGAACATTGCACGTTGACCCACGTCGTCCCAAGTTGTCCCAAGTGATTCAATGCATGGAATTCAACGGCCCCCAAACCACACCAAAGGGTCACCCACCACGCAACTCCTTGCAGCCGTTTGGACCCAAGGAGTTGTATGGCGACCCTTTAGTTTAGGGCTTAAGGAAAGGTTTAACCCATTTAGACCTGAGGACGATTCTACAAATGTACTTCTAAATCCTGACAGTTTTCTGAAAAACCTCATGTTTCTATGTCAGCGGTGCTCAAACATTTTCATGTCAAGGACCCCCAATAATATGTATGTATGTATGTATTTGGCAATTTTGGCCGCTGACCCCCATCTGAAAATATGTCATTCCGGGGACCCCCTCCCAGAAGCAAAGATTTGAGTTAAAAACGTTCGCTGTGACTGATTCGCGAAGGATTTGCGCCACATTTTCACGATTTTCACAAAGAATAGCAGATCTACAAGCTCATAGCGCGGCACTGAGTGCCGCGCTATGAGCTCGTAGATCTTCTATTTTTCAAAATAAGTATATAGTTTAAAGCACAAGCAAAACTATTGATTCAGCTGTCTCATCACTTCAGCAGAACCAGGGCCGACCCCCATACCAGGCTCCATCAACCCAACCTGGTCAATAGTAGCCTATAGTAACAAACACTATATGCATAGTGTGGCTGCATGTGGCAGAAGACAGGTGTCGCTCAGCTCTCAGCTGTCCTGTGAGCAGAAGAAAAGGAAATGCATCTTTAGCATTAACACATGCCCCTAGCAGCCGACACTGGCAAGGTGTCATCATCCTGTGGTCATTATGACGCATTTATATTTCAGTCCTCATGACCAGAAGATCACTGTGTTTTTTTTTATCACTGATGAAAAGCAATGACAAAAATATATATATATATACCGGCATAGTATATGATGTTTAAAATATAGCTCTAACCAGGTTATGTCAGACTCAGAACCGATGGAAATATCTGCCTCGGTATGTGTTGAGCCAACATTCTTTTCTATTTTTAAGTATCATTGTGTGCAGGCAGAGGAAGCAACTATTAAAAAAAAAGAAAAAAAGGCTTTCATTCTAAAAGTCACAGCATTGCTTTTAATGAACAAATGCAAATGTCGCTTCATTGACACCCGAGCACACTTGTAACCTGGGGTTTGTTTCACAGCTGTGAATCATGTCTTAATGACTGAATGATACAAAGGAAATTAACATGAGCAAAATAGATAATACTTCATTACCTCTATTCACTCAACATTAGATTGAGGGAGTTCCAGGGGGTCCCCAGCTAAATGGTAGTTTGGAACCAAATGGGTGTACAAATGGAACCACTCTCAGGGTCTCAGAGATAGAAATGCCATTAAATGGGGGTCCGTAGACTAATATGCATGCCAAACTGAGGGTCCTTGAAATGAAACGGGCTGAGAATCACTGCTAGAGTCTTAAACATCTCTTCTTATTGGGGTCCCTGTAATATATTTTCTAATGGGGGGGGGGGGGTCCGTGGTCTAATTAGTGTCAATTTGGAGGTCGTTTCTTGACATGAAAAAGTTTGGGAACCACTGGTGTATGGCATGTTGTTTAATACAGATGCTAGGTTTCGTTTGATGTTCACCTGGTAGGCCTATCTTAGATTATTTGAAGCACGTGGGTTGTTTTTCTTTGCACTATAGTTAAAAGTGACCATTTGCCCTGCAGGGTTTCATGCAATTATTATGCCGATCTTGCACTTTGTAAGTCACAAATGCATCCGTGTGTGTGTGTGTGTGTGTGTGTGTGTGTGTGTGTGTGTGTGTGTGTGTGGTTGCTGTGAACAAGGCTTTGATGCCCCTTGCATCTCTACCAACCATGCAAGCCTTATAGGGCTTGACCCTCCATGACCCTGGCAGCTGAACCATAAATTAGCCTCTCTCTCTCTCTCTCCTCTCTCTCTCTCTCTCTCTCTCTCTCTCTCTCTCTCTCTCTCTCTCTCTCTCTCTATCTCTCTCTCTCTCTCTACTTGTATTCTTACACCTGGCTCCTATCTTTTGCATTTGACTCAAATTCCTGTGCAAAATATTCGTACGTTTGTGTTTATATGCATTACTAATTAATGACTTTTAGGAATGTCCACATAATAGCTCATCAGCTAGTTTTGATGATGATGATCATGCTCATGCAAACTGATGATAGGCCTATTTAATTTGGGGAAATAATAACAAGCAGAGGCTGCAGAGCAGAGCACATATTGCATGTTTTTCGATGTTAATTCATAAAGTTGACCAATATGTCAACTTAAATCGGCTATTTTCTCCAGATATTTGCCTATTTTCATTGAATGTTTGTTAATTATGACATGCCGCAATTAAGCTTCTGTGGTTAAGCCATCTCTAATTGAGATCTACCGGTATATCTAAATCAAGTCCTTTCCATTTTGCCGTAGGCCTATAGAGTGATAAGCCTGCCCTCTAGTGGTCTATATGGGCATACGTTGTAGCCTGCTAGAACATGCGTTCAAAAAATGTACAAGACGTGGTAAATAATCTATATTTAATACATTACAATAATATATTATAGCATAGCGCTAAGAACATTTTAGTATAGCTATATGAATCTTTGTAATAGTGTTCTATCTATGTAGGGCCTGGGTCAGGGCTGCAACAATATGTCAGAAATAGTTACTTTATGGAAGTTATGGTTATAGGTTAAAATATGTGGTGGCATCGATCTAGCCTAAGATTTAGACTCTCCACTCTCGTAGATGTATTTATCAATTCTGACATTTAGAATCGATAAATATACATCTACGAGAGTCTAAATCTTAGGCTAGCATGAGTATCATCCATCAGGCCTACCACCAGAATTGTCTTTGCATTTGCCAGAAAATAAATAAATAATAATAATAATACTAAATAAAATAATACAATAATAATAATAATAATAATAATATATGATCATATGTCTATATATATATAGACAACTCTCCAATTCTATCATATATATATATATATATATATATATATATATATATATATATATATATATATATATATATATATATATATATATATATAATTCTATATGTTCCAGGGGGTCCCCTGATAGTTTTGAACCAAATATGGGTCTGTAACTCTGAGAACTCTGAGAGTTACAGACCCAGAGTTAAATTAACATTAAATTGGGGGTCCCAGAGATAGAAATGCCATTAAATGGGGTCCGTAGCCAAACAGGGAGAGACAGTTTTGATAAGGTTTGGCTGCCCCTTGTCCATTACCTGAGTAGAAACGATTGATAGACAGGATACCATTGATATGGTTGACTGTACGCCATTTTCTTTTCAGATGTTTTCCATGAGCTTTCTATCATCTTAGTATGCAGTGTCACTGAGCAGTATGGGTGGGAGGGTTAAGGGATTTCTTTATCTTTTTTGTCTTTATTTTATTTTTTATTTTATTTATTTTATTTCATATCATAATGTTTGTAATACTTTATCTGTTCAATAAAAACATATTTGACAAAAAAAAATGGGGGTCCGTAGCCTAATGCAGGTCAAAACTGGGGGTCCTTGAAATTAAATTAAACAGGTTGAGAATCACTGCTAGAGACGTAAAAATCTTCTCTTATGGGGGTCCCTGGCATATATCTTCAAATGGGGGTCCGTGGGGCTAATTATAGTGTCAATGTGGGGGTCCTTGACAAAAGGTTCCCAAACCTTTTCATGTCAAGGACCCCCACACAGTGGTTCCCAAACCTTTTCATGTCAAGCCAAGGGCCCCCAACCACTGATGACCTAATTCTATTCTATATCAAATGTGGGGCGTTGAGGAGGTCCAGCACACGACATTTGCATTTGGACTTTGCAGTGGTCAAAGTTGGATGTCCTGTCTGTCACCTCCACTAGGTGGAGCCTGGTGCTTCCATTCTGAAGCTATAAGCACGTTGTGTTCTGGGCGTACCCCCCCCCCACACACACACGCACACGCGCACACACACACACGCACACACACACACACACACACACACACAGTCACACACAGCGCCTCATGTGTCACCATGTTGTCAAAAACACCGTTTTATGACTTCCTAGTTACCGTTTATCGTTACACAGACAACACATAGACATATCGCATGAAGCCTAGATAGGGATTAATCAAACCAATGACTTCTTTGGACTTGTAGGTATGACATGCAGCGTGCACAAAACACATGGCATATAGTATTTGATTTCAAATACAAATCAAATGCTTAATTCGCCGGGAAAATGTATTGAAATGAATTTCGACCCTTTTGGGTTTCCATACTTTTATGACACCGGGGGAGAAGACAGCCCAGCAGCCAGGGTACATTTGGTGCCGATAAGAAGAGTGCAGACACACAGACTGTGGATATTACAACACCAGGGTGGGGCATAATGTTATGGTTGGACTACAATAAATACTAGACACACACACACACACACACACTTCCTGGTTCATTCATTCTTATCCACAGTCACCACCACCATGTCTACCGATGAATGGAAGCGGAGGTGTGAGAGCGAGATGGGGCTCCAGCAGGGCGTCCCGCTGCCGGACACCGTGGACTGGAAGTCCGTCCACGACAAGAAACCCCTGGGAAGGAATCTGCTGAGGAACCCTGCGCCTCACGGTAGGATGACGTGACGTCAACTTTGACTAAACTTCAAACTATGCTAAAACAAGGTAGAGGTAGTCGCCTATGATGAATTGAACATGGTGGACCCTATTGTAAACAAGTGTAATGCTGCATGTAATTTATTGGTGTCGTCCACCACAGTTAACAGTTTTGTATTGAGTTGTGCTTGAAATGTAGCCTACTGTAATTCTAGATTCTTCAATCAATCAATCAATCAAAAGGGGGTTCCAATATTCTATTCTGTAGCCTATAGTCCAGTTGTTCTAAAAAAAGAAAAGAAAAAAGGGTCCTGCCAGGACCCCTCAATTAATTTGCCTTTGGAGCCCCATTTGAAAATATTAATACAATATAGGCCTACATATTATTTATATTTTCCAAGATTTTTTGAAAATGGCAGATCCACAAGCACGCAATCATTGCATTGTGGCACATGGTGATCATCTATTTTCAAATAGCTGAATGGTGAAACTGGTACGTTAAACAGATTTTGAAACTATAGATTATTATTTTTATTTAATTTTTATTGCTGGGGAGTCGACCCCTAGGAGTCCCTGGACCCCACTTTTGAGAACCACTTTGAGCGCCACAGACTAATTTATTGTTCTCTCTAATAACAGATATATCAGAATATATCATAAGTTTCATTGCATTCTCCATCCATCCATCTTCAACCGCTTATCTGTAGTCGGGTCGCAGGGGCAACAGCTCTGCCAGAGAGCTCTGTACTTCCCTCTCCAGAGCAACATCATTGACTTCCTCCCAAGACGTTCCAAGGCCAGTGAGTCGATGTGTTTCCTCCAACTGCGCCTTGGTCTGCCCCGGGGTCTCCTCCCAGTGGGACGTGCCTCGAGGACCTCCCTAGGGAAACGCCCGAGAGGCATCCTAACCAGATGCCCGAACCACCTAAACTAGCTCCTTTCCAGGCAAAGAAGCAGCGACTCTACTCCGAGTCTCTCTCGCGTGTCTGAACTTCTCACCCTATCTCTAAGGGAGATGACAGCCACGCGTTGAAGAAAACTCATTTCGGCCGCTTGTCATCATGACCCACACTTGACCATAGGAACGAATGAGGTTATACATCTGTTATTTTAAAAATACAATCAGCAACTACCAAAATTTACAAGCGACTTTACAGAAAAAAAATATCCAAAGATCGCTTATAATAAGCAGACATGGCAACACTAGCTGTGACAATAGGAAGTGAAGCACACATTCACTTCCTGAAAAAGTGAACCACTGACGTCAGTGTTGTGACATTATTGTTGTGTAGTCTCATCCTGTGAAACATTGCTCAAATGTCAAATTGTGACAGTGACATACAAAATTCGTTTTGTAATATATATAGGCCTATATATATATATATATATAGCAAGAGCCTGCTGAGAAATTAGTTTTGTAATATATATTGCAGTCAGAACTGCAGCATCACTCCCAATTTTCCGCCGTAGTCTGAAAACCCACCTTTTCAGACTCCATCATGGCCCATAGCACTTACCCTACCCCCTTAGATAGCATTTCTGTAGATTTAGATAGCATTTGATACAGACTTATAGCATGTTATGTAGACAGCACTATAATTGCATTGTATGTAATCATAGCACGTCATAGTATACCGGTATATGTATACCGTAGTTTCATTATATAAATATTCCACTGTTACTTTCTTAGTTTCTTGTTTCATGATAAATGCTTTTTATGTGATGTATTCCCATGCTTTTTTGTTCTTGCTTAATGTAAGTCGCTCTGGATTAAGAGCGTCTGCTAAATGCCTAAATTGTAAATTGTAATATATAATATATGCTAATACAGTGTACAGTGATTTTCATTTTGTTGTCACATGATTATCTTGAACTTTTTGGTTGATTTACTATTCTTTCTATTAGAGTTTTTATGACTGATGTTTTTTTTTTTTATCAATATGTTTACATTATTATATTTTATACATAAATATACAATAGGTGAAAGATATACCAATACGCAACCCCAACCCTATCAGAGGTTCAACAGGTTCTAAAATGTAGATAAAGTCGTTATGGGTGTTGGCCACTCATACTATAAGGTTGATTCCTTTCTTCTTTTTTTTTATGACTGAAACAACGTCTGTGTCCCTGTCAGAAAGACAGGGACACAGATAGTATTTGAATTTGTGATATTTACAGTAGGATTATAGTGCACGCCTTGGGGTGTGGTGATCCCTTACTGTAGTGCCTTTGACTCATTTCTGCCACAGGTTTGTCGAAGGACAGCCCTCCTCCTGAACCTGAGCTGACGGGTATGCCGCCATGTGGACCACCACGTTTTGAACCTGAAGGTGAGAGAGAGGGGGAAACGGTAGCCTGGGCAGCGTTCCTTTTGAACCTGAAGGTGAGAGAGGGGAGAGGGGGAAACGGTAGCCTGGGCAGCGTTCCTTTTGAACTTGAAGGTGAGAGAGAGGAGAGGGGAAAACGGTAGCCTGGGCAGCGTTCCTTTTGAACCTGAAGGTGAGAGAGAGAGGGGGAAACGGTAGCCTGGGCAGCATTCCATTTTCGGGTTTATGATCCGGTCGGGAGTGGATGATATCGCACTCGCAGTGTTGTTTTCGTCGACTAAAACTAAGACGGAAAATGTTCGTCGACTACCTTTTTTCACTGACAAAAAACAAATGGAAACTAAATGAAAACTAAGCTACGATGACTTAAACTAAGACTAAATATACTGACAATTTCGTCGACAAATAAAAACTAGACTAAAATGTTAGGAAGGGACCAGTGGACAAGAGATCCAGTAGAAGTCATTTTACACTTGGTTGCATGCTGAAAATAGCCGATCTACAAGCTCACGACGTGTCGCAATGCGGCGCGTTGTGAGCTTGTAGATCGGCTATTTTCAGCAAGTGTAAAAACACTCATTACGACTGCATCAAGGCCCGCCAAAGTACATTTTAGTCGACTAAATCAACTGTAGATTTAGTCGACTAAAATCTTATGACATTTAGTCGACTAAAACTAGACTAACACCAAGACATTCCAGGTGACTAAAATGTGACTAAAACGAAATGAAGTTTCAGTCCAAAGACTATGACTAAACTAAGACTGTGTAGTCAGTCATCAGGCAGGAACAATCATCTGGAACTTCCTTTTAACCCTCAAGCCGATTTATTTTTTCTCAATAAAAGCCGAAGGCTTGAGGGAAAAGGAAGTTCCGATTGATTTGTTCCTGCCTGATGACTACAAAGCAAGACTACAACATGACGTAGCGATATCATCCACTCCAGGTACGGTTCTCACACGGCAAAGTTTGATAGCAGGACATTAATCAAGTTTGTTGTTATTACCCATTAAAACCGGGAAAGCGTCGGTCTCATTTTAGATTCAAAGTTTGAGAACCACGGATTTCGAGGGCATTTTGTAAGAATAGTCCTCAGGTCTTAATATTAGGTTAAAGCAAACTACAAACTAAAAGATTTATTCACGTGTAAAATGTTGTGATGATGACCTTATACAGGTGACTTCACGGGCTGGAGTACGAGCAGGGAAGTCCTCCCCTATGACTCCAGTGGCATCCCGCCAGGTGCGGTCGTCTGTCATCTTCCTCAGTACAGGTGAGCGTGCTGCAATTGGGATCAGACGGGTGACGTGCAGAGAGTGTTAGAGAGAGGCAGGGGCTGGGGGAAAAAAATAGTGAAAATAGCTGTTCTACAAGCTTGTAGATCAGCTATTTTCTGGGCGCGACCCAGCACTCACTTTATCTACTGGAGGGTTACGAGTCATGGATTTCGAAACAAATTTGTTCAACGCAAAATGCTGCGTTCCAAGTTCAGGAGTAAAAAAAAAAAAAAGCAATTCTCCTGAATGCTTGGAAAGGAGAGGAGGGGCATGTGCATTACTTACCACCGTAGTAAAAATGCTGCATTCGTGGTCTGGAAAGGGCAGTTGTTTTACAGACGGGTAAAAGGGGCATAGGAGTGAAGCCCCCTTTGATGTCTATGTGTGCACGTCCCTGGGTGATTGCTACTTGGGATCAGACCAGCCACCTATAATAAGTAAAACATCTGACGCCAACGCCCAGCCTAACGGAACAACAGCCCACTCTTATCAGCTCCTTGTCTGTCTGTTTGTCTGTCTGTCTGTCCTCAGCTGGTTTTCCATGGAGCAGGTGGTAGACCTGAAGGCAGAGGGACTATGGGATGAGCTGCTGGATGACTTTCAGCCTGACATAGTCATCGAAGACTGGTGGGTTTGGTTGACCTCCCCGGTGGAAAAGTATTTGTGATTGCCATTATCACTGTTGTCGTAAGCCAGACAATCAAGAGTTCTCCACCTATACCTGCTACTGATCCATCTAAAAATGCATTGTATTGTATGTTTTTGTCGACTAAAACTAAGACGAAAATTGTTCGTCGACTACCTTTTTACACTGACGAAAACTAAATGGAAACTACATGAAAGCTAAGCTCTGATGACTAAAACTAAGACTAAATATACTGACGATTTTGTTAACAAATAAAAACTAGACTAAAATGTTAGGAAGGGACTATAGTGGACAAGAGATCCAGTATAAGTCGTTTTACACTTGGTTATAATAATAATAATAATAAATAGCAGATCTATTTTCAGCAAGTGAAAAAAATCATTCATTTACGACGGCATCAAGGCCGGCCGAAATACATTTAGTTCGACTAAATTAGCTGTAGATTTAGTCGACTAAAATCTTATGATATTTAGTTGACTGTCTAAAACTAGACTAACACTAAAACATTTCAGGTGACTAAAATGTGACTAAAAACTAAATGAAAACTATTCAAGAGACTATGACTAAAACTAAAATCAAAATTTGCTGCTAAAACGACACTGCACCAGATGTACAGACTGTACAGTATCAGCAGGTGGAGATCTATTATGATCGTCTGACTACATGTGATTACTGTCGTCTTATCAACTCTCTCACAACAGGTACAACTGCCAACTTGGCGTGCAGATACAGAGTATGGGTTAGTATAGAATCTATAGAGCATATAGCTAGTCTATATACAGTATGTTTCTCATGTTGGAATCAGCAGCTGTCCGTACTCATACATACATACATACATACATACATACATACATACAGTGCACCAGAGCAAGCTTTTGCCTTTTTTTAAACCCCACCCATTTTAACCAAATACATACATACATACGTTTTATTACTGTCTATTTTTATATCCATTTTACCCTTGGGTTTTAGAAGACATTTCGGACATTGGTTTAGGTATGCGGTCTAGCTTAACTTGGACTCAGGGGGGTGGACGCCTCTGCCTTGCATAGTCCCCAGTGAATAGGCATTTTGCCCTTCACTGGTAACCCTATTTTGGAGTAGTTTTAAATAAATTAAGGTATGGTGGGCTGGGCTTTTTACAAAAAAGCCCCCCTTTTAAATACTACACACATACATACATACATGTATACATATCTACATGCATACATTTCAGAAGTTTTAGCAGTTTTTAAGGACCCACTTTTAGGCCAGTGCACCAGAGCAAACTCTTGCCTTTTTTTAAACCCTACCCATTTTTTAACCAAATACATTTAGGTATGCGGTCTAGTCTAACTTGGACTCAGGGGGGTGGACGCCTCTGCCTTGCATAGTCCCCAGTGAATAGGCATGTTGCCCTTCACTGGTAACCCTATTTTGGTATTCTTTTAAATATATGAAGATATTGTGGGTTGGGATTTTACCAAAAAGCCCCCCTTTTAAATACATACATGCATACATACATACATATACATACATACATCCCAGTTGAAGCAGTTTTTAAGGACCCACTTTTAGGCCAGTGCAACAGAGCATGCTTTTGCCTTTTTTTAAAACCCTACCCATTTTAACCAAATACATACAGTACATACATTTATACATACATACGGACGATAGACACACATAGCTGTTCATTGGAGCGGTTAGGCTCTGCTCAAAACAGTGCTTATGCTCCCAGATTTAGATTACCATGACAAAGATACGGGGCGTGCAGGATCGGAATGTTCTTTTCATGAAATCTGGAAGCATAAGAAGTTGACTTGCGAGCCCTTGAGTGGTACCGTGCAACCACTCCAAGGAACAGCAATGTCCGTATGTGTGGTTAACCCATGTGTGTTGTTGAAAAAATCATGTGTTTGTAATATGGTAATCACAGTATGTTACAAACACAGACCCTTTTTATCCAAAATTATCATGATCATCTGTTTCTACGAGATTCCCGGCAAAACGTAAAGTGCTTCCACCACAGGTAGGAATAATGTTTCAGTAATGACTAATCATGACACTTACATAATTATGCTTTTATTCTCTGTTTGTTTCCTAGCTATGAAGAGAGTCAGGTGCATGAGTCCATCTACCAGCTGCATGTAAAGTTATTGGGCGCTGACAAGCAGACGGTGATCTCAGAGCACACCGCCAACCCCACTGAGGACCTGAGCAACTACTCACACACCTGGAAAGAGGTGAGTCCATTCTGAACGCCGGGGAACCCCTTTTGGTGTTTTAAGCATCATGTCATACTTTAGCTATTGAAAAATAGCAGATCTACAAGCTCATAGCGCGGCACCGAGTCCCGCGCTACGAGCTTGTAGGTCTGCTATGTTTTTGAAAAAATCATGAAAATGTGGTGCAAATCTTTAAAGATATGTTATTTCTGAGCGAACGTTTTTCAACTCAAATCTTTTCTTCCGAGGGGGTCCCTGGAACAACATATTTTCAGATGGGGGGGGTCCATGGCCAAATGCAGATAATTCTGGGGGTCTTTGACATGAAAAAGGTTGAGCACCACTGACATAGTAACATAGGTTCTTCAGAAAACTGATGTAGAAGACATTTGTAGAATCGATTCTACAAATCATCCATTGAAGACCTGGCCTCATCCATGGCAACATTGTAGATGTAGTTTTTACACACACAGTTTTTGGCACATTAGGAGTCCACTAGGACAGTGGTTCTCAAACGTTTCATTTTCAAGGACCGCCATAACTCTGTAACCTGGTGAAACCACTCCCCCTGCTGGCCAACATTTGCATTCTGCCAGAAGGGAGTGTGTGGGCTCTCTCTGGCATGCTAAAAGGGTTTCTTCCGAGGATTCGGGTTCTTGGAAACGCCCCCCCCAGCCACTGCGTTAGTTTTACTGAGGTTAGGTTTAGGTATAGTTTACTGAGGTTAGGTTTAGGTATAGTTTTACTGAGGTTAAGGTTAGGGTTAGGGTTAGGTTTAGGTATAGTTTTACTGAGGTTAAGGTTAGGGTTATAGGGTTAGGTTTAGGTATAGTTTTACTGAGGTTAAGGTTAGGGTTATAGGGTTAGGTTTAGGTATAGTTTTACTGAGGTTAAGGTTAGGGTTAGGTTTAGGTGTAGGCTGTCAATCACAGCGACTGGCCAGTCACAGCGCACCATTTACTCAAACCAGAGGCAGAAACCATATTAGCCTCTGGCATAGATATATATATATATATATATAAAGGCTAGATGGCTCAAGGGGGAATCTCTGACGTATAGTTCACTCGGCGGCCATCTTGCTGAGGGGCTACAGTACAGTATGTTCAACGGCAGCTCAAACAAAAAACAGTCACAACTCGCTCAAATCTTGACGGATTTACAAACGGGTTGGTTGATTCAGCTTATCTGCTTAACCCATTCTGACCTGAGATCAGATTCATACGAGGTTTCCACTGGACACACACTGGTCTGATGAACCCATTCTGACCTGAGATCAGATTCTAAAAATGTCAGTCGTTCTTCGAATTTTTCAAAAATAGCAGACCTACAAGCTCGTATCGCGCCACTCGGTGGCGCGATATGAGCTTGTAGATCTGCTATTTTTCAATAGCTAAAGCACGACATGATGCCAACACCAAAATGGGTGCCCGGTCAGAATGGGTTAATTTAGTTTTTTTTATATGAACGTCGTATACAATCATATTATAAGTATGCGGACGTCTCTTGACGTTTGTAACAAACCAAACCGTTTGAAAATCGGTTTGAAAATTGAGCAAGTTGTGGCTATTTAAAAGATGATGCACTCCTGGTCCAAATCAGACCGGAAGCGATATGCGGTCGCTATAGAGGCGGGATCAACGCAAGACTGGTGACATTTTGAAGCTGTTCCACAGCGCAAATGTAAACACAAAACCTAACAGGACTATACAACTCGAAAGGTTTATGGAGATATCAGATTTGTGTCGCGCTGCTTCCGGGTTCATCGTTTCTGCTTGAGAGCCCAGATGCAGGCATGAGGAGGGAACTGGTGAACTCCATACTGCCGCAATCTGGCAGTATCTGGCAGTATTACCCCTATGGGTCCATCTGTAAAATCTCAGAGTTACAGATCCGTAGTTGCAATTTAGGGCTAGCTCTTTATTATCAGTGGTTCCCAAACCTTTTCATGTCAAGGACCCCTAAATCGACATTTTTTGCCTGCGGACCTCAATTTGAAAAGATATGCCAGGGACCCCCCCATGAGAGACGTTTTGTTTTTTAATTACGCTTCTAGCAGTGATTCTCGACCATTTTCATTTCAAGGACCCCCAGTTTGACATGCATTATAGTCTATACGGACCCCCCTTTAATGGCATTTCTGTCTCTGGGACCCCGATTTATATCGTAAAATCTCTGAGAGTTTGTACACTCTCAAGAGGTACAGACCCATAAGGGTCCATTTGGTTCCTAACTACCATTTAGGTGGGGACCCCCTGGAACTCCCTCAAGGACCCCTGGGGGTCCCCTGGACCCCACTTTGGGAACCTTGGCTTCATATGTTATGTCTACTCATTTTGTATGTCCATGTCAAGAAATAGAATCGAATTTTGACAAATGTCACAAGTCAGCATGGCGATGATCGACCCCTGGATTCAGGCCTTGATAATTATTTTGACTGTGTCAAAAACCTATGTTCCCCACCATGCAAAAAAGGTTCTTTGTTCCCCACTTAAAATAAACCTAAACCAGAAACCTAACCTAGTAATTTTTGTAATTCTATTAAGACTAAAAGTATTTTAGCAACTTAGTGTTACTTTTAGTAGCAAATTCTGATTTAAGCTCAGTCATTGAACTTTAGGCCTGCCTAGCAGTAGGCTACTTAAACTATCTAGTCTTAGCCAACTAAAAATGAACACTGGCATAAAATAAACTAAAACATAATTGCTCAGACTCTTCAACAAAGACGGCAAAAACAAACATTCTTTGTTCTGCACTTATACATACAATTGTATTATAGTACAAAACACTTGAAGTCCTTAAACCAGAAACCTAACGCTGACCCTAAACCCTAAGGTAAGTGGGGAACATAGCACCTGGGGAACGTAGAACCTGCATGGGGAACATGGGGACGACCCCGTCAAAAACAGCAGCGTGTGTGGGGAAGTTAATTTGTGTGTGTGTTTGTGTGTTTGTATGTCCGTAGGTTTCCCATGTGTTCTCAGGCTATGGACCTGGGGTGAGGTATGTTCACTTTGTGCATCGCCTGAAGAACAGCTTCATGGTGGAGCTGTTCCCCACGCTGGTCACTGGCAGTGCAGTCCTTGTGAGACCGACCAGGTCTAACTGCTAGTCCCCACGCTGGTCACTGGCAGTGCAGTCCTTGTGAGACCGACCAGGTGCAACTGCTAGTCCTGCACCGTTTGAGGAAGTCCTTAAAGCAGTGGTTCCCAAATAAAATAATATGCCAGGAACCCATGTTGATTTAACTCATGAGATTGGTTCCATTTATACACACTCTTTACAGTTACAGACCCGCAATGGTCCATTTGGTTACAAACTATCATTTTAGCTGGGGACCCCCTGGAACTCCCTCAGGGACCCCTTAGGGGTCCCCGGACCCCACTTTGGGAACCACTGGTTTAGAGGAGGTGTGGCAATCACAAAGTGCCCAAATATTTTAGAAAAACATCAGATTTTGTGCAATTATATGGTCAGTGTAATCTGGCTACTTCAATTAACAATTGTTTTGCTTGAACTAAGCTGGCCTGCACACTTTGTAGTTTGACTGAAGCTATATTTTGTTATCCTTGTCCTTTTCCAAATAAAGATGTTTATTGCCCCCAAAGTGCAATGATCGTAAAAAAAAAAGATCATATAAATTGTTAAATAAATAATATGGTACAGGCCTACAGCAGAAGGAATATATATTATTAATGAATACTCAATATTTTAAACTGTGTGTGTGATATCAATCAGGATGTTGGCAAACGGAATTCACATTATCAGATAGAATTTAGGCTAGCTACATTACTATAGTCTGTCACATCAATGACAGTAACTATCTGAGAATTATTACAAAATGATCACGCGCACACACACACACACACACACACGCTCCAAACTGTACAAATTAGATCCTTTTCCGTTCATAATCAGTTAAACTGGTCACTGCGATAAAAGTTTTAAACAGTGCACACTAGCTGTTTCAAATACGGCCTAATTATGTTTTACCGGCATCAGCTGTGTTGTGCCACGCCACGCCATGCATGTTCCACTTTGTGCGACTATACTTTTGCACCAATGAAAGTGTCGGGTTGGCAGTTGCGCAGAGCGCGCGCGTGTGTCGTGGTGTGTGTGTGTGTGTGTGTGTGTGTGTGTGTGTGTGTGTGTGTGTGTGTGTGTGTGTGTGTTGTGTCTATCGCTCAACCGCATGGACTGTATAGTGTAGCATCCATCCATCCCAGTGGAATGTGAGTTCTTTAAACGGTAAAGTGTGTGTCCGGTGCAGCGCTGCCATACGTTAAAGAGGAGGAGACTTTTTATCTGGGTCCCGTTTTTGAGCGTTCAAAGAAGCAATGCCAGCATCTGGTGGAGTTGTGCCATAAGAGAAAGGTAAGAAGAACCGATCATCAGTTCAAGAAGACTCAAGTAACAAAGTAACAGGTGCCTCGACTTTGACGCGACTTCGGTGACCAGTTATTGTTGATCTATATTTTTCATCCTCGGCGAAAAAGAAAAAAAAACGTTATTGGCTAAAATAACAGGCTGTAGCAGTAGCCATGGTTCAAGCTTATTTGTGTACGTTAAGAGTATCCTTGTATTCAGACTGTCATGGATGTCTTTTATCGATAGATTTTTGCATCTGACCTTTTATTGATTCTGACGTCTATATAAAATCTATACAAAAATGGCAGAATCGATTAAAAAAAACAGTTTTGATCCAAGGCTAAAGTTAAGTATCATGTTTCGATCCAATTAAGTTTCATTTATGTAGTAACATAGTAACACTTACAATCCTAACTTTAATATGTCGTCTGCAAATTAGACAAATATCTACTAACTGTACTGTGCTTTAGTCTATTACATGACACAAATTATAAGTAGACATTTAAACAGGGCACATTTAGTTTATAGCCTAATATTCGTCTTGTGCAATAGACATCCCAAATGGACGTATTCTTCACAGACATGGCATTTTTATTTGATCCATCATTATAGGCACCCCCCCCCCCCCATAAATGTTAATTACAATGTAGGCCTACTTAAATCTGACCAGAATTGTTTTAATTTGACCATATTTCAATGATGACCATTATACAACACATAACCATAGACATTTTATTTCATTGTATTATTATTCTCTCTTAGTAGGCCTATACTAAGGTTTCTATTTGCATTAGTCCAAATGTATAGGCTATACCTTAATGATTAGGCTTACATAAGACACAAACAATGGGATCTGTTGGCGGCTGGTAATTAGATGGGATTTCATTACATCTTGTTCCAAAGTCTGCTCTCATGTGCTGTGCATCCTCAATCCTCATTAACATAAAGGTAGAGTTGCAACTCCTTAGTTGGCATTCATTTTAGCGGACACTTTACTTTCACAGCCGAGCTTTCTCCTCAGACAGTAAATGTTAGCCATTTGTTTCACGTGGCTGTGAAGACTAATCTAATGTCAAGGGTTCTTCTAACTCGTACGTATTGCTCTTAACTTTAGTTGGATCATTTCTCATTTTGCTTTCCCCCGTTTGACAGTTCCCGATATCCATGAAAATCTAGAGCCGATGCTTGTGTGACAGACATGAAAGGCATCACTCGTCTAGCTGCAGATCATGCTAACCTATTCCTTGTGTCCAATGATACCTCTTGGCTGCCAGTGGGGCTGTTAGGAGTTGATGAATGAGACATTACAAGGTGTTGATTGCATGAATGATACACCCCGGGTGCCACTCACTCTTATTATGTTTGATTGTTTGTGTGCACAATATCGTAGATACTACCTCGAAGAATCTAAATGACACTGCCCTGATACACTCCCAAGTGACCCATAGTTATCACATGTATACTTTTCGTAACCGGCAACCCTGTCCCCATAGAGAAACGGGACACATTCTGTCTCACTGTTACTACATTACATTCTCATTTGTGAGCATTATGTTACACTTCAGCTATTGAGAAATAGCAGATCACCGGGTGCCGTGCTACGAGCTTGTTTGTAGGTCTGCCATTTTTTTTGAAATCCTGAAAATGAAAATCTTCTTTCAGAGCGAACGTTTTTATCTCAAAACCTTGCTTCTGGGGAGTCCATATTTTCAGATTGGGGAGTCCAGTCCAACATATTTTCGGCCGATTTCATAACATTTCTGGGGGTCCTTGACATGAAATAGTTTGAGAACCGCTGACATAAAAACATAGGTTTTTTTCAGAAAACTGTCATGATGTAGAAGACATTTGTAGAATCGTCCTCAGGGTCTTGGAGCATATCTGGACTGTTTAGGTATTAACGCTGAGAACATCCGAACAGACTGAAGATGGGAAAACTGTATCTTCTGGTAGTTCAGAGGCTAAATCTGAGTAATCTACCACTAAAGCACTCTCTGACACTTATCCTGAAATGCAACCGCCCTGCATGTCAGCGCACGTAAACCAATGCTTCATCATTGTATGCAGGCATTGACACGTACCTCATCATAGTGTGCCACTGGACAAAGAGTTAAAAGGAACAGCTATACTATACCTCGCGTTTCTCTCACGTTTCCCCATCAGTTCGGCATATCCACAGTCTGCAGTCTATACTGTAGGTCTCTTTTCATTTAAGCGCTAATGGGATTATTTCACCCACTGTACGGGTTGCTAAGGAGCCAACCGTGACATTTCAATGAGTAATCGCCACCTGAGATAATTCAGTTGTGTGTAATGGCCGTTAGTCACAGCATGGCATTTATAATTAATCTGTTTTCTAACTCTTAATCTAAATTATAGTTTAGAAGCACACAAAGGGGCAAACGACACAACAGGACTGGCCTTTTAGACAGAGCTTTATATTTCACTAATATGTACTGTAATGGGCATCATTTTCCTGTGTGTGTGTGTGTGTGTGTGTGTGTGTGTGTGTGTGTGTGTGTGTGTGTGTGTGTGTGTGTGTGTGCATGCGTGCGTGTGAGAGAGAGTCAGACAGACAGAGAGAAAGCAAGTGAGTAATAGTGAGTGAATGTCAGAGAGAGAGGTAGAGGTTGTGTGTGTGTGTGTGTGTGTGTGTGTGTGTGTGTGTGTGTGACTGTGTGTGTGTGTGTGTGTCTGTTTTGTCTTCATTCAGACCTCTACTACTGCATTGTCTGTGTGGGCCTGCCTGCTAGCTGCCTCTGCACTTTGTGTTTCACATTTTGTTGTTATAACTAAATTGTCAACCTGAATTCAGGCCTGCACGGCGCGGAATAAAAGGCACTGCCACAGTACCTAATAGATGCATCTGAGATAACTATATCTGCTGTATGGAGTGGACAAAATGTTTCTTTTTGTGTCCACCATATATACCGGTAATTCAATCATAGGACCAAAGAAAAGAATATACGGCTATCTGGCAGTTCGCTTTTTTCCATAATTCATTCATTCTTTTCATCATGCCATATACATTTTGCACAAAACAAGTCGAGAAAATATGTGTGATGATATGTTTCCATATCTGATAGGGACACTGTTTATACTGTATATATTTCTCTGTGTCTGTCAGTCAAAAGTGGAATGAAATATTTATATGTTAATAGAATATTTGAGAACGGATTCATCACATTGGAAACATCATCAGTTGTGCTGATTAGTGACTAGACAGAGTTTTGTCAGAGCAGCATTATTGGCTTAGGAATGGAACAAAAGGGGCTCCTGTTTTTTTAACATCATTATTATGGTGGTACTTGGAGAGCCAAATATTTTCTGAGGTGGTACTTCAGTATAAAAATGGTCTAATAGACTAGAATGTATGTGCAATACGGCCTGGTGTTGACATACTGTTCTCCTGCTGATCCTCACCCAGACACCCACCAAAAGGAAAGGAAAGGTACTATGTTTACCCTGCAGGGTAACTGGACTAAGCTCAAGAACTTGTTTACAGCCAGGCCCTGCTCATAGAACATTTCATGGTAGGGGTTCGATGCCTTGTCCAAGGGCACTTCAGCGGTGGTAATTGTAACGTGCCGGTCCGGGGATATACGAACTAGCGACCATCCGATATCAAGACCGCTCCGCAAACCGTTCAGCCACCGCTTTGGTCAACTGAAATCACAACCATAGCCGGGTTAAAAAAAAAAAAAAAAAGTGTATAAATGGATTGAATTATAGTGATTTCTCTTTCTTGGTGTAATGCAGTAGTTCCCAAAGTGGGACCCCCAGGGTTCCTTGAGGGAGTTCCACGGGGTCCCCAGCTAAATGATTGTTTGGAACTCTGAGTGTACAAATTTGGTTCCATTTGTACACTACTTAGAGTTAAATTAACTTTGATTTTACAATACAAATTGGGGGTCCCAGAGATAGAAATGCCATTAAATGGGGGTCCGTAGACTAATGCGTGTCAAACTGGGGGGTCCTTGAAATTAAACGGGCTGAGAATCACTGCTAGAGCCGTAAAACAATCTTCTCATATGGGGGTCCCTGGCATATCTTGTAGCTAATTAGTGTGAATTTGGGCGTCCTTGACATGAAAAAAGTTTGTCAATCAATGAATAAATGCTTGCTTGCCAGGCTCGTCCCGTTTCAGTCATCGTCAGTTTGCCATATCGCTTTTCTCAGCCAGTGAGTAGTATAGGAGACAGAACAGTGTGCGTTCTCTCTCTCTCTGTGTTTCTGCTGGTTCATTGTTTCGGACCGTTGTCCCTGAATATTGCATAACTGGTGTCTCTGTCTGGGTTCATACTGAAGATGAGACTGCTGTTCCTTCTAAGGTGACAGGGCCGCCAGTGGCTGGACAGAGTGACACAGGTAATGGAAACCTCAGGAGCCAGTACTGTCTGCTGGCAAGTTTGTCCGCTAACCCCTTTCTGTTGACCTCTCCTCTGGCCCCCATGCAGCCTCTCTCTCTCTCCCTGTCCGGCCATCTCTCTCTCTCTCTCTCTCTCTCTCTCTCTCTCTCTCTTTCTGTGTTGCCGTTGTTTAGTTATTGACTACCTGAGGCGCATGCAGGAGTACCGTACCGTATCTGAGGAAACAGAGGTGCAAAGCTTTGGTCTACGAGGTGCAGCTGTGGCACATGGACTATGAGCCGCGCACAATCAGTAGCAAGACCGAGGAGAAGACGCTCGACCTTTACGACTTCAAGGGTGAAGAGCTGTTATCAAATCTGTTTTGTTCTGTGTAATCCATCCGGAAACCATGGCGAAATCACCTATAGTGTGGACAATCACTTTATCTCAAGATTTGGACCGCTTGCGTCCCAGCTAGTCCATTAATCCAGATTTACTATGCTTTTGAACACTCTTTCCCAAAAGCAGACAATTAATACTGTATATTGATTCATGATATGTTCAAATTTGCAGTAAATTATTCTGAACTTCTTTTTTTAACTTAAGATAAAAATGAATGAATTCTTATGAATTTGTCATGGGTAAGGTACATTTTATTTCTAAAGCGCCTTTCAAAACAGATGTCACAAGGTGCTGTACAATAAATGAAGTGAAATAAAACAAGAGCATCACATAGATCAACAATACAACGACAACACAATGCAGTACATTAGAGTAGTGATAAAATATAGAAACGTGCAGTACAGTACATAGATAGACAGTATTACAAACCAAAGTGCTTGCGAAACAAAGTTTTTAGCAGCTTTTTGAAGGTATCGACAGAATCATTCCATAGGGTAGGGCTACAACCGCAAATCGCCTTTAGTTCTTATAATCTTGTTTTAGGAACTTTAAGAAAGTCTTTACCTGAAGACCTCGGTGTTCTCACATTTGCTTTGGGGGATAGCAGTTCAGTTATGTACATAGGAGACAGCCCATGCGGAGTCAGCTTTAAAAGTGATTAATACAATTTTAAAAACAATTCTGCAGTCAATTGTAAATGCCAATGTAAAGCAGCAAGCACAGTGAGACCTTCTAAAAGTGTTTGTTAAAAGTCTGGCAGCTGCATTCTACACCAACTGGTGGCGGTGTGTTGAGGAGTGACTGAGGGTAGTGAATAAATAATAATGAGTACTCTCAATACATTAAAAGAAACAACATAAAATAAAGTGCAGCATACTAATGCACAGTCAATGACATGCATAAGATCTGGTCATCCCAGCTTAGTAGGATGTTAAAAGTTATGATATAACATAACATAATATGATATTTAGGACGACCGTTGAGCCGATTCTACTATATGGCTCTGAGACATGGACACTTTCAAAGAAACTAGAGAAACGGTTGGATGGCACTTTGTAAGGCCTTCTAATGAGAGCGCAAAATCTGTCTTGGAAGAGCCACCCATCGACTAATCTAATATACGGCAACCTTCCCCGTGTTTCTTCACTAGTCCGATCCAGAAGAACACTGTTTGCCGGCCTCTGCTACAGAGCTGACAATGAGGTTATATTTTCCCTTCTTCTCTGGAGTCCTGCCTGAAAGCAGACCAGAGGTAGAAAACTGTCGTTCCCTGATGCCATCGCTATAGGGACACATGCATCAGTAAGCATGGAACTGCATGGGGATGGCAATGAAGGACCGGAAAGTCTGGCGTGGCATTGTGAAATCCATGATCTCGACCGGGGTCGAAAAATGATGATGATGAATGCACAGTCACACTACTATACTGTATATCCTAGATGCGTCTTACAGTAATTAATGATGGAACTGGGCGGAATAAATGGCTCCCTATTGGGTGACTGCAGAAAGTCTTGGCCTACACAAATGTGACTACATTTGACTTTTTTTGTAGAATTTTCGTTTTTTTTTCATGTCATGTGAAAGCAGGGAATCATAGCTTCAACTTGACATATTGGTTGTTCAGTTTGACTCACCAGCTTTGGCGATATGGCTTATAGAGTGATGTCTTGCAGGAGAAACAGCGAGTTGAGAAAACAGGCTTGAAAAGGTTCACTTCTGTGGACCCTAACATTTACACCTAGCTACATGTTGAAGCATTTTTTATTTCATATTTACATGTCCATTTCAGCTCTGACACTTATCTCACCTTTATTTGTAGTTGTTACGTCCCCACCAAAGACGTCCAGGTGTTATTTTGTGCAAAAGTGCATTATTGGCTATTTCCCCTAATGTAAGCCCTCAATGGGGTTTTTGTGCTAATTCGCTTATTTCCATCGAAATAAGTAGTAAAGTGTGCCGCTTGGGATACTATTTACATTATGATGAGAGGATTTTTCCCCCTTCTTTTGAGCGATGGAAATAAGAAAATTAGCACAACACCCCAATGCCCCATTCAATTCAATTCAATTTGGGCTTATATTAGGGGAAATAGCCAGTAATGCACTTTTGCGCAAAATAACGTCTGGACCTCTTTGGTGGGGGACGTAACGACTACAAATAAAAGGTAAGAAAACCTTCTATGCATGGAATTCTCCTTTAAGCTCATCGCCATTATTTGACAATTCTCCACCGAGGACTGATTACGCAACGGCACAGCTACAGCTATAGGGGCCTCACAGAAGAAGTTGTCTCATCGAAGTACACAGTGACAATTGAAAGTAGATCGCCCCGACGGGCCTATACACTTGAGCAGCTGAAAGGGGCTGGAAGTGTGCACGCTGTTCTGTAAACCAAGCCATGTGCTCAGCCAGGCTTGCTAAGGCACTGTTGTCCAGATTGATGGCAGTCTGACGTCGAGAGAGCAAGCTGTGCAGACTGTGTTGCGACTTGGGTTAGTTTTTCCATTGCCATCTCCGTCGCCCATATATATCTACACTAGTGCATGAGAGCATCCATGGGAACCAATTAGAACACTTTAAGCGCCATGTAATTAGTTGGCCATGGGGTCGCTCAGGGGCCAGCTGCTGGGCTTCTGTATTACTCGGTCCACTCGGCTACACAGTTGATTTAGTCGACTAAAATGCATTTAGTCGACTAAAATGCATTTAGTCGACTAAAATGCATTTAGGCGACGGCCTTGATGCCGTTGTAATGACTGTTTGCAGCGCGTTGTGAGCTTGTAGATCGGCTGTTTTCAGCATGCAACTAATTGTAAAATGACATATACTGGATCTCTTGTTCACTATATAGTCCCTTCCTAACATTTTAGTCTATAGTTTTTATTTGTTGACGAAATTGTCAGTATATTTAGTCTCAGTTTTAGTCATCATAGCTCAGTTTTCATTTAGTTTCCATTTAGTTTTGTCGTAGTTTTTAGTCGAGGAAAACAACACTATACTCGTGAGTCGTGAGCCACTATGTGTACTGTATGTGTGGAGGTCAGTTTCCTGAAATATCAACATCTGAATCTACCATCTGAATGTTGAAATATAATAACAATAGTAATTGTTTTCTTTATTAGATATAGTGGAGGAAACTGAAATCGTATAAGAGATCGGAGACATGGTTGTCAGACATGGGGAAATGTAACATTTAAGGTTTAAGTGACGGACGCGGGACTTGGGTCCTCAATCGCAGCTCACGAGGAGGATGTCGGGATGCACTGACTAACTGGATGAGCCTGTTGAAATATAACTTTGATGTAAAGCAGGGGTTGGAAGTGGGACGGTTCTTTGTGTGTGTTTAACTGTGAGTTACTGGACCAGAACTAAACCAGGGCGACGTCTCTCACACTGTTCTCTCTAAAGAGTCACGCTCAGACGTTTACATTTGTTTTCTGTCGTTCCATCCTTTTTTAGTTTCGTTCTGATACCAAAAGGGGCCGTGTGTTACCGTTATATTTCAGGTATGTACTTTATTCTATTCTGACGGCAGCTTCTTCTTTTGACTGAATTTGTGAAATGTTGCAGCGCTTTTTGTCATATTACACAACCTTTTTTCTGATTTTACATTATATTATTATGATATATAACATTAACGTAGGCCAGCGTGACTAGATTTCCCACATTGGAAAGAGTCCATACATTGTTTGTTATAGCTTACTTAGTCTGTCTGTCTGTCTGCCATTTGAGATGCTATAGTGTTGGTACTCGGTCTGTACGCATAAATTATTTGGATACATTTGACTTGGAACTCAAATCTAATCACAAATGTTGAACGGGTTTCTGTATTGTGAGATGAGCATTGAGCATGATGGATGCACCTGACAAACAAGACATCCTATGGGGAATAGCATGCGTTATCATGATAAATGTGTTGTTGTTGAATCGGCATGGTAAGTGTTATAAGGACTCGTGTGGCAGATTGATATTATCTCTGCGATGGTGTTTTTCCTAACACAATGTGCCTACAAGCAAGTTAGATTGGTCAGCAATGTATTGTGATAATATAGTAAAAGAACAGACATTTTATATTCTGATATGTAATTATCTGTTTATTGGCTTGCAACACATTTTGCCTAATAAGTACTGTTTTCATCTCATTTGCTGGCTCTTTTGTGGTGTCTTGCAATGTCTTGAATTATTGTGTCTTGAGGTGTGCTCTCTGAGGTTGTCAGACAGGGACCTATTAGTCACTCTACTGTTTTGTTCTGAGAGTTCGAAGCAGAAAGACTAAGCAAAAAGTCTCTGAATTGAAATCAATTTAGAATTTGCAATAGAATCTGTACGTATTGCTTTTTACATTAGTGCTCTGTGTGTGTGTGTGTGGGGCGGGGGGGTCTGTTTTGTCTTCATTCAGACCTCATCTACTGCATTGTCTGTGTGGGCCTGCCTGCTAGCTGCCTCTGCACTTTTAGTGTTTCACATTTTCATGTCAAGGACCTCCAAATTGATGAACTATATTTGGCCGTATAGACGCCCATCTGAAAAAATGAAAATGGTGACCCCCTTATAAGACTTTGCGAATGTTCTTCGCACATTTTGAAAATCACCGACCTCACGTCGTGAGCTCATATAGACGACGTTCATTTAGCTGGTTAAAATGGTTAAACTGTTAACTCATTTCGCTGCGTATATATACACACCCCCTGGAACGCCCTCAAGGTCGGACCCCACTTTGAGAACCACTAGTGTACCTACCTACATGCCTTTTTCCCCCCATTTATTTCATTTCCCTTTTCACAATCTGCCATTTGACTGACTGTTGAATACCAGACTAATACCTGCTTTTACTGACTGATTGCTGACTGGGCTTCTCCCACATGGTCCTGTTCTGGTATACCAGGGACGTGCACATATAGACATACAAGGGGGCTGGCTTCACAGCCCCCTGCCCTTTTACCCGTCTGTAAAACAACTGTCCTCTCTCATGCAGCATTTACTGACGGTGAAAGAAATGCAAAATGCCGGAATAAGGCAGCATTCAGGAGAATATAGCTTTTTTTCCCGAAGTCTCCTGAACTTGAACAGAGTATTTTTGCGTTGAACAAATTTGTCATATATACACCGCATCTCCAGTAGATAGATACAGAGTGCTGGGTTGCCCCCTGAAAATAGTTGATCTAGAAGCTCTCAACGCGTCGCAGCGTGACGCGTTGTGAGCTTGTAGATCTGCTATGTTCGCTATTTTTTACGGGATTTCTAACACTCTAATGAATTGCATTTTAATGAATTGCATTTTTATAGCGCTTTTCCAAGTGCTCAAAGCGCTTTACAATGGTTCATTCATTCATACATTGGGAGGTGAAGCGGCGAACAGTCGACGCCAGCGTCCTCACTTCCCACCCCCAATCCAACTCTCTGCACGTCCCTGTCTGGTACTGGTTGATTCTGACTTTTGTAGCACTGGGTCAGAAATAAACAATTGCAGTTTAGTTATGTGATATTAATTAACTAAAACCTGCTAGAGCGCCACCATGAGGCCTATTTGAAAAAAAATACATGTGTCTTCTATCTATATTGCCTATTGGGATGCGCATGCAAAGTTCCGTACTGATCGGTCGGTCCAGGCATGTGATGTGTCTGAGATTAGCTGTCCACAGACCCACAAACAACATTGTCTTTGCCTGCTGACCCGTTGGCCTGGCAAAAAACAATGACTCAGAGTGACACATTGCCATCATTTTACTTAGAGATTTGTGATGAGAAAGCCACAAGTTTACACATCAACCACATGCAGCTCTTGACGTACACCTATAAGGCAGACATGGACATGGCCAGGGGTTCTTTATTATTGCCATACTGACACATGGCGTCAGACAGACAGGCAGGCAGGCAGGCAGGCAGGCAGGCAGGCAGGCTGGCAGGCAGGCTGGCAGGCAGGCAGGCAGGCAGGCAGACAGACAGACAGACAGACAGGCAGGCAGGCAGACAGACAGACAGACAGACAGACAGACAGACAGACAGACAGACAGACACGCATTACAAACAAGGACCTTCAGTCTTGCTCTAGTAGTAATGTATGGTTACCATGCAAACTGGTATCATCGTTGCAAAAAACAGTATTTTATATTATATGTAACTATTTTCATAGTCAATTGAAACTATGAAAATGTAAGCATGAAGCTTGCATAGAACAGTACAGTACAGTACAGTGAAGAAAATCTAATATCAAAATTTGATAAATTAACAACTAACTGTAGGAGAAAAGACAGCCAATCCAGTCTAAAGGTCTTTTGAAATGACCCTCCCCCGCTCCCCGCGGCCCTAAATGAGACATTATACAGATACACATGAGAACGGCACTGAGTAGTGACACTGACTAAACCTGGACTAACTTGTGTGTGGGAACAGTCCTTAAATTTGTTTAAACATTGGTGAACTCATTGCTTTGTGGAAAATAAATGGCCCATAATGAAAACAACCTAACCTAGATTGTACACTTTTAACGTGGAAGAAAATGTAGGCCGAGTTCAGGCTTTGGTTGTAGTTGGTAAACATTAAACGCATAAACCGATTTAGAACGTCCTAAAGCAGTACCGTCATTTCCGGACTATAAAGCGCACCTGGATATAAACCGCACCGGCTAAATTTAGGGGAAAAAAACTAATGTGTACATGATATAAGCCTATACAAGCCGCACTGAACTATAAGCCGCAGGTGGCCATAGAGATAGAATTAGAAGGTCCCCTAGTGGCCGTTGGCTGTAAAAATCCATAGATTGGCCGCAGGGTTCAACTTCAAAGCGTGGGGAAAAAAGTAGCGGCTTATAGTCCGGAAATTACGGTAGTTCTCAAACAGGCTCATCAGGACACCCCTCTAAATAACGTTTTCATCTGCGGCACCCCTGAATTACTTTGTTCATTCAAAAAGGGGAACCCACTTTTGGTGTTTCAAGCATTATGTTATACTTTAGCTGTTGAAAAAGAGCAGATCTACAAGCTCATGGCGTGCTACGAGCTTGAGATTTTGAATCGTGAAAATGTGCTGCAAATCTTTGAATACATATTCTTTCAGAGCAAACGTTTTTAACTCTATAACGTTGCTTCTGGGGGGGGTCCGTGGAACAACATATTTTGGGATGGAGGTCGGTGGCCAATTACATATCATTTTTGGGGTCCTTGACATGAAATATTGAGCACCACTGATTTCAGAAAACTGTCAGAATTTAGAAGACATTTTTCTAATTTCGACGTTAGGCCTAAATAGCTAACCTTACATATATTACGATATATAAATTATGTAAATCCCCCCCCCCCCCTAAGATACAGTATGATGTTGTGAAGAATATTTGAGAAAACATCTGTTTCCATTTATAGGACAGACCGAAAATAACTTTATGCTTGAAACGTTTAACCACTGGAACCCCAGCATCCCTATTCTGGGGGAAATATTTGGCAACAATTGGTGATCTACAAGCTCACAACGCGTCACAACATGGCGCGGTGTGAGCTTGTAGATCTGCTAGTTTTGGCAAAGAGATGTGGTGTAGTACAGTGCCACTCAGGTCCATTTTAGCTGGTGTTTATACTGACGTGATATTGATATACATTCCAAATATTGTCAAAGTGTTCTGAGGCACCCCTGGACTTGTGCGCCTGTCCTAAACCAATTTAATGGCAGGAAATCGTATTTTTAAGTGTTTAGGCCATAAAAAAAAAAGGAAATTCACAATGAAATAAAATAGGTCCCTGGTAGCTCGGTCAGATAGTGAGCAAACCATGCATGCATAAACCCAATTGAATCTGGCTCATGAACTATATGTTTCATGTTGTCCCATTCATTTACCCATCTTAACTATTAATTAGGAACAGTGACTGCTGTGTGAGCTATTTAGTATATTTCAGTATTCTTCTATATTTAATGCATTTATTATTTAGTTTGCTTTGCTTAATTCGTTGAGCCATCATTTCTGTTACAGCTAATGCTTTTATTTTGAAGGTGATGGGCAATTCTGGGGCCACAGCTGAGTCTACTTAATCAAGTGAGCATTGATTGAAATATTTTGCAAAATCACAGTACATTTCAAGCACAAACTCAATACAAAGACTGTTAACTGTGAGTGGACGACCCAATTAAGCATTACACTTGCTTACTTGTTCAATTCATCATCTTGTTCATTCAGCACACACAGGTAGTCGGTGAGCACCGGGAGCGTTCATGGGTTTTTTACCAGCAGGTCAGGGAGAGCCCAGCACTTTTTTTTTTTTTTTTTAAGATATATTTTTACGCCTTTTATTGTTTTTTTAAGGGACAGACAGTAGGGCTGACAGGAAATGGGAGAGGGATGGGGGGAAGACATGCAGTAAAGACCGTGTCGTGCTCGGGAGTCGAACCCGCGGCCACACTGCGACTGGATTACCAGTCGGGTGCCCAGACAGACGGTTACGCCACCGCCTGGGCCAAGAGCCCAGCACTTTGACATCTTTGGCTGTATGTCATGTCTGGAGAAGCCGAAATGAAACACCATCAAATGTTGCTGCCTGACTGGACAATGGCCTCATTCCCTATATATACACACACACTGTGTAAGATTTGCTGCCCGGTGCCTTTAGTGGCTTTTTGAATTTGTATTGTTTCATGGTGTGAATTAGCCACTATACAACTGCCGTTACAGCACCTGTCCTGTAGCCAATACAATACACTATTGTGTGATCATTTCGTGAAAATCTTTGCTTCTGCGAGGTCACTGGAACAACATGTCTTCTTCTGGGAGGTCACTGGAACAATTCATATCTTCAGATTGGGGTCAATTATATATAACGTTTGGGGGTCCTTGACATGAAATAGTTAGAGAACCAACCATTGATATATATATAGAAACATAGACTTTTCAGAAAACTGTCATGATTTAGAACACATTTGTAGAATCGTCCTCAGGTCTAAAATGTGTTGGGGCAGTGTTTCTCTCAGTGACCAAAAGTCACAAAGCTGTTCTGACACGGGTCAGGTGCAGACCAAGAGCAACTTTGATTAAAAAAAAACGAAGAAAAAAACCCCCCACTATAATACATACAAAATCTCCACGTCTTCCTCACTCAGGTATTGTGTGCAATATGCACACACTGTAACGCTTAGATATGAACAGTAAAGAATCAATTTGCACTAATGAAACTGGACTGAGACATGACGCTATAGCGGGCCCTCAGAAGCTGCCAGGTGTTCCTTACCCCACCAAACGTGCCAATAAAGTGGTTTGACGTTTGAACCACTTCCTAGAATCCATTAATTAGGGTTAGGAGGATACCAATTGCAAGGGTAACGGCATCTGAATGGGTTGATATCGTGTTACAGATACGTCTGTAAAACGTGAATTTGCATTAGAGAAGTGATACTGAACGAAATAAACAAGACAAAGGGGTTGAGTTCACGATGATGTATGACTTTTCAAATTTAACGGTCGTTAGCGTGAATTCCTTCTTTAATGAGCTAAAAAAAACAACCCCTGAATCAATAACTTCCTTCGGGGAAACGTGTCGTGTGAATGTTCAGATCGGTTTGGGGTTTGACGGTTTTTCCCCTCGTTGCAGTTTCTAAAACAGCAGTAAAACGAGAGAAACCTAGGTTGGCCCACTCCTCCGTCTGTCTAGTGTCCGGTCCGTCTGTCTGTCTGTCTGTCTGTCTGGCCTCGGGGGCCAGGTGCAGGCCATGAGATAGATTGGCTTACACTCTGTGATTCACCTAGTTCCTGGACAGGGTAGATAGAGCCGTTACTTATTAACGGCCTCCGGATCTCTTTCCTTTCTTTAGTTTGGCTGTGCAAACAAACACAGAGACTATAGTCTAAAAAAAAGGGCCATGATTTATGGGTGTAATTCGAACAGATGTCATGATGCTGTATTTGCTGCAACCTGTTTTTATTTTTTATTTTATGTGCTATAGCAAAAAAGTATGATTCTTGAGAACATGCTTGATTGTGTTTACAGTCTGGTGCAGTTAAAAGTAGAGTAAGTGATTTCACTTAATTCAAATATCACTTTATTTTTTTGGTTTTGTTGTGATAATCCTCTCTACTATAGAGTGTGCTGACCATATAAGGAGTTCCTCCCCCTGTCCCCAGTTAACACCTGGGGGTCAAAAAAAACCTTAGGTTTCGTTTTTGACTCTCTATCCTGATTGGACGAAGGCTTATAGGTCCCACAGCCAAAAATGAAACCTATGGTTTTTTGAGTGAAATCACTTACTCTACATTTATGGGAATCGTGAAAATCAATCATGAGACATACGTGTGTAATTGTTTAGGTGATGATACAAATTTGCACCCTAAGCAATTACCTTTTTAGACCGGTTGTAAACATATACGTCTTTTTTACCTTTCAATCCGGGACAGAATCATCTGTCACATTAGTTGTTATAGCAACATATTACAAAAGGAATAGTAATAATTTGGAATACAAATTTGACGTTTTTTTTTCAGAAAACATAATTTAGAAAGGCGGTTTTAGAATCGGCCACAGATCTAAGTCAGGCTTTGTCTCACCCTTACAAAACTGCCATTTCCAATTCCACTTTCTTACACGTAACCCATTCTGGACAGGAACTCCCTCTTGGTGTTTTTAAGCATTATGTCATACTTTAGCTATTGAAAAATAGCAGATCTACAAGCTCACAGCGCGGCACCGAGTCACATTAGTCGACGAGCTTGTATAGGTCTGAAAAAGAAATCGTGAAAATGTGGTGCAAATCTTTGAATGTATATGTTCTTTCAGAGCGAACGTTTTTATTTTATATATTTTTTTATGGAGGGACAGACAGTAGGCTGACAGGAAATGGGGAGAGAGATGGGGGGGGGGGAGACATGCAGTGAAGGCCGTCGGGATCGGGAGTCGAACCCGCGGGCACACTGCCAGACTATGGATTATACCAGCCAAGGTGCCTGGACCGCTGTGCCACGGCCCCAGGCCGGAGCGAATGTTTTTAACTAAAATCTTTGCTTCTTTTCAGATGTGGGTTCTGCGGCCAAATACATATATTTATTGGGGGTCCTTGACATGAAAATGTATGTTAGGGTTTTCCAGAAAACTGTCAGGATTTGGAAGACATTAAATGTAGAATCGTCTAAATGGGTAAGCCATGTGGGTCGTCATCACTAGATGTCCTGGGGTGCATACTTAGTTTAGACTAGTCATTGGTTAGACATGGGTTAAGGTTAGGTTTAGGTGTGCTGCCCCGTGGGAGGTTAGGTTTAGGGTGAGGGTTTGAGATAGGTTGTAGTTGTATGACTAATGGCTGGTCTAACCAATGACTAGTCTAAACCAAAAACTGTCTAAACTAAGTACTGCACCCGATGGCCTCAGTGTCTCAATGCATTGAGAGTACACAAGCTTTCACATGCAACCATTTCCATCCTTCTACGACGAACCATTCAGAAGTTATGTAGGCCTATGACAATATTAAAATGTCAGGAAGGGACTAGTGGACGAGAGTATCCAGTATAAGTCATTTTACACTTGGCTGCGTGCTGAAAATAGCCGAGCTGCGGCGCGGTGTGAGCTTGTAGATCGGCTATTTTCAGCAAGTGTTGAATCAGTCATTATGACGGCATCAAGGCCCGCCAAAATACATTCTAGTCGGCTAAATCAACTGTAGATTTTGTTGACTAAACACTCATTGGGCTACATTTGGCCATATATAGCCACTTGTGCTGACCTCATCACATTTGTGTATAGAGTGTTTTTTATGCAAAACTTAACTAATGCTTGGAATGGATTCAGCATCATGAAAACCCTCTATAGTTTGACATGTCGCATGCTACTTAAAAAGGAAATCTATAAAATATTTGCCTTATATAGGATGTCTATGGTTTGCTATAGGCTACTGTACCGGCCATTTTCAACACTTTCCCCTCAGACAATTCCAGGCAACCTTTTTTTTCTTCTGTTATTCTGGATTTATTGAAGATACAAAATCAGTTGAGTTTGGGGTTTTTTTTTGCAATTAGTTTGAGGTTGATCGTGAAAATGAGTTAATAGCACAGGCAGACTCTTCACATATACTAGAGCATGTCTGAAATAAGTGTCAGAGCTGAAATCGACATGTAAGTAAATATGAAATAAATGCTTAAACATGTAGCTAGGTGTAGGCCTGGGCAGTGGCTCAGCGGTCCCGGCACCTTGGCTTTGTAATCCATAGTCTGGCAGTGTGCCCGCGGGTTCGACTCCCGATCCCGACGGCCCGTACTGCATGTCTTCCCCCCCCCCCATCTCTCTCCACATTTCCTGTCAGCCTACTGTCTGTCCCTCCATAAAAAAAATCACACCCGTGTGAACTGAGTGGTAAAAAAAAAATCACACCCGTGTGTGCAAAGGTTACGCGACACATGAGCTTGTAGATCGGCTATTTTCACCAAGTGTAAAATCTGGCATCAAGGCCCACCAAAACACATTTCAGTCGACTAAATCATCTGTGGATTTAGTCGACTGAAATCTCATGACATCAAGTCGACTAACACTTAACACATTCCAGGTGACTGAAATGTGACTAAAACTAAGTGAAAACACGTGGACAATAATTAAACTAACTAACTAACTAACTGCGCAACCGAAACCTCTACAAAACCCTTTAACACCCCCAAGCACGGGGAAATTGGGCCAAACTTTCGACAAAGCTGGATTCGAACCCTCAACCTCTGCGGTACCAGTGTTGATTTCGTCGACTAAAACTATAAGACGGAAAATGTTCGTCGACTACCTTTTTCCACCGACGAAAACTAAATGGAAACTAAATTAAAACGAAGCTATGATGACTAAAACTAAGACTAAAATATACTGACAATTTTCGTCAAATAAAAACTAGACTACGCTGTGACGCGTTGTGGGCTTGTAGATCTGCTATTTTCAGCAAGTGAAACGTACAACATACAAACATACGACGGCATCAAGGCACCGCCAAAATACATTTTGTTCGACTAAATCAACTGTGTAGATTTAGTAGACTAAAATCTTCTGATATTTAGTCGACTAAAACTAGACTAACCCTAAGACATCCCAGGTGACTAAAATGTGACTAAAACTAAATGAAAACTATTCGAAAGACTATGACTAAAACTAAAATCAAAAGTTGCTGCCAAAAACAACACGGTACCGTGGTGGGCAGGCACTTTACCACCAATAATTGTCCTTCTTGACCTTGACCCTTGACCACCAACTATGTCAGAGATTGTGCTAGATAGATGGGTGCGCGGTCGGTAGCGCTGTCACCTCACAGTCAGAAGGTCCTGGGTTCGATTCCCGCTGGGGGCGCAGTGGGCGTGTTCACCTCCGTGTCATCAGTGCCCATACCCGAGGTGGGGTTGGCAAAAGGGCCTTTCTGTGTGGAGTTTGCATGTTCTCCCCGTGTCCCCTATAGGGTATAGGTACCCTCACATGTTCTCCCCGTGTCCCCTATAGGGTAGGTACCCTCACATGTTCTCCCCGTGTCCCCTAGTGTAGGTACCCTCACATGTTCTCCCCGTGTCCCCTAGGGTAGGTACTCTCACATGTTCTCCCCGTGTCCCCTATAGGGTAGGTACCCTCACATGTTCTCCCCGTGTCCCCTAGGGTAGGTACCCTCACATGTTCTCCCCGTGTCCCCTATAGGGTAGGTACCCTATGTTCTCCCGTGTCCCCTAGGGTAGGTACCCTATTTTCTCCCGTGGGTCCTAGGGTAGGTACCCTCACATGTTCTCCCCGTGTGTCCTAGGGTAGGCACCCTCACATGTTCTCCCCGTGCCCCCTAGGGTAGGTACCCTATTTTCTCCCGTGGGTCCTAGGGTAGGCACCCTCACATGTTCTCCCCGTGTCCCCTAGGGTAGGTACCTATGTTCTCCCGTGTGTCCCCTATAGGGTAGGCACCCTCACATGTTCTCCCCGTGTGTCCTAGGGTAGGCACCCTCACATGTTCTCTCCGTGTCCCCTAGGGTAGGTACCCTCACATGTTCTCCCCGTGTCCCCTAGGGTAGGCACCCTCGCAAAAAAAACATGCAATAATCCTGGTGTCTATACTGCCTCCCACTGGCCAGGGAAAGGAACCGGCTATGTCACGTCACGTCACGTCCGGGGAAACCTGGGTGAAAAGAACTCCTTGGACTCCTTCTCATGCATAGAAGGAAGCATGAGGTCAGTCTGTTTTGCTCTCCCCAGATGGGGAGTGGAGGGCCCAGGATTACATTATATATTATATATATATATATATATATATATATATATATATATATATATATATATATGCTGATCCACAAAGTCGAGTCTGTGGTCTAAACGTGACTGTACATACGTGTGCATAAATGCAGACAAACAGACTCATTACAATACTTTGGCATGCAATTTGCAGTGTGTATAGGTAGAGGGAGAACACTCGCTCACCACTGCAGATCGAGGCCTGACCCAAGTTACGGCCAGCTGCGGCTCTCCAATGAACATTTTGTTTGCGGGTGGGCATCCGGGTAAACATGCAAACTTACACACATAAGTTGGCGGGGCTAGTGGGCTTAGCCTTAGCTCATGACCTACTCGTATCATTACAACAAAGACAATATGTAAAGAAGAATGTTCACTTATGATATATATCACATAGCCGCATTCGCGACTTGCACAAATCACAATCATTGCGCTCGTTTTCTGTTAATTTGCTTCAATGCTTTTAAACCCGTTCTAGGCCGGGGAACCCCTTTTGGTGTTGTCAAGCATTATTCTTATACTTTAGCTGTTGAAAAATAGCAGATCTACAAGCTCTGAGTGCCGCGCTGCGAGCTTGTAGGTCTGCTATTTTTGAAAAATCGTGAAAATGTGGCCCAAATGTTTGAATATATAATATGTCAGGATTTTGAAGGCATTTGTATAGAATCGAAATGGGTTAATTGCTTCAATGCTCATAACCACTCATAATAATGAGTGTCATCAGCGAGTACTGTATCAGCAGCCGTGGCAGGAGACCAACAAGGCTTCTATTTTGTTTAATATTTTGTGTTCATGGTTGTTTGAAACATGGATGCTTAGCTTACTTACTTACACTGTGCCATTACTATCAGCAATGACATGAGATGGGTGTGCTACAGTATGTCGAAATTTGTGAACATCAAATTAAAAATGCAATGTTTTGTCCAGTAAATATCAGGTTTTGACAGGTAAGACTTAACCCATTTACACCTGAGATCGATTCTACAGATCGCCTTCTAAATCCTGACAGTTTTTTTGAAAAACCTCATGTTTCTATGTCAGTGGTTCTCAAACATTTTCATGTCAAGGACCCCCAGCAATGATATGTAATTGGCCGCCGACCCCCATCTATAAATATGTTGTTCCAGGGACCTTCCAGAAGCAAACATTTGAGTTAAAAACCGTTTGCTCTGAAAGAATATATTCAAAGTTTTCAAACACTGGGGCCACATTTTCACGATTTTTCAAAAATAGCAGACCTACAAGCTCGTAGCGCGGCACTCGGTGCCACCCTATGAGCTTGCAGATCTGCTACTTTTTCAATAGCTAAAGTACAACATAATGCTTGAAACAGCAAAATGGGTTAAGCTGGTTTGTGTTTACCCCCATTTAACATGTTTGTGCATTACAGAAAGTCTGGTATAGGTAAACATAACCAAAACATTGACCGTGTCTTATTTTATTGGCACCTCCAAGGAAATCCTAGTCGAGACTCGACTCATAATTGTCACGTCCTTCTCGGCCTCTGAAGTTTAATATATTAACCCATTCTGACCTGAGATCAGATTCTAAAAAATGTCTTCTACATCCTGACAGTTTTCATTCTGACCTGAGATCAGATTCTAAAAATGTCTTCTATGTCAGTCGCTCTTCGAAAAATAGCAGACCTACAAGCTCGTAGCGCGCCACTCGGTGGCGCGCTACGAGCTTGTAGATCTGCTATTTTATAGCTAAAGCACGACATGACGCTAACACCCAAAATGGGTTCTCGCCCAAAACGGGTTAATATCGTGCTTCGTGTTCACGCTCTCCATTTCATTACACTCTCCTATACCTGAACGCTCTGCTCGTCAAATTGAGCATCCTTCACCTGACGCCACCCCACACGGTCAACAGCACACTAGGGACTTTAGGGAGGAAATATTAAACGGTAAAAGGTGCTAACTCCCTATTTGCTGGCGCGCCTACCTATCAGTGTAAGTTAATCCCAGGCAATCACTTATCAGCTGGCGCTGACAGACAGTGACCGTGTCAGAGGGACTGGTAAGAGGAGCTGGTGGTGTCACGCAGCGCAATGTTCTTGGACAGCTACAGGCGATGGAGACCACGTTCCCCTCAGCAGCACTATACCCCCCCACCCTCAACACACACACACACACACACACACACACACACAGGCACACACACGCACGCACGCGAAGAAAGTGAAGAAATGTGTGTGAAGATAACGACGTTCTTTGTTGTGTAACAAGAATATGTGTTTTTTTGTTTTTGCTTTTTTTTCTCCTCTCCTTCTTCTTTTTTAGATTCTTTAGCGAGAGAGCCTGAATCTAAAGGACGGCATTGTGGGGTCGGACGAATCAAACCACTTTGGTCACGTGGGGTGTAAGTATATAGCAGCATTGGCCTCAAGGGGCCGCTATAGTGGAGCTTTTTTAGACTCTTTTTGCTTTCTTTCTCTTTGAAACTATAGTGGTAAAACATGGGGTCCCTGAGCAGCAGGCCCCACAAACACATACTGTGTATAACAGCGACGAGAATCTCTAATCTGTTGATGGGAGAGTTTCCCTGGCTGTTAAAATATTCACCTGTACCAAAGACTAGCCAACTAACTGTACAACATGAGATAGCTACTAAGCCATGCAATGTCCTTATGTTAGACAGTATGTAACACTATTAGCCCCATATTAGATCCCAGATATGATGTGCACACTTGTTTTGTAGGTCAGTCACTTGAAGGGAAAAGATACTTTACTATATTTAATTGGACGCGTTGATAAATAATGCATGATTGCAGCTCTTCAAGTCAAGAGGCTCTTGATTACCTAAAGCTCTAATATTGACCCTTGAGACTTTACTGCATCCTACAGGATATGGCAACACATCACTTAACACTTTAAGCATACAAACCTGCCACTTCTACTGTACTTATACAGCATGGGCAGACTTGAGCCGACAGCCGCGGACATGAGGAAGCTGTTGTGTTCTACGTCATTTCTACGAGTTTTTAGACAGCTGGTGAATGGAAATTAAGCTCCACCCCCGCGGCTGACTGCCGTTGACGGACAGATTCCCCGGAAACGCTCTCCGGGGGTGGAGCTTAATTTCCTGCAGCTGGAAACTCGGAAATGACGTAAAACTGAAAGCTTCTTCTCTGTCCGCGGCTGTCGGCTCAAAATGTGCCCATGGGGTTACGGGGCTCAAGATGCTTCGAGGCTATTCTGCCGGTGGTTTTACTACATAGACCATAATGCCTAGCGTCTCTCAATGGTTTTTACTACATAGACCATAATGCCTAGCGTCTCTCAATGGTTTTTACTACATAGACCATAATGCCTAGCGTCTCTCAATGGTTTTTACTACATAGACCATAATGCCTAGCGTCTCTCAATGGTTTTTACTACATAGACCATAATGCCTAGCGGCTCTCAATGGTTTTTACTACATAGACCATAATGCCTAGCGGCTCTCAATGGTTTTACTACATAGACCATAATGCCTAGCGGCTCTCAATGATAAAGATACAAATATTAGGGATGCACGATTAGTCGTTATTAGCATAATCGGAATCAGCCATATCAGCCATAAAAATGCCATATCGGTATCGGTTCGGTCTCAAAATAATACAGGTCATTTAATCGGTTTTCACCAACATTTTGTTTTTTAAATTTAAAAATGTAAAAAAAAAAATCATCAATGAGTTGAAAATAAATAAAAGTAAAAATAAACATAACATTTTTCTACATTTAATTTGTGTACTCGTCTCATTCAGTAGTCATTCCGTTGTGAAAACAGACACTTGGAAAAGAGTATAGGCTATTGATTCATTGATTTAAAACTTAATTAACAGGCTTTGGGCCAAGCTCCTACAGCCTATAGGCTTGTTTCCATTGCATAATTCCTATGTATAATATCAGAATCGGTCAGAATCGTTATCGGCAGATACTGTATATGACCCTGCAAAATAATCGGAGATCGGATATTGGTCGTCATGTCATAATCGTGCACCCCTAACAAATATCTATAAGATAAGAAAAAACACATGCTGGAACAGTAGCATGCATTGAAGGTTACGTTTAGCGCTAACTGGCTTCTTATTACGGTCCCATTCCTTACTTTAATTAGGCTATACTTCACAAAAGCATAGTATTATTTTCCTGCATACATATTTTTCCGACATGATCACAAATACAAAGAAATAAGATGGAACGCGTGTTTGACTATTCAAGGAGTATATCTATTCTATATCTGCACATCCCCAAAAATTTGTTCCAGCCCGAGCTGGAGACGAATGCCACACACACACACACGCACACGCTGCACTGCAGACATCTCGACAAAGACTTTCTGGTTTGGTTTTCGTCACCAATGTTTTGACAAAATACACACAAGCCTTTTGCACAGCATTAATAATATAACCCTAAACAGCGACAACTGTTGCTATAGTATATGCATTATGGTCTGTGATTTGTGAAAAACCATGTATAGGCTCACTTAAAGGGATATTTCACTTTCATAAAAAACTTTTGGTCTTTGGCTTTTGTGAACACCAGACAGTTTTTTAAGTTGCTCAATTCAGTATTTACAGTAACAGTATTTGATGTACATTTTTGCTGCCCCGCCCCCTTCCTATACAAACTCCAAACTCCACCGTAACCATGATGGATTCATCGAAAACACTGACCTTTTATTTTTTTTTGATTCTTTAGTCTCCTCCGTCCTCCAAGGAGCCCTCATTCTTGAATCTTTTCCGTAAACAATTATTACAAATAAATGAAAACAGTAAATGAAAAACCACGCCCCCCCCCCCCCCCCCCCCTCCCTCACGTATTAGAAGGAAAATATCAGATGAATCGATCATGGTTAAAAATGGAGTTTGAAGTTACCATGGGTTTGTATTAACCCCCGCCTCACCAGGCTTTCCACCTCGGAGGAAAAGCCTGGTCTCTGTTTCTGTGTGAACCGGTCTGGAACGGATGATATCGTTACGTCATGTTGTATATAGTGTTGTTTTGTATATAGTCAATCAAACTGAACTTCCTTTTCCCTCAGACCGGAAGAAAAACAATAAAAGCTCTCGTATAGCCTGCTAGCTTTTATTGAGAAAGATCGGTTTGAGGGAAAAGGAAGTTCCCCGGAAAGATTGATGACTATACAAAACAATACTACAACATGACGTAGCGATATCATCCACTCCCGACCGGTTCATAAACCCGAAATGGAATGGTATGCCCAGGCTAGGTTGGTATAGGAAAGGGGGGCGGGGCAGCTAAAATGAATATATCGAATACTGAATTAAGCAACTTAAAAAGAAAAAAGTTCACTTCCAGTGTCCTGCCTGCCTGAGCTCCCCCTGCCAAGTGCCTGTACAGAAATGTTTGTTTGCTCAGCGCTGCATGCACCTTTGTGTGTGAAACCTGTGTGTGTGTGTGTGTGTGTGTGTGTGTGTGTGCATGTGTGTGTGTGTAGTGTGTAATGGGTGCATAATGTGAGCTAAATTTATACGTCTCACATGTCACTTAGTTATGGGTGCAAATATTCTTACTGTATGTGAATAGCGAGGGAAGTTATTTTTGGCGTGCCACCCACACACACACACACACACACACACACACACACACACACACCCAGCCTCCTCTGGTGTAAGGTGGCCCTCTGTCTGAGGTCGTGGTAACCATAGCAGGGCTTGGAAAGTGAAATGTGACGCCGCTGGACCTCTGGGCTGTGTTTCTGAATCACAACCCCATAACCCATTCTGGGCGGGGAGGAGGAACCCCCGTTTGGTGTTTTAAGCATCGCGTTACACTTTATAGCTATTGAAAAAAATTGCAGATCTACAAGCGAGCTTGTGTATAGGTCCTGCTATTTTTGAAAAATCGTGAAAATGTGGTGCAGATATGTTCTTTCAGTGTGTATGTTTTTAGCTCAAATCTTTGCTTCTGGGGACCTGGAACAACATTTTCAGACCGGGGGGGGGGGGGGGGGGGGGGGTCTGCAGCCAAATACATATATTTTTGGGGGTCCTTGACATGAGAATGTTTGACAACGACTGACACATATAGAAACATAGGGTTTTTCCCCGAAAACTGTCAGGTGTTTAACAGGCATTTGTATCGAATCTCGCGTCAGGTCGAAATGGGATAATGAGCTGGCAGAGCACAGGGAGGCAGCATCAAAGATGCAGCACCCCGGGATCTTCTTACAGTCCATGCTGTAGAACAATGTGGTCTCACCTGAGCCGCAGCGTGCAGGCAGGGGGAGTGGAACGGGGCTGGTGGTTTACTAGTGGAAGGAGAGACAGAAAGCTGTTATTGCCCTGCTGCCTGCTGGCTGCTGTCACATTGTTCTATACCTCTGCTGTAAACACACATGCAACACACAACACACACACACACACACACACCCCCAAAACAAGCTTCCCGCACAATGCGCACATTGACCGCACCTGTTAATAATTATTCCAATGCCACCACATCCTCTGGTCTATTTCATATACACACACTAAATACAATACACTGACCAGCTTGTTGATTTTTAAGTATCCGTGTATAGTTCCCTTGGCTGGCTGATACTGTTCCATATACTGCAACCAGGCGTGCATTAATTGGGTGTTTATATTCCCTTCTGCGTTTTGTTTTTTTCCCCCCCTTTGAGGAAAGGATACAGTAGTTGAATAATAGTTGAGTTAAACGTATAGCATAATATGCTATGCTATACGTTTAACTGATGTGATCACATCAGAAACTAGCCATTCAAATCCTCTGCGTACAGCATGGCTGGGCCCCGAGTGGAATAGTATAAGAGAGTGGCGACACGCTTTGATCTCGGCGCAAAGCGGGTGCTTATGTGGGCCATAGTTCCAACCATTGGAACTATCTCCCATTGAGATAGAATGAGCACTTCCACATTCCATTGTTATACAATGGGAGTCAACGCTATATATAGTGACTCTCTTACTGGATTACTCTGGGCTATAAGCGCTCCAACAAATGCGATCACCTCAGTTCATTACTGTATAGTCCCAGGTTTTCAGAAGGTGGCATATATACCTGTTCCCTGTTCTGGTTCAGTTTTCCCATATAGCTTTGTTTGATTGGATTGGCACTGCAGCAGATTTGAACGTGAAACACAAATGACAAATATGCTGCCATGCCAAACAAATGAAGCGCTATAGGAAAATGAACTGGAACAGATCAGGGGGATATGTCACCTTATGGAAGCACGGTACTGTGCGGTACGGTATGGTATAGTATGGTACGGTACAGGGCTACAGTCAGGGACGTGCACACATAGACATCAAAGGGGGCTTCAGCCCCCATGCCCTTTTACCCGTCTGTAAAACAACTGCCCTCTCCAGACCACGAATGCAGCGTTTACTACACGGTGAAAGAGATGCAAAATGCCACTCCTCTCCTTTCCATGCCATGCCGGAAGGCAGCATTCAGGAGAATAGCTTTTTTTCCTAATTTTTTTGTCTCCTGAACTTGAACACAGTATTTTGCGTTGAACTAATTTGTTTAGAAATCCCTGTCGTATACACCGCGTCCCCCAGTAGCTAAAGAGTCCTGGTTTGCACCCCGCAAATAGCCGATCTACAAGCTCTCAACGCGTCGCAGCGCAACGCGTTGAGAGCTTGTAGATCGGCTATTTTTTGCTATTTTTTTGTCCACCTTACGGGATTTCAGCCCATGCCCCTCTAACACTCAGCACTTCCCAGGCTACCGTTATGCACAGAGCCTATTGGCTCTGGTGTTCAGTATAACGGTACGGGGCTACCGTTATGCACAGAGCCTATTGGCTCTGGTGTTCAGTAACGGTACAGGGCTATACCGTTATGCACAGAGCCTATTGGCTCTGGTGTTCAGTATAACGGTACGGGGCTACCGTTATGCACAGATCCTATTGGCTCTGGTGTTCAGTAACGGTACGGGGCTATACCGTTATGCACAGAGCCTATTGGCTCTGGTGTTCAGTAACGGTACAGGGCTATACCGTTATGCACAGAGCCTATTGGCTCTGGTGTTCAGTATAACGGTACGGGGCTACCGTTATGCACAGAGCCTATTGGCTCTGGTGTTCAGTAACGGTACGGGGCTATACCGTTATGCACAGAGCCTATTGGCTCTGGTGTTCAGTGGTGGGAAGCTGGCTGGGGAGGACGATCTCTGGCGACGCCTACAGATCTCTGGCGACGCCTACAGAATGGCATCATTTTAAATTGGGAGAAAAAGGGGGAAAGAAGATGAGAAGGATAGAATAGCATAATTTATCAATTTATTTATTTCAGGAAAATGTTGTCTATAGGCTGGATGTTGCGTTGATAGCTTGTATAGAGCATGACGACGCCAGGCCCAGGAAATTAATCTCAATGCATTTTTCCCATAGACATTTCAAAACACCTATGTGTGGTTCACCTATGTGTGGTTAATGTGACGTTAATGAGCACGATAATGAGTACCAGTAGGGGCGCTGTTGTGTGCTGTTGTGCCAGAAACAGAGAGAGAGAGTGCTGCAGTTGCCTGCTAATGAGAGAGAGAGATAGAGGGTGTGATTTTTGTGGTTACGTAACGTTGCAGTGTTGGAAGGTTATGACAGCGCGGGAGCCAACAATGAACTCTATAAAAATATTAAAAACGTTAAAAAAAAATGTCAAGGTTATATAGATTTAGGTTATACAGAACATGTTTGGCTCTGCATTTCGAAGTCCTTATATTTAAACGAGATGAAGAAAGAAATTACGTTTTTTTTCACATTGTTATAATGATCATTATATTACTCAGAACCCACCTATAGACTCCCAGACTCCCTCGCCAGTCAGAGTTAATAGTTTTAATGAATGTGCAGGATGTAATTTACATACAAATGTGACTTCATTTATTTGACAAGATGTTTAAAAACAGTTTATTTAAAAAAAGAAAAAGAAAAAAGAGATGCATTCATTGCATTGTGAGCTTGTAGATCTGCTGTTTTCAAAAAAAATCTTGGGAAAAAAATGGTCAACATTTTATTGAAACATTTAAAGAAAACACAATATTTTTTAGATGTAGGGTCCTTAGTTGGGCAAATGCATTCATCTGGGGGTCCTTGACATGTCAATGTCACTGTGAGAATAATCACTGGTTTAACCAACATTAGGAGACAAGCCCAAATAATTAGGGCATAACACCTGAATGTCTTAAGTGGTTAAGGAACATGGAAATAATAATAATAATAATAATAATAATAATAATAATAATAATAAACTTTATTTATAGAGCACCTTTCATGACACGAGTGCAGCGCAAAGTGCTTTACAAGACAAATAAAGTACAAAGTATATAAAACTAAAAATATCAAACAACATAACAGTCAAAAACAATCAAAAACACCAAGCAACATCAAAAATGCATAAAAAGACAATGAAATAGGTGAAACAGTGAGTCAACAAATAATTAAAATCAAAGGACTCAGCCAAATGCTAGAGTAAAAAGAAATGGGTCTTAAGCTGAGTTTCAAAAACATCTAGGGGTGGGTGCCAGTCTAAGGTGCATTGGAAGTTTATTCCATGCGGTCGGCCCGTGGAAGGAGAACGCTGCTTCGCCATATTTCTTCGAGCAGGCCAGCAGTGGCGGACCTAAGGAGGCGGTTTGGGACATGCCTGGGCAAGCAGTCCTGGAGATAGGCGAATGAATTATATAGGCCTACCTTCGTCAAGCCAACTAACTAACTGCCAGCCACTTAAATGGTGCAGCAATTTAATGGCAACCACAGGTTCTCTAAGACTAAACAACATGGCTTTAGTTTCTCTGTGAGGTAGTTTTAAGGAAGCTATCGGAGGGAGGATACCATTAAGGCTAAAATGTGATTGATTGCAATTCACAACTAGAAATGTTCACAATGCAGAATTTATAGAACTAAAATCCCTTTTCTTTCTTTTTTTTTTTTACCAAAGTACCAAAGAGTACAGGCAGTACCAAAACAAACTCCCAGCTTTTTCCGTCCGAGCTGAGCTTTCTTCCACAGCTGAGCTGATGAGGTGTCTCTCTTCCAACAGCTGACACACAACTAACTATTGGTGCAGGTTGAGTAGCCTGCGCTAATGAGCTCAAGTGAAGTGTGTGTGTGTGTGTGTGTGTGTGTGTGTGTGTGTGTGTGTGTGTGTGTGTGTGTGTGTGTGTGTGTAGGGGGGAGCCAATGAGCTAAATATTTTTTCATAGCGACTCGTGAGTCATGTATTGTGCTGTATATTATAATATGGACTGCTCAATAGAGGCAACTCAAAATTAGTTCCCAAACTTTTTCATGTCAAGGACCCCCAAATTGACACAAAGCAACCCGCGGACCCTCATTTGAAAAGACATGCCAGGGACCCCCATGAGAGAAGATGTGTATGGCTCTAGCAGTGATTCTCAATTCTCTTAATTTCAAGAGACCCCCCAGTTTGACACGCATTCAGGGCGGCTATGGTCCCTGGCAATGGCATTTCTATCTCTGAGACCCCAATTTATATTGTAAAATCAAAGTTAATTTAACTCTGAGAGTGTACAATTGTTTTAAAAAAAAAATACATGTGTACACTCTCTGAGTTACAGACCTATAAAGGGTCCATTTGGTTACTAACTATCGGGGACCCCCTGGAACTCCCTCAAGGACCCCTGGGGGGTCCCCGTACCCCACTTTGGGTAACCACCGATATACATAAAGTAGCAATTTAAGGTCCAAGACCATTGCTTTCCAGGATAAAATAATATTTGTCCCAATTGATCCAATGTACCTATATTAGTCAGAAAGCTCTTGCTAATACTTCCGTCGGTTACATTTGTACCAAAACGGCAGCTCTAAAATAAACTCTTGACTATCTCGCCCTGCCACTTCTTCTCCTCCTCCTCTCTCTTTCCTTTTAGGAGTCTTCTGACCCAGCTGCTCCCCCCGGTGGTGGTGACGACCCCAGGCAGGTGGCAGCTATACCTGGCTCAGGGATACCATGGGAGTATCCTCCCTCCTCCCCTCCTCCTCCTCTCCCTCTCCCTCTCCCTCCTCCGTCCTCCCCTTTACCCTCCCCCTCCTCCTCCTCCTCCTCTCCCTCCTGCTGTCGTCCCACGTGCCGCCGGCCGCGTGCAGTGCGCCCTCCGAGCCACAGGAGGTGGTGCGGCGCGCGTCGGGCGTCGGCGGGCAGCAGCAGCGGGAGCCCCCCGTGCCGTCGGCGGCCGGCGGTAACAAGACGGGCGGCAAGGACCACAAGGCCAAGTGTCTGGTGGAGGTGGTGTGCAAGCCGGGGGTCCTGCTGCCCGTGTGGCTGCCGCTCAACCCTCCGGTGGGCGAGCAGGCGGGCAGGGCCATACTGTACTTCGCCTGTCTCCTGTACATGTTCCTGGGCGTGTCCATCATCGCCGACCGCTTCATGGGCTCCATAGAGGTCATCACGTCTCAGGTATTCATTAATTATTGGGACCGAAACCCCCCCCCCTCCTTTTTTAGCACCATTAAAGGTATATTCAGTGATTTCACTTTATTCAAATATCACTTATTATTTTGTTTTGTTGTGATAATCCTCTCTACTATAGAGTGTGCTGACCATTATAAGGAGTTCCTCCCTGTCCCCAGTTAACCCCTGGGGGGGTCAAAAAACTTAGGTTTCGTTTTTGGCTCTCTATCCTGATTGGATGAAAGACTTAGGTCCCAGCCAAAAACGAAACCTAAGGTTTTTTGAGTGAAATCACTGAATATACCTTTAAGCTTGCCATGATGTGACTCCAAATATGGCTATAGGCCTATGTATCAAATAACAAAACAGTGAATCAGTCTTGAAAGCATTATATATATAGAGCGTCGCAGTCCAACCCCCTTTCAGAACGACGAGTGGCCCAGGAAATGAATCGCAATGCATTTTGCCCATAGGCTTTTCTTAAAGTATTAATTTAAAGACGGACAAAGCCAACTCGGATCGTGACAAATCATGACAATGAACACTATGTTTTGGGGCCGATCAAATAAGAAGAAAAACAAAACAAATAGTGTTGTCTCCTGCCTTTATGTTCTTCTTTCTAATTATTTGATCGGCCCCAAAACATTGTGTTCACTGTCATGATTTGTCACGATCCGAGTTGGCTTTGTCCGCGGCGTAACCGTCTTTAAATAAATACTTTAGGAAAAGCCTATGGGCAAAATGCATTGGGATTCATTTCCTGGGCTATACTCGTCGTTCTGAAAGGGGGTGGGACTGCGACTGCTCTATATACCTGCCAGATCTTGCCATGTCATAATTGGTCAATATCTTGACCAATGGAGATGACGCATCTTGTCTTCTTATAGGATTTGTAGACACAGTTGCTCATCCAGAATGGCGTACAAAGTTACATGCCTATTTTGCTAATACAACATAGTCCACGTTGGAAGAGTTGTGATTTTTGTATAGAGAGAGGTATCAATCAATCAATCAATCAATCAATCAAAACTTTATTTGTCACATACCGTTTCAAAAACGTTTGCTAAAATGCAGTGACATTTATGCAGGTCAGCTCCACGGACAGTGGGCTATCCATATATATGACACATACAGTATATATATGCCATTTTGTGATTCGTATAATGAATAGCATTGCGGATTCCCCAACCAGTTTTCCTGAGATCTGAAAACATATTTTATTCCTAGGAGAAAGAAGTGAAAATCACCCAGCCCAACGGAGAGGTAACTGTGACTACCGTACGGATTTGGAACGAGACCGTTTCCAACCTCACACTCATGGCCCTGGGATCCTCGGCGCCGGAGATTTTACTGTCAGTCATCGAGGTAAACAGGAGTCCCAGCATACTTAAAGGAGAATTCCGTATACTAAAAGGCTTTCTTATACCTTTCTTTGTAGTTGTTACCTCCCCATCAAAGAGGTCCAGGTGTTATTTTGTGCAAAAGCTCCTTATTGGCTATTTCCCCTACCATAAGCCCTAAATGAATTGCATTGAATTGAATGGGATGTATGGGGTGTTGTGCTAATTCGCTTATTTCCATCGCTCAAAATTATATATATTTTTGTATATATCCTCTCATAATGTAAATAATAACCCAAGCGGCACACTTTACTACTTATTTCGATGGAAATAAGCGAATTAGCCCATACATCCCATTCAATTCAATGCAATTCATGTAGGGCTTATGGTAGGGGAAATAGCCAATAAGGAGCTTTTGCACAAAATAACACCTGGACCTCTTTGATGGGGACGTATAACAACTACAAAGAAAGGTAAGAAAGCCTTTTAGTATGGAATTCTCCTTTAACATTTTAACACTTACTATTTCTTTACAAAACAAAACATGCATACAAGATTCTATATGACAGTGGTTCCCAAAGTGTGGTCACGGGGACCCCCCCAGGGGTCCTGGAGGGAGTTCCAGGGGGTCCCCCCCAGCTAAATGATAGTTAGGAACCAAATGGACCCTTATTTTGGTCTATAACTCAGAGAGTTATAGACCAAATGGTACGAATGGTTCCATTCGTACACTCTCTCAGAGTTAAATTAACATTGATTTTACAATATAAATTAGAAAATGCCATTGAATGGGGGTCCGTAGCCTAATGCATATATCAAACGGGGGGAGGTCCTTGAAATGAAAATGGTTGGAAATCACTTTTAGAGACGTAGAAAAACTAAATCTCTTTTGGGGGTTCTTGGCATGTGTTTTCTAATGGGGGCCCTTGGCATATATTTTCTAATGGGGGCCCGTGGCATATATTTTCTAATGGGGGCCCTTGGCATATATTTTCTAATGGGGTCCGTGGCATATATTTTCTAATGGGGGCCCTTGGCATATATTTTCTAATGCGGGTCCTTAATTGGCATATATATATATTTTTCTAACGGGGGCCCGCTGTCTAATGAGTGTCGATGTGGGGGTCCTTGACATGATGAAACAGTCCGTGAACCACATGCTGTCTGACTCTGAACACGTGACCAGTATACTCTCCTGCCTCAACCAGGGACGCATTGTTATCAGTCCCCCCTTCGATGTTTTGTGTCACCGTCAGGTAATCGGCCACAACTTTCACGCAGGGGAGCTCGGTCCAGGCACCATCGTGGGCAGCGCCGCCTTCAACATGTTTGTGATCATTGGCCTCTGCGTGTGGGTCATCCCCAACGGAGAGACGCGCAAGATCAAGCACCTCCGCGTGTTCATCATCACGGCGTTCTGGAGCATCTTCGCCTACATCTGGCTGTACCTCATCCTGGCCGTCATCTCGCCTGAAGTCGTAGAGGTCTGTGTGAATGTTCTGTGGTGTGGTGTGGTGTGTGTGTGTGTGCACTTTTGTGTGTTGGTCTTCTTGAGGCCCTATATATAACCACACCACAAAGGGTCACCACCACCATGCAAATCCTTGGGTCCAAACGGTTGCAAGGAGTCAACGCTAGAACCGTCTCCACCCTTTGGTGTGGTTATAGGGCTTCAGGGCTGAAAACTATTGTTTTGTTTCTCAGCGATTCATCTATCGTTTAATTAGTCATTTTTGTTTCATTACAGTTTTTTATATGTTAATGAATTGATTAGAGTGATTGACCAGTTACTTGTAAATATAATTGTATACTTTGTCATGCAAGTGTTCCTGCAAAAATGTGAATGTAATCTGCTCATTGCTGTAAAATAATTTGTTAAAAAAAAAGAAATTTTAAAAAGTAATGTATACATTCCCCCCAACCCAATCGATCATTTATTATCGGTTAAATGATTAATTTGAGTGGATACAGGCTTTAGTTTAGACATACTGTGATTAGACCGACCTCCTATACCCTCGAACCCTAACCTAACCTATATCCCTGACCGCAAGCGCGGGAGCAGCGCACGTTCGACCGCATGTTTCCGCATGTGTCTAATCCGCGCGTGCGTGCGTCCCGTTTGAGTATGTCTTCCTTATAGTCAATTCAGGCTATATAGCTGTGCATATTGTGATATGAATATCGTAAACTGTTCTCAATCAAAACGTCGGTGAATTTCTGAGACTGTGCGTTGTTGTATCCCCCCCACTGTTGTGTTTTCGTGGACCAGGTGTGGGAGGCTATAGTGACGTTGGTCTACTTCCCAGTGTGTGTGCTCTTGGCTTGGATCGCCGACCGCCGACTGCTCTTCTACAAATACACGGGCAAGCGTTACCGCGCCGACAAGAGGCACGGCATCGTCGTGGAAATGGACGGCGGTGACCACTCCTCGTCGAAGGGAGCCGACGGCGTCGTCACGGACGGAAAGTGCTCTTCCGACAGCAACAACGCCTGCGCCGGCAACTCCACATCAGGCGACCTCCAGGACAACCCCAACAAGGATGAGGTATAATAGGAAAAGGTTGTTGTGTTGCTTATTGTTCCACGTTGCAAAGAATGTGCATTTATGTCTTTTTATTAAGTGGTGCAACCACTTCTACAACCAGCTCGCAATGTCCATGTACCTGTTTGTGTAGGTCAATGAGCACGAGTGGTGTGCGCATGCGTGTCAATGAGCACGAGAGGTGTGTGCATGCGTGCGCGTGCACCACTGGTGTGCGCACGCACCCGCACCCGTGTGTGTAGTGCCGTGCATGTGCACCACTGGTGTGCGCACGCAGCCACGCACCCGCACCCGTGTGTGGATGTTGATAGCGTCAATGCTAGCGAGCTAAAATATAGCCATCCTTGCTCTAGAAAGCACCAATGTTTCCATCTAGACCACCGGATTATCAGCAAAAACCTCAGAAAATCGCGCTAATGGACCAAACCATGGAGAGCTCCGTAGATTAGGAGTTATTCAGCTTTTAGAGAGGGGAGTTGCGCCACTTGGTGTGATTTTAATTACAGTACAGGCTCCTTTTCCACCGCTTGGGAACCGGTGGAACTTCTTTGTGGTTCTTATAGTCCATGAGGAGCCATGAGCTCCAAAATGGGAACGTTAATTATGAATTGAGTGGGCAAAACCATGCCTATATTAAATTGTCATCGCCATGACACTTCCCCAGTTGATGAGACAATGATCTGTTGTTTTACAAATCGTAGGACATTTTAAATATGCAAATGAGGCATTATATAGGAAAATATGAAAAAATATATTGAATATGAAAAAGCTACTACTGTGGAAGGGTTATCATATATTAATTTACTTATATGATCCTTTAAACAATTTAATATAGGTATGGTTTTGCACACTCAATTAATAATTCACGTTCCAATTGTGGAGGTCTGGCTCATGAACTAAGAACCGGTTCCCAACATGTCCCAAGTGTCTACGTGGTGAACTGGTTCTGAACTGAACCGGTTCCCAATGTGTCCCAAGGGTCTATGTGGTTCTGAACTGAACCTGTTCCCAACGTGTCCCAAGGGTCTACGTGGTTCTGAACTGAACCGGTTCCCAATGTGTCCCAAGGGTCTACGTGGTTCTGAACTGAACCGGTTCCCAACGTGTCCCAAGGGTCTACGTGGTTCTGAACTGAACCGGTTCCCAATGTGTCCCAAGGGTCTACGTGGTTCTGAACTGAACCGGTTCCCAATGTGTCCCAAGGGTCTACGTGGTTCTGAACTGAACCGGTTCCCAATGTGTCCCAAGGGTCTACGTGGTTCTGAACTGAACCGGTTCCCAAAAACATCTGTTTTGGGAACTTTGTCTACGTGTCACACAGTTCATTCATGAACTAAGAACTGGTTCTGAACTGAACCGGTTCCCATAACGTGTCCCATGCGTCTACATGTCACACAGTTCATTCATGAACTAAGAACTGGTTCTGAACTGAACCGGTTCCCATAACGTGTCCCATGCGTCTACATGTCACACAGTTCATTCATGAACTTAGAACTGGTTCTGAACTGAACCGGTTCCCATAACGTGTCCCATGCGTCTACATGTCACACAGTTCATTCATGAACTAAGAACTGGTTCTGAACTGAACCGGTTCCCATAACGTGTCCCATGCGTCTACATGTCACACAGTTCATTCATGAACTAAGAACTGGTTCTGAACTGAACCGGTTCCCATAACGTGTCCCATGCGTCTACATGTCACACAGTTCATTCATGAACTAAGAACTGGTTCTGAACTGAACCGGTTCCCATAACGTGTCCCATGCGTCTACATGTCACACAGTTCATTCATCATCTAAGAACTGGTTCTGAACTGAACCGGTTCCCATAACGTGTCCCAAGCGTCTACATGTCACACAGTTCATTCATGAACTAAGAACTGGTTCTGAACTGAACCGGTTCCCAACGCGTCCCAAGCGTCTACATGTCACACAGTTCATTCATGAACTAAGAACTGGTTCTGAACTGAACCGGTTCCCATAACGTGTCCCAAGCGTCTACATGTCACACAGTTCATTCATGAACTAAGAACTGGTTCTGAACTGAACCGGTTCCCATAACGTGTCCCAAGCGTCTACATGTCACACAGTTCATTCATGATCTAAGAACTGGTTCTTAACTGAACCGGTTCCCAACGTGTCCCAAGCGTCTACGTGTCACACAGTTCATTCATGTACAGTAGTTCTGCTTCAGCACTAAACGTATCAAAAAAAGTATCACAGTTCATCTCAGTTCACACTCTCACTGGGCGCGTCAACAGGTTTTGACAGCTCCGTGTGTGGCTACACAGCCGTAAACAATGGGTGTGTTTGATGATGATGTGAGCGTCTGAGGCTTCCGTTGTGTTAGTCGGGGCCTTCAAACACAGACATGCACTAAAAGATCCAGTGTACAACATGGGTTCCCAAAGTGGGGTCCGGTGGGGACCCCCGGGGGTACTTCAGGGAGTTCCAGGGGGTACCTATATATATAGCTCAATTAGAGATAGCTGGGAACCAAAATGGTCCCCTTAAGTGTCTGTATAACTCGTCGAGTGTACAAATGAGTGTAAACAAATGGATCCATTTGTACGCTCTCAGAGTTAAATTTAACAGTGGTTTTACAATATAAATTGGGGTACCAGAGATAGAAAATGCCATTAAATGGGGGGGGGGGTCCGTATAGCATAATGCGTGTGAACCTGGCGGTCCATGAAATGAATATGTTTCGGAATCACTGCTATAGAGCCGTAAATGTCCTCCCTTATCGGGGGTCACTGGCATATATATGTTTTCAAATGGGGGGGGGGGGGCCTAATAAATGTTGTTTTGGGGGTCCTTGACACGAAAAGGTTTGTGAACCACTGGTGTACAACATGTATACAGGTGTACAGAAGGCATCTTTGGACCCCCAGGGTTCTTGTGATTGATTAAATACTATTAGTCAAACAGCAGCAGTCGGACACTATATATTAAGGCTGAAACGATAACACCAAAAAACGTCCTGGGGACTTGTTTCCATTGTGGTACTACAAAATTTTTCGTATTCATCAACATAGCATGCAAATAACACAATTATACGTGTCATGAACTAATACAAAACACAAAGGATTATTACAAAGAAAAACGCCGGGCAGTGAATGACACCTCCTTTCTATGGGAAAATGAATCTCTCCCCTTGTGGTCTCCTGATAAGTGATTCATCAGGCTCCCCTGATAAAGCTAACCCCATCTAAACAGGCCCATTTGGTTCCATTTGTATTTTTTGTACATTCTCAGGGACCCTATCTTACACACGGAACTAAGCCCTGTGCATTGGTAGCGTATTACCAACGCAGTTGTCATCTTCCTTATACCAGCGCCAACATATAATAATTCATTACCTCAAAGGCTGTATACCTGACTCATGTGTTGTTAGCATTACAAGGCAGGGGGGTCCAGTCTAGTGCATTCATTGCTGGCACACTGTTATTGTTAACTGTTAGCCGTTAAGGAAAAAATGCGGGGGGTTTTTTATCCCTTGAAAAAATATATAACAGGGTTTTTCGAGTCCCAGTCCACCTGGACGGGAGAATTAGCAGCCGCAAAACATTAACGTCACGTGCGTTATCGTGAACACATGCACTGTGACGCACACACTTTCCCAGTAGCCTAAAGGTGTTTCGAGACCACAAAATGGTGCACATTGGTTACACTCCCAATGTTCAATTACCGTGCACTTTTTATATCTGTTATATCAATAATACAATCCACCACTCGAGGGAAGGGGGAAGACAGCTACAGATCGTGCATGAAAAAGAGTGAGCTGGAGTGAAGGGACCTTTTATTTATTTTTACAGACACTGAAGTGTTCACCAAAGTGAAGCGATAAACACACTTTATCTGTGTGTAGTTTTGCATGTTCTCCCCGTGTCCCCTAGGGTAGCTATACCCTCACACAAAAACATGCAGTAACCCTGGTCTCTAAACTATACCTCCCCCTGGCCAGCCGGTGGCGCCTGATGGGAGGGGAAAGGAACTGGTCGGAATAACGTGTTCCTTCCACGCGCTATACGTTCCGGCCGGGGAAATTCCCCCCCCCCCCCCTGTCAGGTGAAAAGAAGCAGCATGGACTCCTCATGCATAGAAGGAAGCATGAGGTCAGTCCGGCTGCCCCCGCCAGGTTGGCAGAGGAAGTGTGTAGCGCCCAGGATTACATTAGATACATTGAAAAAAAACCCCACATATTTTATCTAATAACACTCTCTGAGGGGAGTGTTATTTAACTCCCCTCGATAACACTGTGACAATCTGTGTCGTGATATCAAACTGGGGGGTGCTTGAAATGAAGAAGGTGGAGAATTCACTGTACAACTATATGCTTCACGAGTCGCTTTAAAATGGACGTTGCCTTCTTGTTTTCTCCCTCATATACCAGGGGGGCAGTCAGACGGATATTTTGTGAAGCCACTAAGGAAATGAAAGTTCATATAATGGCCTGTTGTGGCGCTGTCACTGGACCCAGAAAAACCCATAGTCCCATAGAAGTCCATGTATTTGGGCCCAACTTCACCTAGACTGTATTACCTTAATAAACATGGTCATGAATACTTTCTGCTTCCAGTCACTAGTTTAAAGTCTAATTTCTAATGTCATAATATTCTTTTTGGAAAATTATGGTCCCATTTATTAAAAAAATGACCATAAAGTCGCGCATGTTCTGAGGGGCGTGGCTACCGTTACAGTCTATGAACGGGATCCCCCACCCACTCGAGTCAAAATAAAAACCAACGAAGAAGAAGGGGGGAAGTCCCGCCTCGTTGTCTGGGCCAGCCAATGGGCCAGCTGGCCTGAACTGGGCCAAAACGGATCTAGAAAGATGGCGACTTCCATTGCAAGGACTGACAGGCTTCATTTTACGTTCACGTTAGACCCGCGGAACGCTTTGTCCGCATATTTTTTACAGTCTATGTCATATACGCTGCTGGAAACTTTTGCATTTCCACTCCCGTTCAAAAGGTGGTCCGCATTCTGAAAGACCAAAAGGAGAAGCACCCCGACGCCGACCTCGACCAGCTGATCGAGATGGCCAACTACTCGGCCCTCGTCCAGCAGAAGAAGAGCCGCGCCTTCTACCGCGTCCAGGCCACGCGGCTGATGATCGGCGCCGGCAACGTCCTGCGGAAGCACGCGGCGGCGCGCCGCGCGGCGGCCGAGAGCGACCGGGCCAACGAGGACGACATGGCCACGTGCGCGCACGTCTCCTTCGAGAGGGCCCAGTACCAGTGCTCGGAGAGCTGCGGCGTTCTCACCCTGGCGGTCGTCTGCGCGGGAGGCACCGGAGAGCACACGTTCTACGTGGACTACCGCACGGAGAACGGCTCGGCCAACGCCGGAGCCGACTACGAGCTGCTCGAGGGGACGCTGGTGTTCAAGCCGGGAGAAGTGCACAAAGAGATTAAGGTGATCATGGTACGGGGTATGTCGACGTAGATGCTTCAATGGTAACAATACTCATATAAATGAGTACATCACATACTTGTTACCATCGAAGCAATACAATGGACAATAAAAAATACCAAAAAAGTTATTGGGAACATTGTATTAGAAAACGAATGATTTAATTAAAGGTCGTGTAAATGATTTTTTTCTTTTTGTTAAAGTAAGAGTGAATTGGTCTCTATTCTCTATTACCATAGTAAGTAGTATCATAAAAAATATCACTTACACCATCTTTAAGTGGCTGCAATTTTAAAATCTCTCTCTCGTTTTAAAACGAGCATTAGCATCAACGCATTCGTCGCTCACCCTCCTCCAGGTCAACATCGTGGACGACGACGTCTTCGAGGAGGACGAGCACTTCTTCGTGCGCCTCCAGAACCTGAGGCTGGACGAGGCCGGCAAGGACACGGGGACGGGGAGCCCGCCCGTGGGGCGCCTGGTGGAACCCGTGCAGACGACGGTGACCATCCTTGACGACGACCACGCCGGCATCTTCTCCTTCCGGCAAAAGCTGATGCGGGTGAGCGAGAGCACCGGCGTGATGGTGGTGACGGTGTCGAGGAACTCGGGCTCCCGGGGCGTGGTGAGCGTGCCGTACCACACGGAGGACGGCACCGCCCGCGCCGGGCTGGACTACGACGAGTCCAGGGGAGAGCTGGAGTTCGGCAACGAGCAGACCAGGTGAGGCCGGGTGGTCAAAGGGAGGACATTTTTAACCTTTATTTAACCAGTGAAAACCACATTGAGACTGAAGTCTCTTTTACAAGTGTGAACTGGCCAGGACAATAGGCAAAATAAGTGACACAACTCTGCCAGTAACAAAAAATACACAACAAAAAACAGGACAGACATACAATGCTCATAAATACAGTACCCACTACCGAAGAAGCTTAAAGGGAGAACAGGATAATGTACTAAAAAACTAAAACGTGAGAGGTACTGGATTTACAAACAAACAAACAAAACAGGACAAAACACAGACATGACAGAGAGTGAAACCATGTTTGCCGCCATCCTGGTGTGTGCGTGGCTGTGTGACAAAGGAAATTAAATATTGTTCTTTTAACCTACATTCTGGGCGGGGACCCCTCTGGGTGTTTTAAGTATGTTATACTTTAGCTTGTTTTTTGAAGGGAAGACCTCCGCACACTCGACTTACTATAATGACAACAGCAGACTGCAGACATGTACTGTAGAGAGGGAGGGAGAACCCTCGCACACTGTCACTTCCTGGTCTAAAATGCGACCTTCCTCTGGCCTTCTTCAGATGACCGAAACGTTGCATTTTGGACATTAAATAAAAAGCTCTTGAACCAGCATGTGACAGTGTGCGGGTCTCCCTCCCGCTCTACATACTTTAGCTATTGAAAAATAGCAGACCTACAAGCTCATAGCGCGGCACCGAGTGCCGCGCTACGAGCTTGTAGATCTGCTATTTTTTGAAAAATCGTAAAATGTAGCTTTTTCAGAAAACTGTCAGGATGTAGAAGACATTTTTAGAATCTGATCTCAGGTCAAAATGGGTTAACTCAAATCTTTGCTTCTGGGGGGTCTTTGGAGCAACATATTTTCAGATGGGGGTCGGCTGGCCTATTACATATACTTTTTGGGGATCCTTGACATGAAATATTGAGCACCAACTGATATAGAAACATCAGAAAACTGTCACTTAAATTTCGACATCAGGCCTAAATGGAGTTTTATGGAGATCAATTTTTGAGGTTTATGATTATTATTTTTTTAGCATAAATCAGTGCTATTGAACACCCTGTACGTCTGTGTGTTGTTTAGAAAATATTGAACCAATGGAAAGTAGTAAAAAGTGCTTTGGACAAAGCCTCTTAACTCCATTGGACCCTCAAGTGCTAACTAACTCCACGACCTCTCTCCCTCTCATGGAAGTACTTGACATGTATATATAAAGTTACAACAGCAACTTTGAGGAGGCAGTATTGCTTTGTTTAAAAAAAAAAAAGTTTTTCTTAATTTCCTGAAAAAATTATATTTTTCATTTCCTGAAAAATGAACATTTTGGAGTTATGACTCAGGTTTCCTCCCGACAGCAGAGATTATGTAAAAGTCGATGCCGTGTTTGCGTCAACGTCTGTGCTTGGTTGTATATTAGTACTTCATTGCTTAGAACATCTTAAACCCAGTCAGTGTAAAGCCAAATCTTTATTTTTTCTTCTTTTTTTTAAAGATTTGTTTTTAGCTTTTCTGCCTTTATTGATAGATACAAGTGGAGATCGACAGGAAAGAGGGAGAGAGAGAAGGGGGGTGGGAGACACGCAGCAAAGGTCGTCATGAACGGGACTCGAACACGCGACACGCTGTCAGGCCAGAGCCGATATGTGGCATAATGCGCCTGGACCACTAGGCCAGCGGGCGCCCACGTGTAAAGCCAAATCTATAAGCTAACAACGTTGTTACATTTTAAGAACTGTTCTTTTCGGCAAGTGACTGTGTGACAACAGAGTATAAATGAGGTTTAAGATTCGTATGGGCTACTCCTCATTTCCAAAATAATGCGGCATTCACACGGGATCAGGCGAGCGGTAGACGGCAAACCGGAAGTCATTCTAGTGGCAGCCAGACCCAGCAACGGTAACGGTAACGGCAGACGGCATCAACGTTAAAATACTTCATCTTCTTACCGTTCCGTGCCGTCCAGCAGGTGGTGCCGTTTGCCGTCTACACCGCTTGCCTGATCCCATGTGAATGCAGCAGGTCCCACTGGAAAGAATGACTTGTCAACAAATCCACTGATAATCGCCCCAGATTAAGAGAGGGCCTCTCTGCATTAGCTGGGAGATCCTTTTCCCATTAACTTTTCATGGTATATGCTGTGTTTGTTTGCACTGCACAATAGTGGTGCACTTTGTTATGTAAGTACAGTACGCCCAACAGCCGTTTCTGGACCGTAAAGGCATTTACGGGTAGGCCTCATTCACATTATTGGGACAGCTGTCCGTGTCTTGTGTCAATTTACAATTTAGGCATTTAGCAGACGCTCTTAATCCAGAGCGACTTACAATAAGCAAGAACAAAAAAAAAGCATTGGAATACATCACATAAAAACATTTATCATGAAACATGCGTAAGCTAAGAAAGTAACAGTGGAATATCTATAATGAAACTATACATATAAGCTATACATCTATACTACTATGCTATACATACGTATGTACTATGACGTGCTATGACTACATACAATGCACTTATGCTGTCTACATAACATGCTATAAGTCTGTATCAAATGCTATCTAAGTCTACAGAATTGCTATCTAAGGGGGTGGGGTAAGTGCTATGGGCCATGATGGAGTCTGAAAAGGTGGGTTTTCAGACTACGGCGGAAGATTGGGAGTGATGCTGCAGTTCTTACTGCAATGGGAAGTGCATTCCACAGTTTTGGAGCCAGAAGGGAGAAGAGTTTGGGACGTGTGGAGCATTGTCCCGGCGTTTTTAGTGAGGGTACTTCCAGCTTCCCTGCGTTGGCTGATCTGAGTGAGCGGGAGGGTTTGTAGGGTCTTGTCCGTCTTGTCCGTCTTGTCCGTCTTGTCCGTCTTGTCCGTGTTTAATGGCCGCCCCAATGCATTTCCAATGGAAGTCACATGGTTTGACCAAACACTTATGTTTGATGGGGGGGAAATGGGGCAGAACACAGTTATCAAACAAGACTGCCTTGTCAAACCATGTGACTTCCATTGGAAATGCATTGGAGCGGCCATTAAACACGGACAAGACACAAGACACGGACAAGACAGCTGTCTCAATAGTGTGAACGGGGCCGTAGACTAGTGGCTTGAGTGAAATAACTTTTTGTTTTCTTTTAGCAATGTTATGTTGTAAACGTTAACTGCAAATCATGCAATTATGGCAGCTATATTTAGAGCTTAGTGTAGTTAAAAGCTTTTTTTTTATTTAATTTTTATACTGTTTTTATTAGGCATTTTTTGTATGACAATTTCAGATTTAGACAATGATAAGTAATTCAGTTAAATAAAAATGAAAAAAATAACAGGCAATGTAAATGTTCCACATACAGTATAATAAAAAAGACATAAGTGTGATAAACATAAAAAAAAAAAAAAAACAGTTAAACAATGACAAGTGTGAACAGACAAACAAAACAGACAACAGGACAGACACTCTTGCTCTCAAACTTCCAACATGTTGTTGTAAATTAAGTAAGTTACAGACATTATTTTTTAAATAAGAAAAAATTAAATAAAGAAAAAACATTCAGTTCCTTTTCTTTCTTTCCAATTTTCTATTGCGCTATCTATTGTGTAGGAGGGGTTAGCGTGCACCTATTGAAATATTCAATGAAGGGTTGCCATGTCTGGTAGAACCTATCTTCACTCCCTCTCAATTCAAACTTAATCTTTTCCAATTGTAAGTAGTGCATAACATCTCTCATAAGTGAAGTGTGAGTTGGAACCTGTGCTTGTTTCCAATTCAACAGTATCAGTCTGCGAGCCAGTAGAGTAAAAGCTTTTGATTAGTATTTTACATAACGTCACTGTCGGGCGAAAACCACATAAATCCATTTTGGAGGTTTTAGATTATTATTTATTTATTTCGTTTTTTAATAAATCAACGCTATTGAACACACTTCACGTCTGTGCGTTGGTTAAGAAAATATTGAACCAATGAAAATATCAAAAACCATCTCCGTCTTCAACCGCTTATCCGTAGTCGGGTCGCAGGGGCAACAGCTCCACCAGAGAGCTCCAGACTTCCCTCTCCAGAGCAACATTATAGTGACGTCCTCCTGCGAGTTTCCTCCAACTGCGCCTTGGTCTGCCCCCCGGGGACTCCTCCCAGTGGGACGTGCGTCGAGGACCTCCCTAGGGAGGCGCCCGAGAGGCATCCTAACCAGATAACCTCAGCTGGCTCCTTTCTAGGCGAAGGAGCAGCGGTTCTACTCCGAGGCTCTCTCGTGTGACTGAACTTCTGCCAGCCCACCGTCGAAGAAAACTCATTTCGGCAGCTTGCACAGTATTCGCGACCTTATTCTTTCGGTCATGACCCACACTTCATGACCATAGGTGAGAGTAGGAACACATCATGACCATAGGTGAGAGTAGGAACACTTCATGACCATAGGTGAGAGTAGGAACACTTCATGACCATAGGTGAGAGTAGGAACACTTCATGACCACAGGTGAGAGTAGGAACACTTCATGACCATAGGTGAGAGTAGGAACACTTCATGACCACAGGTGAGAGTAGGAACACTTCATGACCATAGGTGAGAGTAGGAACACTTCATGACCACAGGTGAGAGTAGGAACGAAGATTGCTCGGTAGACGGAGAGCTTTGCCTTTCTGGCTCAACTCTCTTTTCGTCACAACGGCGACTGCAAACCGCTTCTGGAAAAAAAAAAGCAGACAACCCCATTGGATCTTCAAGCTGTCTGCAAAACCATCTAACTCCAACCCCTCTCCCCTGCAGTCAGACTCTGACTCCGCCCCCTCTCCTCTAGCTCCGCCCCCTCTCCCCTGCATGCCTCAGAGCTGCTGCAGTCGGACTCGCGGAAGTGGAAGATAAACACACTTTAGCGAGGCAGGTTCTTTTCACCCTGTGGTCTGTTAAAACTACTACGCAGTGTATACCTGTTTATCAAACTTAGCACTGAGTGCGTGCGTGCGTTGCGTTGCGTTGCGTGCGTGCGTGCGTTGCGTGCGCGTGCGTGCGCGTGCGTGCGTGCGTGCATGCGCGCATGCATGTGCGTACGTGTGTGCTTGTGCACACGTGCAGGCTAAATTATTTAGACATCCTATGAGATGAATTATTTAGGCCACTTTAACTTGCGATGTGATTTCGACGGGACGGGAGTATGTAAATATTTAAGCGGTAGGGGATTGTTGTGACACTTTGTGAGTTAGCATTCAACGTACTGTACTGTAGCATAATATTCCCCTATGTTTTTCCAATTGAATTGTAAAATATATGATGGAGGGGAAAGGAACTGGTCGGAATAACGTGTCCCTTCCACGCGCTATACGTCCGGCCGGGGAAATTCCCCTCTGTCAGGTGAAAAGAAGCAGCTTGGACTCCTCATGCATAGAAGGAGGCATGAGGTCAGTCCGCTGCCCCCTCCCAGGTTGGCAGAGGAAGTGTAGCGCCCAGGATTACATTAGATAATTGGCACTGGGTGAAAAAGAAAACTGGGTTACAAAATCGTGGGATAAAAATTTAAAGTAAAAATAAAAAAAATAGAATTGTAAAATATTTGTATTTATGTCTGTGTGTATGTGTGCGTGCGTGCGTGCATGTGCGTGCGTGCGCGCGTGCTTGCGTGTGCGTGTGTGTGTGTGTGTTCTTGCATATCTCCACAGCCAGACGCTACAGGTGCGTGTCATTAACGTGGCGGAGTATGAGAAGCAGGAGAACTTCTTCGTGGTTCTGGATGACCCCAAGTGGCTCAAGAGAGGAATCTCAGGTCAGTGCATTTCAGGTTCTGTAATCTGCAAGCCTTTATACTGTAACCATTGGTTCCCTTTAACACAGTGGGGTCCGGGGAACTCCAGGGGTCCTTGAGGGAGTTCCAGGGGGGTCCCCAGTTAAATGATAGTTTGGACCCTTATAGGTCTGTAACTCTGAGAGTGTACAAATGGAACCAAATGGAGTTAAATTAACATACAATATAAATTGGGGTCCCAGAGATAGAAATGTCATTAAATGGGGGTCCGTAGACTTAAATGCATGTCAAACTGGGGGTCCTTGAAATTAAACAGGTTGAGAATCACTGCTAGAGCCGTAAAGATCTTCTCCTATGGGGCGTCCCTGGCAATTGGCATATTCTTTTCAAATGGGGGTCCGTTGCCTAATTAGTGTCAATTTGGGGGTCCTCAACATGAAAAAGTTTGGGAACGGCTGCTTTTACAGTTTGGACCCTGTAGCATAGCTCTTCTGGGGGATCGTTTACAGAAACACATATAGCCGATCTACAAGCTCACAGCTCTTTGTTTGGCTAATTGTCGGCAAAGACACAAGGGCTGTATTTTGCGTGTCTTAACCCATTCTGGGCGGGAACCCCTATTGGTATCTTGCCCCCTCAGGCCGGGCACCCATATTTGGGTTCTGTACAGTATGTACAGTATTCAAAAATGTAATTTTTTTTTATGCTGCTATATCAATATTTGAAGTTTTTCAGAAACCTTAGGTCAGGATTTAGAGGCGTTTTTAGAATCGGCCTTACCAGGTCTTATTCCCTAACTTGAGTAAACTAAAGACCTGGAGGCGTGGTCAATGCCATTTGGCTATTCTGAGTGGCCAAAGAGCATTGACCACGCCTCCAGGTCTTTAGTTTACTCAAGTTAGGGAATAAGACCTGGTACTTAAGACACGCAAAATACAGCCCTTTGTGTGTGTATATACATACTATAGACCCAGGGAAGAAAAGAGCAGACTCCCCCGGTCAACTATTTCTTTACTGAGTGGATTTAAGTGGTTCAAACTCTCTCACACATCAGTTTTTCGATATTAGCCGGTGCAGAATGTCAGGCCGTGTTCCAATCTCGTTCCCATTCAAACGCTGTACGCCGTGCAGTCCATGCATGCAAACCCAACCCGGGGAGATTCCGCAGGGGGATCACGTTGTCAAAAACAAAAGCATACCGGGGGGGCCGACTACTCTGCACCTTGTCACACGCGGTAACCCAAGATTACACGCTGACACTCAAGGCCTGTATATCGCTGGTGCACACACAGGTGCTGCCCGCAGGCAATTATGAATTTTATAGAATTGATTGCCATGCAGGCCCCGTTCCCCGACAAAACCGCCCACATGCCAAGAAGGAGATCGTCGGCAGTAATTGGATACGTGCTTGCAGCTTGTCAGAGGTGGTGAAACGGAATCGATTATATCGTTTTATAAATTATTCACCTATAACAAGGAGGGGGGAGTTAACCCATTCTGAACGGGAACCCATTTTGGTGTTGGCATCATGTTATGCTTTAGCTATTGAAAAATAGCAGATCTACAAGCTCATAGCGCGCCACCGAGTGGCGCGCTACGAGCTTGTAGGTCTGCTATTTTTGAAAAATCGAAGAACGACTGACATTTTTAGAATCTGATCTCAGGTCAGAATGGGTTAATCAGACCCAGTGTGTGTCCAGTGGAAACCTCGTATGAATCTGATCTCAGGTCAGAATGGGTTAAACAAAACAAAAAAAAAGTGGATAGTGCGTTACCGGACTGTCATCCTATATCCCTTTATTTTAGGCAACAGACAACGAAGAGAAGTGTTCCCCGTGGGCGTTTTATAAATATTTAACCGACGAAAATAAGAACTACATTGGCAACGACATTTAATATAGATGGGATATCCAGACAATAGGAAAATGACAGTATAGTCCAAGTGGTTTTCAGGAACGGTTTGTTTTGAGAGTGTAATCGTGTATTGCTGGTGTGGATGGATGGGTGAAGTATGGACTCACTGTAGCCTAATGGTATGGTGTGGATGGATGGGTGGAGGAAGTATGGACTCACTGTGATGGTATGGTGTGGATGGATGGATGGATGGATCTGGGAAGTATGGACTCACTGTAATGGTATGGTGTGGATGGATGGATGGGGGAAGTATGGACTCACTGTAATGGTATGGTGTGGATGGATGGATGGATGGAGGAAGTATGGACTCACTGTAATGGTATGGTGTGGATGGATGGAGGAAGTATGGACTCACTGTAATGGTATGGTGTGGATGGATGGATGGAGGAAGTATGGACTCACTGTAATGGTATGGTGTGGATGGATGGATGGATGGAGGAAGTATGGACTCACTGTAATGGTATGGTGTGGATGGATGGATGGGGGAAGTATGGACTCACTGTAATGGTATGGTGTGGATGGATGGATGGAGGAAGTATGGACTCACTGTAATGGTATGGTGTGGATGGATGGATGGGTGAAGTATGGACTCACTGTAATGGTATGGTGTGGATGGATGGATGGAGGAAGTATGGACTCACTGTAATGGTATGGTGTGGATGGATGGATGGGGGAAGTATGGACTCACTGTAATGGTATGGTGTGGATGGATGGATGGGGGAAGTATGGACTCACTGTAATGGTATGGTGTGGATGGATGGATGGGGGAAGTATGGACTCACTGTAATGGTATGGTGTGGATGGATGGATGGGGGAAGTATGGACTCACTGTAATGGTATGGTGTGGATGGATGGATGGAGGAAGTATGGACTCACTGTAATGGTATGGTGTGGATGGATGGATGGGGGAAGTATGGACTCACTGTAATGGTATGGTGTGGATGGATGGATGGAGGAAGTATGGACTCACTGTAATGGTATGGTGTGGATGGATGGATGGAGGAAGTATGGACTCACTGTAATTGTATGGTGTGGATGGATGGAGGAAGTATATGGACATACTGTATTGGTATGCAATACAGTACCGTTTCATTGAATCTGTCACTGTTCTTCTCCACAGCACTGCTGCTAAACCAGGGTAAGACAGTATACAGATGCTGTGTGAATAGATAATTATGCGTCTATGTCAGCCTCGTTCACACATGCACTGCAAACCTGACGTTGCCTAGACGTTACCTGGTATAGGGCTGTACCCAGTGTTGTTTTCGTCGACTAAAACTTAAGACGAAAAATGTTCGTCGATTACCCTTTTTCACGGACTAAAACGAAATACAAAACTAAATAAAACCGAATGTATGATGACTAAAAACTATGACTAAATTATTTTGACAATTTCGTCAACAAATAAAAACTAGACTACAATGTTAGGGAGGGACTAGTAGACAAGAGATCCAGTTTTACGCTAGGTTGCATAAATAGCAGATCTACAAGCTCACAACATGTCGCAGCCTGTAGATCTGCTATTTTCAGCATGCACCCAACGTGTAAAATCTGCCATCACAACGGCATCAAGGCCTGTCAAAACACATTTTAGTCGACTAAATCAACTGTAGATTTAGCCGACTAAAATCTTATGACATTTAGTCGACTAAAACTGGACTAACACTAGAACATTTCAGGTTGACTAAAATGTGACTAAAACTAAATTAAAATGATTCAAAAGACGTCTATGACTAAAACTAAAATAAATAAAAAATTGCTGTCAAAAACAACACTGGCTGTGACACCCGTATGTGAGAATGGAGTTACCTAGACGTTACCTGGTATAGGGATCTACCGGTATGTGAGAACGCAAATGTTCAGCATGCAGTTGGATCTGACATGCAACAGAATTGACATTCAACGCCCTTGAGTGGTGGTGCTACTAGTATCCAATATAATTCGGTATGTGAATTGTAAATGGACTATTTACAGGTAGTTTTTTTACATCACTATAGCTGTTTCCAATGTTAGTCGCGAACCAAATGTTATGGTTCGCGGGTAAATACCCCTTTATTTCACGTTTTTCAAAATAATTCCATGAACCGAAAAAAACCCAAACAAAAATCCATTAATCAGAGGGAAGAAACTACTTTTAAGAAGTAGTGAAAATAGCAGATCTACAAGCTCACAACATCACGTTACAATGCGACACGTTGTGAGCTTGTGAATCGGCTATCCCGGGGGGAGAACCTTTGGGTCTCGCGCTATAAAAGGCTTGGTAACCTGCACTGGTTTACATTACCTGAAAGCCCCTGATTCCCTGCCTTGCTCAAGGTTCATATGTGAAAGAGGCCACGCAGCAGCTGTTGTTTGGGGTTTCAGCTATATGCAAGCATGCTAGTGTTCTGCCGTGATGTGATGTGATTAAAAACACATGAAGTAATGATACGTAGCTCGCAGAGTTAGTTCAGTCAGATATACTCGAGGGGTTTCATGCCGTGCTCCAGGGCGCATTCATGTGCTCAAGGGGTTAGTATGCTGCATTACTACAGTATGTGGGTGTATTCAGTGTGTGCAAGACCCACATGTCATTCGCTGATGTGGCAGTCAGCTGACCAATTGGGTGGGATACTTAAGCAATATTACACGAGAGGGTGTGGGTTAACGTGATTATTGCCACGACAGTGATGCGGTCAGGAACGGGACGGAGTCGAGTTCCGCAAGCATCACTGAAGTGGCAATAATCACGTTAACCCACACCCTCGAGTGTAATATTGCAATTCTACCACAGTTACCCTTAAAACTATTAAAATCGCTGAAAGAATATATATTTTTAATGACAGATCACTACGACCACAACCTTCACAAGAAACTAGCTAGCCTAGCCACCAAGTTTGCTAGCGCTCTGGGAGAACACAGCAGCTGAATTCTTTGTTTTGATTAGGTGGTGAACAGTGCTGGTTTAACCCACGGCTAGAAGGCTGTTTCAACCAATCAGATTGCTTCCTCGAAACAACCTGTGGTAGAATTAACTATAGCTCACTAGACATGCATGCTCTTCCTGCTCTCCCTTCTGCTTATGGTTCCTGGTTGTTGTTATGTGATGTTTGCTCCCACCACCACCACCCCAGCACCACCGGTGGGCTCTGTTTATTTATGTTCCCCATGGGTGGTGGTTGTTATTGTATATATCTATCTCCCTGCTCTTAATGTTTAACGATGGCTTTTGATTGTGCCGAGCATGGAGAAAAATGTAGCAGAGCCGAACGCCAAGATAAAATATTGTATGCACACTTGTATTCTTCTCATTCTATAACAGATATTGGTTAAATCTATTTTGTGAGTTGTTTGTATACGTGACTAAATTTGACTGAGGGACTGCCATTGGATTTTTTTGAATTTTCGTTTTTTTTTTCATGTCATACGAAAGCATTGAATCATAGCTTCAAATTGACATATTATTGGTTGTTCAGTTTGACCCACCAGTTTTGGAGATATGGCTTATAGAGTAATGTCTTGCAGAGAAACAGCGAGGTGAGAAAACAGGCTTGAAAAGGTTCACTTCTGTGGTCTCTGACATTACCTAGCTATTAGCTACATGTTTGGGCATGCATTTCATGTGTACATGTCGATTTCAGCTCTGACACTTATTTCAGACATGCTCTAGTATGTGAAGAGTCTGCCTGTGCTATTGACTCATTTAGAAAATGGCAGTCTCTCAGTCAAATATTGTTTGTAACCCCTCTTCTTCCTGACAGGCACCCCCACCCCACAGGAGGAGGACGCCAGGAGGATTTCAGAGATGGGTAAACCCATCCTCGGAGAGCACAGCCGCCTGGAGGTCGTCATATTGGAGTCCTATGAATTTAAGGTGTGTGGATGGATGCCTGGATGGCCATTGGGTGGCATTGCATTAGGAGTAAGCCAACTGTTCTGGCAAAAAAAAACAAAAAACGAATAATTGTAATAATAAATGTAATAATAATAATAATAATTCAAAGGTCATGGTTTAGAGACACACTCCACCCAAAATCATGTTTTTTAACATGTTTTTGAAGCTTATCTATGAAGCGTGTGCGTCAAAGTTTTGGTCTGTTTAGACCTTCATCAGGTTATAACCTCGGTCTCACGTAAAAAAAGAAAGAGACACATATATATATATCTAACTATAAGTCTCTGTACATCTGTACGTGCGTGTATAATCCACGTAACTCGAGTATACCGTCCGACCCCCCCCGCCGGGCTTCAAATTCGACACGCGCTCCACCACCCCACCACGCGGGCCCGAGGCCTCTGCCCAGGCTCCATATATGGAGCTGGCCTGTTCTGACATCATCACAACACTCCATATTTGGGGCGTGGCTGACAACAGAACTCCATATAGGATTAAAGGGACACAGAGAGACAGATACAGAAATCTCCATATATGGGTATAAAAGGGACACAGGCTGATGGGGTTGCGGAACGGGTACTCTGACACGGGTACAAAAGGTATCGCAACTTCCATCGTTACAGACTCTGTGCTCTACAGCCGGGCACCCACCGCTCTAGTAATAATATCAATAATAATAATAATAAAATCTCCCCCCAAAAGAGTTTAGAAAAAAAGAAGGGGGAAAAAAGGGACAGAGGCCTATAAGGATGACGAAAATGACGTTGTGTACCACTTCAGGAAGTATAGCCAGCGGAGGTATTGCGTAATTATAGGCAACGTTATGCTTTCTGTATTATGTGAAGACATATAGAACCATGAGCGTGCGTGCCTGTGCTGTGACACATGAGGGACAGGCTTGTAGATCTGCTATTTGTTTCAGCACAAACGAGGGACTAAATTCATTTTGCTCCTATGCCACCAAAATGTGGAACGCCCCTATACCAACAGTCTTTTATTTTTATTTATTCATTATTATTTCTTTAATATAATTATATTTTTTATCCCACGATTTTGTAACCCATTTTTCGCCCCTGTGTCAATCATCTAATGTGATCCTGGGCTCTACACACCCTCCACCAACCTAGTCCCCATATATGGGGGACAAGGGGAGAGCAACGGACTTGAACTCATGCTCCCTTCATGCCTGAGTGTCCAAGTTGCTCCTTTACACCTGACAGGGGGGAGTTTCCCTGGTTGGACGTAGCGCGTGGAAAGGAACACGTTATTCCAACCAGTTCCTTTTATACTAACATGTTTTTTCCCCCCTTTCTACCTCCTCTATGATGATGTCCTGTTCATGGCTATATAGAAGTGTTTATTTGTACGTCTCTCAATGTTATGATGAATTGAACATGGTGGACCCTATTGTAAACAAGTGTAATGCTTTATGGTGTCGTCCACAGTTTAACAGCTTTGTACTGAGTGGTGCTCGAGATGTACTGTAATTCTCCAGTCTGTTAATAAATACTTCAATCAATCAATCAATAAATCAATCAATCCCGCCAGAATAGGGATGTGAGGGTTCAAGTGGTCCCCGGCCCTGCAGCATCTGCGTCTCTGAGGAGAGGACCCCCTGTTGAACACCGCTGGTTTAAACAGTGACCTCAGAACGGATACAGTAGTTTTGAACTAACAAGGGATAGGATAGGGTATGGCCTGGTCAGGAAGGGTATAGCCTGGTCAGGAAGGGTGTGGCCTGGTCAGGAAGGGTGTGGCCTGGTCAGGAAGGGTGTGGCCTGGTCAGGAAGGGTATAGCCTGGTCAGGAAGGGTATAGCCTGGTCAGGAAGGGTGTGGCCTGGTCAGGAAGGGTATAGCCTGGTCAGGAAGGGTGTGGCCTGGTCAGGAAGGGTATAGCCTGGTCAGGAAGGGTATAGCCTGGTCAGGAAGGGTATAGCCTGGTCAGGAAGGGTATAGCCTGGTCAGGAAGGGTATAGCCTGGTCAGGAAGGGTGTGGCCTGGTCAGGAAGGGTATAGCCTGGTCAGGAAGGGTATAGCCTGGTCAGGAAGGGTATAGCCTGGTCAGGAAGGGTGTGGCCTGGTCAGGAAGGGTATAGCCTGGTCAGGAAGGGTATAGCCTGGTCAGGAAGGGTATAGCCCGGTCAGGAAGGGTATAGCCTGGTCAGGAAGGGTATAGCCTGGTCAGGATCAGGGTATGGCCTGGTCAGCCTGCAATGACATGCATAAGTTCTGGTCATCCCAGCTTAGTAAGATGTTAAAAGTAAAAATATTTTGGACGACCATTGATCCGATTCTACTCTATATGGCTCCGAGACATGGACACTTTCAAAGAAACTAGAGAAACGGTTGGATGGCACTTACCTACACCCCCGACCTTCTAATGAGAGCACAAAATCTTGTCTTGGAAGAGCCACCCATATAAATATACGTACGGCAACCTTCCCCACGTTTCTGCACTAGTTCCGATCCAGAAGAACACCGTTTACCGCGCCACTGCTACAGAGCCGACAATGAGGTCATATCTTCCTTTCTTCTCTGGAGTCCTGCCTCAAAAGGCAGAGACCAGAGGTATAGAAAACTGTCGTTCCTTCCCTGATGTCATCGCTATATAGCGACAGGAACTGGGGATATGGCAATGAAGGACCGGAAAGTCCTGGCGTGGCGTTGTGAAATCCATGATCTCGACCGCGGTGGAACAATGACGATGATGTGTATATGTTTTTGTGTGTTTCCATTTCCACCCCATGCTTCACCCATCAGATTGCACAGAGTCTGGCTGCTGACGGAGTACTAGACCCGGTACTGTTTGGACAGCATGCCGTGTGCTCTTATTAACCCATTCTGACCTGAGATCAGATTCTAGAAATGTCTTCTACATCCTGACAGTTTTCCATTCTGACCTGAGATCAGGTTCTAAAAATGTCTTCTATGTCAGTCGCTCTTCGATTTTTCAAAAAATAGCAGACCTACAAGCTCGTAGCGCGCCGCGCGCTACGAGCTTGTAGATCTGCTGTTTTTCAATAGCTAAAGCACAACATGATGCTAACACCAAAATGGGTTCCCGTTCAGAATGGGTTAAGATTAGATTAGATAGTCGAATCAACGCCTTGCCTTTTCCGACATTCCCAAACCTTTTCATTTATTTTCTCAGTTATACAGTATGTGTGATACCTCATCTATTTTCCTGTCTGCTGTCTTTCTCAATGTAGAATTAGGTTATGAATTGTGTGGGGTTTTTTTTACTCTTGCAATCCATGCACCACACACACACAAATGTGTGTGCATGTGCATCAGAATATGGTTCATCTATATTCCATTAAAAATCAAACTGCTATTGTTATTTGGTTAATGATGGAGCATTTATTCTTTAAGTTAAAGGGGCATTCCACTCATTTTCAACATTTTACTATGTCATTATTAATATACCTTAGAGCTGTTGTGTGGAAATAATAAAAAAGGTCCCCCCCCCATTCTGTGTTTCCTATAGAACTGGATTTCTTTTCAGACCTCCAAAAATGAAAATGAGTGGAATGCCCCTTTTAAGAGAACCACTTCTAAGAAATGAAAGGAAAAAAAAATACATATTAAGCACATTTTGGATTTTTTAAGTCAATTCGGCTCCTGAGTGGGTTGACCTAAAAGTGACATGGCACCATCCACGATGCATTTATTTATTTGAATATCTTGTATATTTCTCTCATGGTGTGTCTCTCTTTACTAAACTCTGCCTTTTAAACCAACAGAGCACTGTGGACACGCTCCTGAAGGACGCTAACCTGGGCTCAGTGATCGGCTCCAACTCCTGGAAAGAGCAGTTCATTGATGCAGTCACCGTCAGCGCAGGTGATCCTATGTGTTCTCTCTTTCACAGAAACGCAGAGGGTGTACAGTTGTCCTTGTGTTTGTTCAGGCAAAAAGCTAATACAATAACACACGTCACTTAGTGGAGGTGCTGGGTTCAGAAAAAGAGAAAAGAAACCCACACACACTGCTCCAAAAGTTATAGATTATCGACGACGTTTCGAGCCAAGGCTCTTAATTCATCTGGTTTATTACTATATACTCGAAATGTCGTCATTAATATATCAATAAAGTATAACGTTTTGGAGCAGATGAGTGTGTGGGCTCTTTTCTCTTTTTCCAGTGTCTGTTCAGGGCCATAGATAATATACAACAGACAGTAGGCCAAGGAAGTAAATCCCCAAATACATTTTTTCTTTTTTTTCTTTTTCTTTTTTTTTTAAGAGAGAATTCTCTGCCAGCCAAGTGGCTTGATTTTTTTAAAGAAAAAGATAATACTAGTAATAAAAACAACAACAATTAAATACAACTTAAAGCTATAGATTTTGTAAATTAACAAATAATTATAAATAATAAACAAATTAATCCCTCCCAACCCACCCCGTCATAGGCCTGAAGAAAACAAAATATATTAGCAAAAATGTCAACAAAGACAAAAAAAGGGCACTTCGATACAAATATAATATGGTAGAGGTCCTAACTTGATAGAGAATATGGTTCCAGCTGTCTATTGTTTGATAAATCATAATATTTTCTGTTATTAGATCTCGTCCTGTTTATTTAATATAGCACACAGGTATTTATTCAGAGCAAGACATTCCCTAAAGCAGACTGCATTAACACATATACCACAGAATAACACAACAATACATTATACGCATTTCAAAAGGCAGTTTCAAAACAGATTTCCAAGCTCACCTCGATAATCGTTTCTCGTCAGTATTAAGCGACACTGCTGTGTGACGGAGTCAAATTGCACATTTGTCGCAAAACATTTGTCAAGTCGAGCACGCAATATACTATCACTAACACAACCTTGTTTTAACACAGGTGGCGATGACGAGGAAGGACAGGAGCAACGAATGCCAAACTGCGGGGACTACCTCCTGCACATCATCTCAGTGTTCTGGAAGATTCTGTTTGCCTTCGTCCCGCCGACCTCCGTCTGTAACGGCTGGGCCTGCTTCGTGGTGTCCATCTGCGTCATCGGCTTCCTGACGGCCATCATCGGGGACCTGGCGTCCCACTTTGGCTGCACCGTCGGCCTGAGGGACACGGTGACCGCCGTGGTCTTTGTGGCGCTGGGCACCTCCATCCCGGGTGAGTGTGTGTGTGTGTGTGTGTGTGTGTGTGTGTGTGTGTGTGCGTGTGCGTGTGCGTGTGCGTGTGCGTGTGCGTGTGCGTGTGTGTGTGTGTGTGTGTGACGCCTATATCTAAACACTGCAGCGGTTTGCGGCCCTAAAGCAGTTTTTTAACCCATCCTGGACGGGGAACCCCTTTTGGTGTTTTAAAGCATTATGTAATACTTTAGCTATTGGAAAAATCTATCTACAAGCTCATACGTAGCACTCGGTACGGTAGGTCTGCTATTTTTCTTTTTGTGAAAATGTGGCGCATATCTTTGAATATATATTCTTTCAGAGCGTTTTAAACTCAAATCTTTCCTTCTGGGGAATAGTTTGAAATAGTTTGAGAACCACTGACATACAGTGTAGAAACATAGGTTTTTCATGAAACTGTCATGATTTAGATTAAGACATATTGTGGAATCTGGTCTTGGTCGAAATGGGTTAATGTAATTTATTTGTGCGTGTTAGACGTACTTTTTTTTGTTGTGTTATTGATGACAAAGTCAACAGTATATCCATAACATAAGCAAGCAGCACGCTAGCAGACAATACACTAGTTCTTTCTTTGAATCATTTTATTATTATTATTATTATTATTTTCACAATATACTGCATATATGTACATGATAAACATACATCATCTTCTTCTTAATACGCTATGGTTTAAGCTCGTTACATGAAACTCTATATCGTCATATGCATACATCTGTCGCACGTATTATCAAAACACTTTAAAGTACGGTAGCCGGCGTCAGATTGTGAAATATAATAATAATGAAATGATTGAAATGAAGAACTAGTGTATTGTCTTCTAGTGGGTATGCGCGCGACATCATCATCAAACCCGGACGTTATGCAGGAATGCCCACTGAGTGGCAAAAAACTACTTTCTGGCCTTGACAACCCATGCATCCAAACAGCAAAGTCCTGTCTGATTGCATTAAACAACGTTAAACAATGTTAAACTCACTTTGCACGTTACTTTGCCACTCAATGTGCCATTCACTTTAAGCATGCGCATACCCTCTATTACAAAATACTTATAACATGCACAAATAAATTACAAAACAGTGCTGTAGGGCGGGTCTTGCCGCAATTAACCGCTGCGGCGTTCAGATTACACAGTAGGCGTGAGAGACGGATGGGGGAAGAGGGATTTTGTTTCCCCTGCCGTGTATAATGATATACCGTGTTTATACATTCTAATGGATTTGCGTTCATGTTTCCAACTCTTTACAACTCAGACACGTTTGCCAGCAAAGTGTCCGCCACTCACGACGACACCGCCGACGCTTCCGTGGGCAACGTGACGGGAAGCAACGCCGTCAACGTCTTCCTGGGCATCGGCGTGGCCTGGTCCGTGGCGGCCGTGTACTGGGAGATCAAAGGCGAGGTGTTCCGCGTGGACCCGGGCTCGCTGGCCTTCTCCGTCACGCTCTTCACCATCTTCGCCTTCATCGCAATCTTCGTGCTGATGTTCCGCCGGAAGAAGTCTATAGGCGGCGAACTGGGAGGGCCCAAAACGGCCAGAGTGCTCACTACGCTCTTCTTCGTGGGCCTGTGGTTCCTCTACATCCTCTTCTCCAGCTTGGAGGCCTATTGCCATGTACAAGGCTTCTGAAAGAGAACACGACAACATGCCCTCAAAAACCCACACGTGTACTGTATATCTGGGACTCAATCACCTGGGCTGGGACGGAACTTAACATTAACGCTTAGAGGAGAGAGGCGTGTCTGTGGTGACTAGTCTGCGCTGACTCATATAGGAGTGCATGCTGAATTGGGTGCATGCGCAGCCAGGCACTCAGTTACCTACCCGCACACATGCATGCTCTCTCTCTCTCGCACAGAGAGAGAGAGAGAGAGAGAGAGAGAGAGAGAGAGAGAGAGAACGGTTGTCACGTCCACTTTGTGATTCCAATCAACAGACCCGATTGTGACAAGAAGCAGACCATTTTCACCAAAGTCAGTGATGTGCGATGGCGATCTTTGAGTTAAGAATGTCAAGTGATCAGTGTGATTCAGTTATGTCACTGCAGGGTGTTACAGGTTTGATCTGCCTCGTGATCCGTAGACGAGTATTAAGTTTGGTCTTTTTTGAAGCTACAGTATAGGTCAAAGGGGCTTGGCAGAGAAGATAACTTATTAGCCTTCCAATTGAATGAGTTCAATGGCAGCATCTTTCACCCAGAGAAATCAGATTGGGGGAGATGATCTTCTATTGTACAATTTCTCTTATATGACAAAAGGGTTAGGACTACAGTGTGCCCCTATTTTTATTTTATTTAACTCACTATGCATTTCGACACTTCAAATGACCTACAATATATAATCGATGAAGAATACCACACCCACACACGTGCGCGCGCACACACGCGCGCGCGCACACACACACACACACACACACACACACACACACACACACACACACACACACACACACACACACACACACACACACACACTTGATGCTTAGCTCTGGCTTTGGCAAAAGAATGTAATTACTATATGCCAATTTGAGTCACTGAGAAAAGGGATGATTTGTCCACTCAATACATTCAGTCATATTCAATTATTTATTAATGATGCAATTTAATGTCTTTGTAATTTAATGTTTAGTGTATATGAGTTGAAATGGATAAAAAAATAATATATATATATATTATATTGTAATTTAAATATTGTAATTGAATGTTGTCATAATAATTACATCGAAATTGTAACTGTGCAAAGGCTTCATTTGATCCATTGTTCTACACAGGTCAGTGAAGTACGGAGACGTATGGCACTCACTATGTCTTTGGTGCAACATAAACCTTGTTACCTTACTGTACATTGCATGATGCTACCCTTGAAAGACATTAGCTACCCTATTAGCTTCGTTTATACTTCATTACACAATGGTGGTGCTTGCGACACGATTGTAATACAGAGTATAAATTAGGCTAAGAACAGCTAATAGTTGCTTTTCAATTAGTTTTGAATAGCAGTATATATAATTATATATATATATATATGCACGCACGCACACGCGCACACACTTTTTTGTTTTTTTTCATGAAGAAACACCTTACATTGAGGAATTTGTTCTGGTACAATGCAGTCTGCTTTATAGGCATTTTCTGCTATGAATACCTGTGTGCCATATTAAATAAAAATATTCACTTTTATTTCACTTCTACAGATACCATGTGAATAAAAAAAAGGTGTCTTTGTTCTTGTACTAAGAATATCCGACATATAGCTTCTAAAGCAGAGAGACAAATTCTATGGCTACCCGATTCAGAAGTCCTTGTGGCATAGAATTTAAGCTACACAGTATTACAATTTTAAGATGTGTGTATTAAGATGCAAGCTTATACCGGATCCTACTGCAACATTATGACTCTTCCGATATAACGATGATTTCATCCTTGGCATGCAGACGCAGTTGATAAGGAAAACTGTGACTTCAAGATACTGAACCATTTACTGTCTAAAGGGCCTTTGCAAACAGGGAGCGACAAAATTAATATTAATATATTAATATATTAATTAAAACTAATATTACACCTGAAAAAGAGTTATGGCATATTGATGATGATCCATTCCTTATGTAAACTTTTTGAGTTATCAATTTCAAATTAAAACACTCATTCAAACTAACATGTTTTGGCAAGTTTCTTCATTGCACTTTTTACTACCAGCAGCGCCAAGACGTTTACAGAATGTCGGGAATAGTTATATGAACTTTCACAGCCTGACATTTTTACTTTTACTTTATTTGTTTATTTCGACGGGACAAGCATATTCATGGACATTACAACCAAATGTAATGTAAATACACTGCAATTAGCAAAGATGCTTCATTTCATCCATATAGGACTCCCCACACAAAACAAAAAAATCACACCCGTGTGAAGTGAGTGCATGGTGCAACTCCGTGTGGGGGTTCCCCGGAACTTGCAGAGCCACAAGAACACGGCCAAGGTGCCGGCCCGGTTCCGGCGAGCCATCCCGCGTCCGAAACGGTTTGATAAATGACAGAGTTACCGTGTGGGGGTCCCCAGGGGGTCCCTCTACTGTAATGTACTGTACTGTCACTGTACTGTACTGTCACACCGACGTCACATAATGGCTTCTAAAAACTCAGCTTCCCATCATGCACCTGTGCACAGTGTGAAGCTCAACAGCGCCACTTTGTCACCTGTTGGTATACTAAACAGACATACACACACACACACACACACACACACACACACACACACACACACACACACACACACACACACACACACACACGCACGCACGCACGCACGCATATATACATAGGGACAGACATTGATGTTCAATGGGACAAAACAGACAGAAGCACACTGCCGAGACAAAGCATAAAAACAGTTTACAAAAAACAATTAAAGTACAAGGTAAAAAAAATCTATATAGTTCAGCAGCTATTTTAAAGGGCTAGTATGTGTGTGTGTGTGTGTGTGTGTGTGTGTGTGTGTGTGTGTCACAGCTGTGTGCGCGTAAATAACCGGATACAGAGTTCGTAATGAAAGTCAGGTTTGAATTAATTAAATTAAATTAAATTAAATTAAACTAAATTAAATTAAATTAAATTAAATTAAATTAAATTAAATTAAATTAAATTAAATTATGGCTTTATTGGCATGATACAACATACGTTCACATACATTGCCAAAACAAAATGTGGAACAATACGATCAAAATAAAATGTATAGCCTACAGAATCAGAAGCAGAATCTCCAATAAACCAATTTCTAGGTAGGCCTGGTGACGTGAGATTCTGGTGTAGTAGAATGCTGTGTTGCCATGTCTGCTTATTATAAGCGACTTTGGGCTTTTTCCTGTAAAGTTAATTATTTTGGGCTTGTTTCTTGTTTTCACACATTTCCATCCCATGTCAAGGACCTCCACATTAATCTGTGGATTTAAAATATTACACATTTTTTGTCACATTTCTTTCCCAAGATTATTTTGTTTTACTGTTAATCGGTGGTTCCCAAGGTGGGGTCCGGGGACCCCTAGGGGGGGTCCCCAGCTAAATGATAGTTTGGAACCAAATGGCCCCTTATGGGTCTGTAACTCTGAGAGTGTATGAATGGAACCAAATGGACCCGTTGTTGATTTCGAAAACACAGGACATGATGTTAAGTCCAAACTTAAGTGCAGGCAGGGGCGTGCCGCGTCCTACTCCGCATACATAAATTAACATTGATTTTATTTACAATATAAATTGGGAATCTCAGAGATAGAAATGCCATTAAATGGGAGTCCGTAGTGTAGCCTGTTGCATATCATACCGGGTGGTCCTTGAAATGAAAATAGCTGAAAATCACTGCTAGAGCTGTACAAATCTTCTCTTATTATGGGGGTCCCTGCCTGGCATATCTTTTCTAATGGGAGGTCCGTGGGCTATAATGACTGTCATTTTGGGGGTCCTTGACGTGACAAAGTTTGGGAACCACTTGCCAGTGTTAATAACATTTTCAATCAATCAATCAATCAATCAATCAATCAATCAATCAATCAATCAATCAATCAATCAATCAATCAAGCACTAGAGCTGGTTGCTCATTTCTCTCACCCAACCTGGCAACACCGGTAGACTGTACAGTGCACTGTTCCTCTCGGCATTTTGCGACTAGCAGTAGCAGAGCAGACAGTCTAGTCTTGGCGCTGCTACCTACCGGGACACACACACACACACACACACACACACACAAGTCAACAACATGGCTGCTACTGCGGGCCGCTACTACGGAGAGGGTGGCAGAGCGACCAAGAGACAGAAGACTAGTGAGGACGGGACAGCGGTGGGTTATTGTGTTTTTCTATCATTAAGCCAGTATGTATTTTTGTCTGTGAATCTATTGCTATTTGTTGTGACGCTCAACTACAGTTCAAGGAGGCGTGATATTACAGACTGTGTGTGTGTGTTAATAGCAAGTTTGACCAAAAGAAGAGCTATAATTTAGCTCATCGTGTTTAATTTGCTGCAAATCAAAAGTATTGTCAGGGCTATTGCATTCCACTTGATGGCTAAAGGTTCTGTTACTTTAGTCGTGCAAATCCACAGCCTTTTTTTATATAATTATATTCCTATATAAACGATCATCAAATAGCTTGATTTGCTAATACACCGGCCGTGGGGCTATATAGCTAGGTCTGGTAGCTAACTGCTGAGCAATATCACACCATCTAGGACGGTTAACTTGCATTGCGCTAGTTGGTGCTTCTTGTGTGTGCTTCTTCAGTTCTTCATGTGAGGCTGACGGCGTGTTTTGGTTTGGTTTAATTGAATTAAAGGACGCTTATAATGACGACCCCCACAAGACTCAACCCTCGCCCGTGGTGCACATCCGCGGCCTGGTGGACGGCATCATGGAGGCTGACCTGGCGGAGGCCCTGCAGGAGTTCGGAGCGATCAGGTTGGTACACCCACCACCCATTTTACACTACTATCCCAGTGGTCTGACCGGGGACCCCCAGCCCAGGGGTCCTCGAGAGAGTTCCAGGGGGTCCCCTGCAGCTAAATGGACCCTTGTGGGTCTGGTAACTCTTGAGAGTGTACAAATGGAACCAAAATGAACATAGATTTTTACAATATAAATTGAGATAGACATGCCATTAAATGGGGGACCGTAGCCTAATAATTCATGTCAAACCAGGGGGTCCTTCAAACTAAAATGGTTGAGAATCACTGCTAGAGGTTCCTGGCATATATTTCCAAATGGGGGGGGGGGGGGGGGGGGGGGGGGGTCGCGAGGCAAATTAGTGCCATTTTGGCGTCTGGGCGCGACCTGGCGCAGCAGAAACGGGAAGAACCGAGGCGAATATTTTAATTCAAGTCTGAACGCACCTGTGTGTGTTAAAGTTGGCATGTTGTCTACTTCTAAGGTATTAAATGAAGCTAACGGATTTTATGTAGACGCTGGCGCACAATTAATGAGCTAGTAGATTGACTATTGTTTTCATAATGTAAAAAAAAAAACCCCAAAGAAAAGTTGGTTAAGCGTTTTGTTTTTGCGACTGCAATGACACGCGTTCTACTTTTCCAGCTACGTGGTCATGATGCCCAAGAAGCGCCAGGCCCTGGTGGAGTACGAGGACATGAGTGGCTCGTGCAACGCCGTCACCTACGCGTCGGAGAACCAGGTGTACATCGCGGGCCACCCGGCCTTCATCAACTACTCCACCAGCCAGAAGATCTCCCGACCGGGAGACCCGGACGACACCCGCAGTGTCAACAACGTGCTGCTGCTGACCATCATGAACCCCATCTACCCCATCACCACGGTAAAACGACACCTCAAGACCTCAAGACGACTACATCTCCCAGAGTGCATCAGCATGCGAGATGGCTGCTGGTGCTCATTTGGCTGATTGAACACCTGTTTAAAGGCCGGTGGTGGTGACGCCAAGTAACCTAAAACAAATAGGCCAATTTACTATAAAGAAGGTTCTAAACGGCACAAGATTTCCCGCGCGTTAGAGATTGGCATGTTGACCAGAGATTGGAATGACGGATAGTGTTGCGACTGGTTCGCCAACATCGTTGTCTGATTAGTTAACGTCTAGTAGCCTCAGAGCCTGAGGGCTGAAATACAGTCATGACCCCACATACCTAAATGAAACATGCATGCGTACACAAAATGAACATTTATCTGAATGGGAACTATCTAATGTCTTTGCCTTATTTGTAAACCATTGCTCAAAAAAAGAGCAAATTTCATACTTGGAATACTGAAATCCTTTTTTTGTTTTGCAAATGCGTCCGAAATGTAATCTGTGCAGCCTCAAAAGATACATTTGGAGCAAGTCATGGCGTGACCAAAATGGGATGTTTTAGTGAACCGAAGCGAGCGCTCCTCCTTCCCCGCTGTGTGTCCTGGAGGGACTCTAGGTGGCGCGTTCGGAAAATGCGTCCTGAACGCACTGGTGTGCTCTCTTGTCGTTCGTTTTATTCAGTGCACTCAGTGCGTTGTCGTTCTAAAATCCAGTGCGCTGCGCACCGGGTGTGCCGAGTGCCCGCACTGAGCAAACCCTACCCTGAGGGTAGGGTTTGCTCAGTGTGAACGGTGTGTTGTAACTGGTCGTTCGTAAATAAGGCACACTGAACGCACTCTGTGACGTCACCGCCCACCACACTCCACAAACTGACCACATTCCCGGTGAGCATAGCCGAACGCGCCCCAGGTGTCATAAACTCTATGACACCACTGACTGACTGACAGGGCCGAGGTGTCACTGACTGACAGGGCTGAGGTGTCACCGGGCGTCGCTGCTATGCTGACGTTCCAGCGCTTCAGGCTTCACCTCCCAATGTATGAATGAATGAATGAATGGACCATTGTAACGCGCTGCTTTGCGTAGGCCTGTAGTGCATAAAACGGCGCTATACAAATACCATCCATTGTTATTGATCTCGCCATGTGTCTTCAAGTTGAGAAACGATGTGTTGTGGAGGGAAACTATCTCATTGAAGTGTGTGTGTGTTTTATGCCCCGTTTTCATACATGTTGGACAAAATTGTTCGAAGTAAATGACGTGTTTAATTCGAAATTGAGCTTGATAGGGACCTGAACATCCTGGTAGTTTTTTTGTAAGATTTATGGCCAACATGTTGCACGTGGTTCTTCCTTGGTTCCCGAGAAACCATATTTCAATCGGTTCAGAAGTTATGTGTATTTTTGTGACTGGCAAGAGAAAGTTAATCAGCTGGCCAGACAGGAGGACCAACGACCTCGACTAATATGTATTGTGATAAATCTGTTCATGTATGCTCAAGAGATATCCGGCTAACTATAATAACTCGACGACAAAAAGGCGTGCACGGTGAAAAATGTACAAACATTGAGGCTCTTTTGGATGCAAAGTAGTCATTTACTTACAAAAAGTGCAAAGAGTGACACGGAGTGGACGTTTTGGCCCTCTGAGTCAGACCATCATCAACATGACTTGTTTATCGACTTTAGTAAGCCTTGAGTTTAGAGCAGGGGTTCCCAACCATAGATATAAAAAAAAAAATAGATGCCTCACTTGCAGTGCAGTGCTGGAGGCTTTTTTTTTGTTTTTCACTGACAATACATTACGAAACAAGACAAACAAACACAAACAACAATACAACATCAGAGCCAGGGGGGGGGGTTACTAACAGAAAACATTGAAGTATGAACACAAAGCAACAGTTCTCCGCAGCTTCCTTATTTTTCGAACTGCGTCGCTGCCCAAGTGACGTCACTCGTGCGACTTGTACTTCAGTATGAAAAGGTTGGGAGCCGCTGGTTTTAATAAGAGCACAAACTTCTCTACCTGTTTTATAATAACTGAAATGCCATTGACTGAATATTGCCATATGCTTCAACAGGACGTACTCTACACCATCGCCAACAACTGTGGCCCCGTGCAACGGATCGTCATATTCAGGAAGAACGGGGTGCAGTCCATGGTTGAATATCCTTTTGCCCGAGTACAGCGGACTCGTGACTCATTTTACAGCTTTCTTGCTTTATCAGTGTTCAGAAACAAAGTGTTCCTTTCACATGAATGTAATCTTTTTTCCCCCTCTCTGTTTTGTTTTTTATTCGGGATTTCAGGGCATACGTTAAATAATGACCTACTTATATTTGATGTGAAACGCCCACTTGTATGTCGACAATGCGTCGACATACAAGTGCTATACTATATCACTGTAGCACTGTAGTTACAGGGAGAAGAAGTACTGTACATGCACAAATAAATAGTAGGCCCAATATTCCACGTAACACGCATCACAACAAAACATGGCTTGGTCACTCCACAAAGCAAAACATATATAATGAACAACAATACACCCTCCCCCTCCATCAGGCGCCCCTGATGGAGGGGAAAGGAACTGGTTGGAATAACGTGTTCCTTCCACGCGCTACGTCCAACCAGGGAAACTCCCCCCTGTCGGGTGTAAAAGGAGCAACTTGGACACTCAGGCATGAAGGAAGCATGAGTTCAAGTCCGTTGCTCTCCCCTTGTCCCCCATATATGGGGACTAGGTTGGTGGTGGGTGTGTAGAGAGCCCAGGATCACATTTTAGATGATTGACACAGGGGTGAAAAATGGGTTACAAAATCGTGGGATAAAAAAATATATTAAAAAAAAACAATACACCCACACATGGTTCATATTGTAATCTTTAAGAACTCTTATTGAGTGGTGCGACCACTCCTATAGACTGCTATGTGTGTGGCTCGGTCCCTGTGTCCGAGCACGGAAATGGCGTTTGTTCACCAGCAAGTGTCACTGTTGCACAGCCTAACACACACACACAGACACAGACACACACAGGCCAGGGAGGACGGCTTGTACAGTACAGTACAGTACAGTACAGTACAGTACAGTACAGTATTTTTCTCTCGTCCTTAGACTAAAAGGATCATTTATGTTGACATAACATTTACTCATTCTGAATGTACAAATATCTCCTACAGCCGCCATTTTCTTATTTTTTCCATTCGTGCATGGTTGTAACCTGCATCTGATAATGCACAACATTTGCAGTCTGATGTGCGTTTCTTTCATTCAGTCTTTGGAAGTCTTTCCTAAGCAGAGCCATTTATTTGACATGTCAGTTCTGACCACGGTGTGATTATAGCATCAATCCTTGACCTGCTGTTGCCTCACATTTGACTCGGTCCAAAGTGCCCAGAGGGCCAAAGCCTCTCTAAACGGGGCTGACATCTACTCTGGCTGTTGCACACTGAAGATTGAATATGCCAAGGTGAGGTAGCGCCTGAAGCCACACTAAGGCCTGTCTTGCTTACTAACCATTTTAGACCCAAGTTCGATTCTACAAATGTCTTCTAAATCACGACAGTTTTCAGAAAATCCCATGTTTCCAATCCCATGTTCTCAAACTATTTCATGTCAAGCACCCCACAAATTATATGTAATAGGCCTCCGACCCCAATCTGAAAATACGTTGTTCCAGCGACCCCCCCAGAAGCAAAGATTTGAGTTATTTTGTTTTATGTAAATGAATGCCCTACTTTCGCCATACTTACTACACTACAGTGTCACACAAAAGTAGCAAATTGTCGATCCACATTCTACACATTCTGTCGAGCATCTACACTGTATATGAACACTATTGGACCACTTCTTTGGGCTGGGGCGGGGCTCCTCACTGGCAGGTAGCCAGCAGTCATGACACAGAAATGTCTGTGGGGAGGAATGATTTGGCAAAAAAAAAAAGCGGAAAGTGGTGTTTTGTGTCTTTTAGAAATATTTAATCGATAGAAAATACTATCAAGGGCTTGGGTCTAAGGTACCGTATTGCGCCGAACATTATAAGACGACGCGACAACCCCCCCCCCATTTTTCAAGACTCATTTGTAGAAAATGAACATTTCATGTCAAATAGTCTAGTCTATAATACGATCCCGTTGTTTAGGATATTTCCGTCGGAAACAAATGTAGTCTTATCCAGGCCAAAAATAACTACATGGGTTGTTTTTTCCCCAATCTTTCTTGGAAAAATAACCAATTTGGACATTTTGGTTTCCACCCGAAAGATATTCATAAATAAGGTATATGTAGTCCTAATTTTTTTTGTATGTTCTTCTCCTCTCCACAGCCAGCACGCCTCAATGTGTTCAAGAACGACCAAGACACATGGGACTACACGAACCCCAACCTGAGCGGCAATGGTAATATACAGTCTTTACCCCCTCTTTCCTCTCCACTTTTTTTCTTCCTCCTCTCCTCTCATTGCCACAGTACGGGATGGCTAGGGTCTCCTCCTGGTCTCCTTGGGGCGTTGCCTTTGAACACCACCGCTGAATGATTCCCTTTTGAACCGTTCACCACAGGTGTTGTTAATTTTGCGCCAGGTGTTCAGTGGCAGCGCTCCAGCGACGCCTGCACTCTCTTCATGCATTATTTCTCTTGCCACAAAGTAAGGGCACGAGGAGCAACCTCACCGGCAGCCGATTTTCTAATTTATTTTTAATTTAATTTGATGCAAGTTCATGCATGTTAAAAGTTTTCAACGTTTGTAATGCACCTGCCACAGTATTTAAGCACCATGCTGCAGTTCTCTCACGGAATCCTTCACGTAATGCCCCCCCCCCTCACCCCACACAGTCCTTGTAGTATAGCGCATGCCAGTTGCACATCACCACAGTCCTCCTCCATAATTGGATACACTTCCAGAGGAGTATCGCACTGTTTGGTAATCGTCTTTCAAATGCAAAACATATTGGAGATTTCCCTCATATTTATATTTACTGTAGTTAAACGATCGATATCACCACAGGGCTGTTTGTGTTGGGTGTATAAACACACACACACACACACACACACAATGGAAGCACCTTTGACATTAAAATGTACTCGTCTCTATATTACATTCATTGTTTTGAGGCCTACCAGTCAAATGCAGAGCTGAAATACGCTACGTGAGATTTAATGCCGTCTGATGTTTTCAGTTAGTTTTTTTTAATCGTACATAAACGAATGAATCGCGTACTCTACAAGTACTGCTATAGTTTCCGCGTGCCATGCAAGTTCACGCTACTGTAGGATGTGTCCTTGCGCTGACATTTAATTCCAGGAGCTTAAATAATCCCTTTAAATCGGCACGTCGCTAATTCAATTACAGATGCGTTGCCAGGCATTTGTCACATTGTGATGGAAGAGAACTTGCACTGTACTCGTTTCTTCGTAATATGCAAAAAAAGCCTGATGGAAAATAGACTGAAATTCTAAAAAAATAATGTACAAAATGAAGCAGTGCAGATAGATAACATTGGTGTGGTATAGCCTTTCAGTTGGCCCACTAATTAAATATTAGAGAAGGTCCTGTGTTTTCTTAGTATGGCAAATAGTTTTTCTTTTTATGGGGCTCATGTAATTGTTCGCTTTATCTTAGTTCCAGGGCCTTTTTTGTAAATTACATTTTACTCTCACCATGGCCACTCTTGTGCACCATACATACACCACAGGATTCATGCAGGTGTGTTAACGATGTAACCCTCTTCCAAGAGGTATATTTGTCGGTTTTCGGCTGCCTTTGCGAGAAAAAGGGGGTACTCCTTGTGTCCTCACTGTGCACATGATATACAGGGCTCACCTCAACTCCTTACAGCTAGCACAGCAAAAACCACAGCCACAAAAATATTCTGTACACATCCGATCGGACACAGTGGGGGCAACAGACAGACACTTGGAATCACACTACCTCAACTATCAGTACCTCCTTATCCCAACTCCACCATCACCCCTACCACCACCACCGCCACCACCACGACATGGGAATCCATTTTTTTTTTACCGTGTGTGGTGGACAAGTAGCCACCACGTTTGATCACGGTGTGAGGGACAGAAATACTTCCATGGCCAACGTGAACAGACAGACACCCCCCCCCACCCACCCACCCACCCGCCCGCATATCCACCATCTTGATAGATTGATAATCATCCCGTCATCCTCGTGCAAGTACAGCACATGCCTCATCTTCCACCAGAGCTCTGAAGACTCGGCCCTGTTTTTGTTTTGTTTCACTAAAAAACACATTATGTGTGGTGAGGGCAAGGAGGTTGTGTTTTTATATAAGGCCACACCTTCCTCCCCACCCAGGCCCCCTTTTTCTGGATCTGACCGCCTATACACAAAAAGCACCACAGGAAACGCCACAGAGGAAATGACATGAACACACAGCAGCGTCACACAAGCGGAGAGACAGATGACACCACATAACTGAGGCGGGTTACTCGAACAGACGCTCATCTCTTGACCTTGGTGTATGGGGCTTCCTTTTTTCGCTATCACTCTCCCTTCTCCTGCGCTGAAACACACGACAGCAACACACCTTTGAGCTGAATACAGACTTCGGCAACACACAGAGCCGAATCGCCATGACATCACACCACCACCACCGCCGCCACCGCCACCGCCATTGCAGAATATTCCAGATGACTTAATGGGGCTACAAGCACTAGACGCCCCGGCCTTTTCAGTTTCCCCCAGTGGCTGGTGGGCGGCTATTATTAAAAAAAAAAAGCGATGCATCACGCGTGATCGACCATTTTCACATGAGGAGAGAGAGAGAGCAACCACCACAGGGGGGTCCCACCATGAAGACACGAGCATCAAACACCCGTCAAGCATAACAAAGCACAGAGCCAAACATCCTCTCCCAATGCTTTCTCTGCATTTCAGGACTCTGGTACTCTATTCCCCCCTCCCCTCCTCCCCTCTACCCCCCCCCCCCCCCATCCCCCCTCCTCTCTCTGTGCTGTTCTTGTGTTGTTTCTACGTTGTGTTTTTTTTTCTTTCTTTCTTTCTTCCTCCCCACTCAACTGGCTCATAGTGATGCCTTTAACGCCTTCCGTGTGATGCAGGTTCAGTGGCTCAGTGTGTCTGTGGGCCTCGTCAGTGTGTCTGTGGGCAGGCCTGACGTGACACCGTCCACACCCCCCACAGTCTCGTCGGTGTGTCTGTGGGCAGGCCACGACTGACACCGTCCACAGTACCCACACCCACAGTCTCGTCGGTGTGTCTGTGGGCAGGCCACGACACCGTCCACAGTACCCACACCGCAGTCTCTCAAACCGGTGAAAATACCCTGCGTTTGCTCTGCTCAGAACACCGTGAGCTGGACCGTGAGTGAGCCCCAGGCTATTCTAGCAACTGTACAAAATACCTGAAAAAACAAACAAAAAAGAAACCCCCCCCCAAAGGCAACCAGGCAGCAACTCGGGACGCCAAAGCTTGGATCGATGTGTGGATGTACTTACTACTCTGGTGGGGAAAGGAAGGAAGGAGGAGGAGGAGGAGGAAAACGAGGAAGATTGAGTTGTGAGGCCAGAGTCACAAGGTTGTTCGGCCAGCGTCCTTGATTGCAGACGAGCTGCCCACTGTGTCCACTGTGTGCTGGTGCTGTAAGTACATGTAAAGAGTAAAGACGTGGCTGAAAAGTATGAGCTTGATTGGTTGAGAATGAATGTATATATATATATACATGTACAAAAAGTGTCAAACTATTTGTGTACGGTAAATAATAATACTTTTTGAAAAGGTTTTTGATAACGATGGCCCATAACGATGCCAGGTCTGGAATATTTTCGTGATCCTTCTCGTTGATACTGCGAAAATTGCCGCGACTGATTTGGCTTCTGATTTTTTGAGGCAATTCAATTAGTGTTAATGGAGAAATTTGCGATGAATAATTTTGAGAACTTGATGGAAAACGAAAACGACAGTAAAGCTGTTCCTCTTATTTTCCAGACCTGGATTTTTATTTCATTGTCACTTATTTCTAAGGAGTGTATCTCAGGATGTCGCGGCGCGCTGCGATGCTTGAAACTTAGATTGATTATTTAATGAACTTTTGAAATTTGTGGTTTTTTAGCTCCACTTCTCAAAGGTAAAATTAACCCAATATTGACGTGGTAGTTTTTGTTGAATTATAGGCCACTACCATTAGTGTAAATTATCCGTGTAAATGATTCTTTGGAGACTCACGGGTATTTAGAAATGCAGTTTGTCTATACTTAACGGTCATCCACTTTTGGACATTTCTTTTTTATGTATGTATTTTTGAAATTGACAAATTGTATTTGAATATTTCAACTCTTTTCTGAAAGTATTTGCTTCATTTGGAGTTCTGCATGATACCGTAGATTGCAGGTATCCGTATGAATTTTGAATGAATAAAGACTGATGCAATCTGATTATAAAAGGCCACTCGCAAACTATTTGAATATAATGTAATTTTTGTAAAAACAAAAAAAAAAAAGAATATGCGCAGTAACCTCAGCTGTTCGTTTTCTTGGTCCCACTATAATTGTGGAAACTAAAAAGAATTAAATAAATACCAGTATAAATTATTCATACATACATGTATATAACAAGCCTACTGTACGCTCAATGTGGGTTAATTTTCCTTTTCGGATTGTCCATATAGCCCAAATATTTCCATCTCGTTTGTCAATAAAAATCATGCTTAAACTGTTTCCAGGTGGTACATAATAGTGTCCATGCTGATTATCTACAGTCTTATATAATATACTTTTGTTGCAGCGTGTAATTATCTAGGCGTTAAAAGAAGGAATGCATTGTTTTGATGCATACTATCGCCAACATGTGTGCGCTTTTCCATGTTAATGTTGGACTTGATATGTGTACCTGTACAGATGCTGATGCTGAAGGCAATTGGAACAATTCACAAGGTGTGTGTGTGTGTGTGTGTGTGCCTTGGAATGACCAAGGGCTATTAAAAGAGGACTGGAGGCGAAGACCGTACGGTGGACTCCATGTTGCTCCCTGGAAGGAAAGAAACATGCGCAATTGAGACCAAGGAAGCTGAACGCGGAAGTGTTGGCTTGCATATATAGGCCCCACTGCGCATGTTTCTTTACTTCCATGGAGTCCACCGTACGGTCGTCGCTTCCCCGTCCTCTCTCAAATAGTCCTCGGGAAATGACAGCTGTGGGAGGTTATATACTATAGGAAATCTGTTCTTAAGACCCCAAGGCCGATTCTACAAATGCCTTCTGATGTCGGTAGTTTTTTTTTTGAACCCATTTAGACCTATAGAGATTAGATTCTAAAAAAAAAAATAGACAATATTCTGAAAAACCTATGTTTCTGTGTCGGTCGTTCTCAAACAATTTCATGTCAAGGACTCCCGAAAATATATGTAATTGGCCGCCGACCCCCCATATGAAAATGTGTTGTATATGTATGTGTATATATATATATATGTATATATATATATATTTATTCAAAGATTTGCACTACATTTTCACGATAAAAAAAAAAAAAAATAGCTGACCTACAAGCTTGTAGCGCTATTTTTCAATAGCTAAAGTAGAACAGAAAGCTGGTTCCTGCCCGAAATGGATTAAACTTTCTTAAGATTTTTCAAAAAAAATAGATGTACAAGCTTGCAGTCCAGCACACAGTGACGCCCTGTGAGCTTGTATATCTGGGGCGGGGCGGGGGGGGGGGGGGGGGGGGAGGGGTGTGAATATATAAAAATCTCCATTATGTTCATCATTCATACAAAAATTAAAAAAAAAAAAGAAAAAAGCCTGCGGCCTTGGCACTTAATATCTTGCCCCTGCTCTTGCATGTGAGTCACAACCATGTTGTCCCATATAGCTTGAAGTGAGACCTGTGTGTATACTTCTGTGTACCCTGTGTAACCTTTTGGAGTTATACACCCCATTTGGGCACGTGGAAGTGCGTGGAAGTGGCAAGTTTTTGTTATCTTATGCTTGCTTTTAGATCCCAATGCCAATCCCAACAAGCGGCAGAGGCAGCCCGCTCTCTTGGGGGACCACCCACCGGATTACGGTACGTCTCTGGAATGTGTGTGTGCGTTCATTGGAATGTCTTCATGGATTTAACCCATTCTGACCTGAGATCAGATTCATACGAGGTTTCCACTAGGACACACACACTGGTCTGATGAACCCATTCTGACCTGAGATCAGATTCTAAAAAAATGTCAGTCGTTCTTCGAATTTTTCAAAAATAGCAGACCTACAAGCTCGTAGCGCGCCACTCGGTGGCGCGCTATGAGCTTGTAGATCTGCTATTTTTCAATAGGTAAAGCATAACATGATGCTAACACCAAAATGGGTGCCCGGTCAGAATGGGTTAAATTACAAGCACTTTGATGAAGCGGCTATAAGCAATAATGTCAACATTTTAATTACCTTTTTTTTATTTTATTCTTTTTGTATTCAGACAGCCAGCAATGAGTAAAATGCTCCCAAACTAAATTTAGTCTCTGACACAATATGCATTCAAAATGCATTTCTTTTCAATGGCTTTTTCTAATTCAGTTTACCTTGGCCTTTTATAGCCTACCTACTGTATGTTCCCATAATATGCACTTATGGAATTGCCTTTTGTTTTTGATATATTGTTCTGTTCTGACATTTTTTATATAATTCTTTTCCTTTTCATGTTTTTCTTTCATCCGTCTTCCTGTCCTCTTCCCTTTTTGCCTCTATGTATGTTCTCATGCTCCTGTGACGTGAAGCACTTTGGTTCCACCTCGGTCGTTGGAAATGTGCTATACACAAATACAGTTTTATTTCAAAGATGTTCCTAGACGCTCTGTCATTGGTCGAAGAAAAACAACCCGGGTCGAAAATGACTAACAAATCGACCAATGACAAAGCTGGGAGTGTTTTACCCATTGCTGGCTGTCTTGGAAAAAAAATGGTCATTAAAATGTTGACATATTATTGCTTTTATAGCAGCTTTAAGTCCTAAGTATGCCTACCGTTAATTGTCTTCAATTGTCTTCAGGTGGCCCTCAGGGAGGCTATCACAACTATAACGACGAGAGCTACGGGCCGCCTCCACCCCATCGAATGGGACCTCCTATGGGTGGGCGGGGTCGCGGCGGCGGAGGTGGTGGTGGTGGCGGGCAGCGCTACGGGGGTGGTGGTGGTGGGGGTGGTGGTGGTGGCGGTGGTGGCGGGGGAGGAGGTGGAGGAGGAGGAGGCGGTGGTGGCTCTGGCTACGGGCCCCCTCCCCCCGAATACGGCCCCCACGCCGACTCCCCCGTCCTCATGGTGTACGGACTGGACGCGGCCAAGATCAACGCCGACCGGGTCTTCAATATCTTCTGTCTCTTTGGCAATATAGAGAGGGTGAGTTTTAAAGACCCATTTATAGGCCTGAGATCGATTCAAACGAAATGTCTTTCTACATCCTGACCGTTTTCTGGAGAAAAAAAAGCTATGTTTTTATAGGTCAGTCGCTCTAAGATTTTTCAAAAATAGCAGACCTACAAGCTCGTAGCGCGCCACCGATCTGCTATTTTTCAATAGCTAAAGCATAACATAATGCTAACACCAAAAGGGGTTAAAACCCACCCTGAAGTAAAAAAATAAAAAAAAGTATTTTCTGATAAAACCTAATGTTTCTAAATCGGTGGTTCTCAATCCATTTCATGTCAAGGACCCCAAAAATGATATGTAAATTGGTTCGCCGACCCCCATCTGAAAATATGCTGTTCCAGGTACCTCCCCCCCCCAGAAGCAAAGATTTGAGCGAAAACGTTCACTCTGAAAGAATATATATTCAAAGATAATGTGCCACATTTTCAAGATTTTTCAAAAATGGCAGATCTACAAGATCGTAGCTCACTTGTTCAATAGCTAAAGTATAACATAAAACACCAAAAGGGGTAACAAAACTGCCTACTGTCAACAGCACTTGCATGATCCTTTTTGGACTGTTTTTTGTAACGCATTATTTCCCTTTTTATTCTTTGTTCAGGTCAAGTTCATGAAGAGTAAGCCCGGGGCAGCCATGGTGGAAATGGGGGACTGTTACTCTGTGGACAGAGCCATCACACACCTCAACAACAACTTCCTCTTTGGACAGAAACTCAATGTTTGGTAAGCCATATAGCTGCTCATGCAAGTTTTGCAAAAAAATCTTTGGGACACCCATTGGAATTTCTTCATTTTAATGGGGCTCGAAAGGGTCTTGCTCTTTGTTACGTGTACCTCCCTGTGGTCTGAGGTCGTCAGGCCTTAAGCCATTCTACAAATGCCTTCTAAGTCCTTCACAGTTTTCTGAAAAACCCTATGTTTCTCAAATATTCTTATGTCAAGAAACCCCCCCCCCCCCCCCCCAAAATGATATGTAATTGGCCGCCGACCCCCATCTGAATATATGCTGTTCCAGGGACCTCCCAGAAGCAAAGATTTGAGTTAAAAACGTTCTCTCTGAAAAGAATATATATATTCAAAGATTTGCACCACATTCTCCACATGGCAGATCTACAAGCTCGTAGCGCGGCACTCGGTAACTAAGGGTGATCGGGCCTTCGCTGTCTTAAGCTCCTAGGCTCCGGAAAGCTCTACCAGAGACAATTTGCATCACCGATTTCAATTATATCTTTTAAATTTCAGTTTTCTTTTCCCCGTTACAGTTTCTTTATCTTTTTTTTTAGCCTGTGGTTATTTCTCGTTTCATTTGAATTGGCTCGTTGTATTTCCACTTCCTTTGTGAAATTCTCGGTTTTCCTTTTATGTCTGTCGACTCATCTAGAAAAGTGCTATATAAATTAACCCATTTTGGGCCGGGAACCCATTCCGGTGTTGGCATTATGCTATGCTTTAGCTATTGAAAAATAGCAGATCTACAAGCTCATAGCGCGCCACCGAGTGGCACGCTTACGAGCTTGTAGGTCTGCAATTTATTTTGAAAATTCTTTGCCCCGGCTTGCAGTGTGTCCAAGCAGCAGGCCATCATGCCGGGGCAGTGCTATGAGCTGGAGGACGGCAGCAGCAGCTTCAAGGACTTCCACGGCTCCCGGAACAACCGCTTCACTTCCCCAGAGCAAGCGGCGAAGAACCGCATCCAGCATCCCAGCAATGTGCTACACTTCTTCAACGGGCAGACTGACATCTCCGAAGAGGTCTTCAATCAGGTGAGAATGACAAACGGTCGCCTTCTCTGACTGGTTCTTTTTGTTGTTGTTGTTGATTTCTAGCGTTTGTATGCAGTTAGTCTTTCTCAGAAAACGACTCTCTCTCCTTTCAGGTCTGCGATGAGCTGGGAATTAAGCCCCCGTCCAACGTCAAACTTTTCACTGGAAAAAGTGAGTGACATTTCACGTTGAACCCAATTCACACATCACGTCATTATTTTGTAACCTTTACTTGTAACCACGTAAAGGTGGATCATTTCTGAACAAAAAGTGACCTGTTGATAGTTTAGTACACAAGGACCCATTTAATTAAGATGAGAATGTGTTTCAGCATAATATTATCGTTGCTGTCGGGAGGAAACCTCCCAACTCCATTTTTGAGGTTTTAGATTTTTTTCTCTCCATAAATCGGTGCTATTGAACACCCTTTTACGTCTTGTGTGTTTCGAAAATATCGAACCAATGGAAAGTAGTAAAAAGCGCTTCGCACAAAACCTCTTAACTCCATTGGAACCTCAAACTGTCTGCTAAAGCAGCTTAACTCCACCACCTCTCCCCCTCTCATGGAAGTAATTGACAATTATATAAAGTCACAACACCAACTTTGATGAGGCAGTATTGCTTTGTTTTAAAAATATATAACGTTTTCTTAATTTCCTGAAAAGAGACGTGGAACTTGGTGTATTCACTCGGTAAAACCAGTTTGGCTCGTAAGCCTTACTTACCACTAGGTGCATAATACACACAAGGTTGTGAAAGGGGTTTCATTCATTTTCTTCATTATTTTCTCTAGACATAGAAAGTCTCATTGTGAGACTTCTCTTTATTGAGCACTCGTGAGTTAGGGGCAGCAGGTGGTGTGTGCACCAGTGGTTCCCAAACGTTTTCATGTCAAGCACCCCCAAATTGACACTCATTAGCCCGCATGGACCCCCCATTAGAAAATATATGCCAAGGAAAGCCCCCGCAAGAGAAGAGTGTTACGGCTCTGGCAGTGATTTTCACCGATTTTCATTTCCAAGGACCCTCAGGTTTGACGTGAATTAGGCTACGGACCCCCATTTAATGGCATTTTTATCTCTGGGACCCCCAATTTATATTGTAAAATCAAAGTTAATTTAACTCTGAGAGTGTACAAATGGACCCGTTGGAACCCGTTGTACACTCAAGACCCATAAAGGGTCCATTTGGTTCCAAACTATCATTTAGCTGGAACCCTCTCAAGGACCCCTGGGGGTACCCGGACCCCACTTTGGGAACCACTGGTGTACGGCACGCAATGTGAGATTGTCTGCATCAGTCAAAAACATGTAGCCATTAGCCAACTCTTAAGTGTCCTTGGGCAAGACACTGAACCCCAAATTGCTCCCGATGTGCACTTGGTTGGTGCACTTGCATGGTTTCCGCCGCAATCGGTGTATGAATGAGTGTGTGAATGGGATGCAGGTGAACGTGATGCACAATCTTATGTAAAGCGCCTTGGATAAAGGTCGCTATATAAATGCACCGTTTACCCATTTGTGCCACGGCAGGTGAGCGGAGCTCGTCTGGCTTACTGGAGTGGGAATCCATCAACGACGCGATGGAGGCGCTGGCCCTGATGAACCACACCCAGATGAAGAACCCCAGTAAGTCTTCAGCCCATTCTGACCTGAGATCAGATTCTAAAAATGTCTTCTACATCCTGACAGTTTTCCATTCTGACCTGAGATCAGATTCTAAAAAACGTCTTCTACGTCCTGACAGTTTTCCGGAAAAAGCTATGTTTTCGATTTTTCAAAAATAGCAGACCTACAAGCTCGTAGCGCGCCGCTCGTAGAGTGGCGCGCTATGAGCTTGTAGGTCTGCTATTTTTCAATAGCTAAAGCATAACATAATGCTAACACCGAAAGGGGTTCCCGCGCCCAAAATGGGTTTAATCACTGCTTATTCTCAAACCTGAAGATGTTTTGTGCCAGGGACGTTTCTTTGATGGCACACAGAGCCGACTATGTGGAGCTCTCCAGTTGCACCGGCATAGATCGATCTTGTATAAACGAGGCCTTGTCCAGCTAACTAGGATAATAACCACATCCGGTAGACTGGAAATGTGGCTTTTCAAACATAAGAGCTCAAATGGGGAAAAATGCTGGCGTGAATTGGATCCAATTTTTTCCAATGAATGCTAGTGCTGTAAGTGTTAATATAGTGATCGTCAGAGAGCGGTGGTGTTGTTTTCGTCGACTAAAACTAAGACGAAAAATGTTCGTCGACTACCTTTTTCCACTGAAGAAAACTAAATGGAAACTGAATGAAAACTAAGCTACGATGACTAAAACTAAGACTAAATATACTGACAATTTCGTCAACAAATAAAAACTAGACTAAAATGTTAGGAAGGGACTAGTGGACTAGAGATCCACTATAAGTCATTTTACACGATGTTACATGCTGAAAATAGCCGATCTACTAGCTCACAATGCGTCGTGAGCTTGTAGATCGGCTATTTTCAGCAAGTGTAAAATCAGCCATTACGACGGCATCAAGGCCCGCCAAAATACATTTTAGTCGACTAAATCAACTGTAGATTTAGTCGACTAAAATCTTATCACATTTAGTCGACTAAAACTAGACTAACACCAAGACATTCCATGTGACTAAAACTAACTGAAAACTTTTCAAGGGACTATGACTAAAATAGAAAAAAACTAAAATAGAAATTTGCTGCCAAAAACAACACTGGAGAGCGGTGGGGTTTGTTTCTAATTGTTTTGTTTGTTTTTTTTTCTCCCCTGTTTAGGTGGACCTTATCCTTACACTCTGAAGTTGTGTTACTCGACTGCACACCACGCCAACTAAACGCTACACACTCACGTATTTGTAATGTTTTTTGTGTTCTCTCGCATAGTGTATATTGCTGTTATTATGTTGTCCTTTTTCCATTATAAAACATTTAATTGGTATTCACAAAATGTAGGTAATTTGATGTGCTCTAGAGACCATTTTACGTTAACTTATAGATTTTGTATGATTACGTTTAGTTTTGATTCTTTAATCCCATGTTTTTTTGTTCATTACACTATCGGCTCTCGCTATTGTCATGGCCTCCTTTATTCTAAAACAAACTAAACTCCATGTAAAATCTGCATTTCTTTTTTTAAATAAAGTAAATGGTTAACCTAACCTTTTTTTGATTTGGATCATTTTATGTAGTTCCCAGTGTTGGTGTTCTTTTTCACTCTGGCCAAGAAATTGGCTATTTCTGAAGCAAATGGATGATGATTAGCCAGTTATTAACAGAAACTATAGTGGTATCATTGCACTTTAGAACACCAACTAAAACCCTTATAGGTGAAGGTGCGCTCTACTCAGGGAGTCAAGTTGAAGATCAATGGAAAAAGGGGAATGTCGGCACTCTCCTAATAACGTTTGAGTTTTTTTATTTCATGAAATCACATGCAGCAGCAGTCCACCTAGAGAAATGAACGCGCAGGCCTTCCTCAGCGTTTGTGGGCGAAACTTTATTAAGAGTGCGGATAATATTCCCCTTTTTTCCATCATGGCACTTTAGACATTTCCCACTTCTGTACCAGCCGTTTCGACCGGAAAATCAACCGATAATTCCCAGTAGGTTTACTTATTACGCCGATCTTACCCAGCCGATCGGCTCGCCCTGGTGCCTATACTGGCTGCGTTTGGCGTTGATGACACGTTAAACGATCTTATCGGTCTAGTCGGGTCTACTGAAAATGAAAAAGCCTCCTCATACCGCAAGCATGTCGCAGCGCGGTCCTGATATTAACGCACGTTCGCCAACCTTAATCCTGTCGTTTTTTGTTGTTGTCTGCAGAGCTTGCCCGTGCTCGTCAAACAGTCGTACTGATCCTACGTGGTCACTGCGGTCTTGTCTTATTGATAACCGTCGAATCGGGTGTTCTGTACTTGGTGAAGACGTGGGTTGCTTGAAAACAGAACCACAACTGTGGTATGGAGACGGACACCTCACCATCTCCATTTAAGTAAGCCTTGCCAAGCCATGAGGCCCATAAGGCAGCGTCCTGTTTGTGTGGCGTGAGGCAGCTTGGAGCTTGATGTACACTTGAAAAATAATTAAAATAATCAGTCCGTCCGTTGAAAAATGTTATCTTCGGGTGTGGTGCACAAACCACAACATTGCAGGCTAAAACTGACCGGCTTAAACACCTTTGCCAGACAGGTCGGACTCTGTATCAACACCTCCAAAACACAAGTGTTGTGTGTCAACTCTACCCCCACACACAAGTGACACAACCCATCCTTGTCGATGAAGAACCACTTGAGTATGTGGAAGATTTCACTTATCTGGGCAGCTTCATCAGTAAGGACAGCCGGGCATCAAAAGACATCAAAGATTCATACTCCTATTTTAGAGCCAAACTAAAATCTGTTCGGCTCTGTAGAGCCTGCCCTACAATGTGACGTCCATTTGAGGTTCAGGGGGGGGGGGGGGGGGTACCGTCCTAAAGTCGGCTCTTCGGTGCTACTGAAATTTTCTGACGAGCCAAAATCATTTCGGCACTACAGCGGTAAAATAAGAGTATGAATTGGCCCTACGGCTGGGAAAGGCTCAGGCGTATCGGGTACCGTCGCCCATAAACCATCTCACCCATTGATTTTTTTCCCCGCCGACCACTCGGTCTGACGGTTCTTGTATTCTTTATTTTGTTTTACTGAGAATAAGGTTAGATATAAGTTTAGGGTTAGGCATAGTTTTACTGGGGTTTAGTTTAGGTATAGGGTTAGGTTTAGGCATAGTTTTACTGAGGTTAAGGTTAGGAATAAGGTTCGGTTTAACCGTTTAAAGGTGATATAGGCAAGTTTTCAGTGTTTGTACACAGAATTGATCGAGTGTTTCCAAACAAATTAAAATCTAGCTCCACCCCCCTCCCCCCGTCATTCTATTGGCTGAGCCAGGTCACTTCAGGCTATGGGGTTGTTGTTGCTGCTGGGAGGGACGCTATGGATATTGCGCTCGTATGGCTAAATATGACATTAAAAAATTATGAATTTCTATCGATATCATAGTTACAACAATGACATTGAGTTGACATGTTTTTTTAAGGGTAACTGTAGCGTAATCACAATATCACAAGACTGACACGACGAGTCCCGCAAATGAGGAAGTAGGAAGTAGTGGAGCAGACTCACTGGCTCTCAATTCAATTATCTTTCATTTGTAATCGTGCATATAAAACATATTGCCCCTCAAATGCCCCAGCCACTACAGCATCGTTCATGTGAACTACTTTGTCCACGGTTATTCATCGCTATGATGATCAGCGACGGCTTGTCACCGTTGGCGAGCACGGGTTGAATGCAAGCTTCAAGCCGGCCGGACCACCAAACCATGCGCTATACATAGCGATTCTCATAATTTCAACAGGCTTACATATTACATCATAAACATACTATTTCACATGAACAATGGTGAAACTAAGATATGGGGATAATATTATACTTGCAAATTGCAAGTATAATATTATCCCCATATCTTAGTTTCACCAATGCGATTTCATTGCAAGTTGCAATGAAATCGCATTGCGTTTTCATTATAATACTGCTGGGTCGAACACACATGCAGTCACAGCCTCGCGCTGCAATTGGCTAAGACTCCGCGTCACCCCCCACACAGACCCTCCTCCCAACACGACGCTTCCGTCCCGCGACATAAACAACAGTGGATATAAACAGATACAAACACATAGAGGGAGACAAAGGGAGAGTGTATGTCTACAGGGCAGCAGCTCAGCATCAAAATATAGGGGAAGATAGAGGGAATAAGGCCACAAATATAGATAGATAAATATGTTGATTTTTGGCTGAAAACTTGCCTATATCACCTTTAAGCATCACTTATTTAGGTTACTTTAGGAATACCAGTTCCGCCGGCAGTACGCCTGGGGCGAGTCGGTAAAGGGGCGAGTAGATTGGTATTCGTGCAGGGTGCCTTCTCCCAACTCCGTTCCATCTGGAGATCAAAACGATAATGGCCTTAAAACGAAGATGCTCCTATACAACGGCAATGTCAAGACTGTTCTGAGAGCTGGAGAGTGGCCAAAACAGACACTAGGAGAATGGAAGTGTTCCACAACAGATGCCTCAGACGTCGTACAGTATATTATGCCAGATCTATTGGCCGAATACAATCTCAAACGACGAACTGTATACAAACAAATAGGGAGCCAGAGCATCACCAAGGACATTAGACACAGACGCCTGAGAATGGCTATATAGGACATGCACTGAGGATGGAGTAGGACTGCATCACTAAGGTGGCCACCTTACCACCAGGCAAAAGAGAACCTGGGAGGCCCAAAACCACCTGACGCAAGAGCTGGAACGGATGAACCTGTCCTGGGGAGAGGGAGGCGCAGCATTGAGTGCAAATGGACCACAATGGAAATAAGCACCTGGGGAATTTTTTTATGATTTTAATAGCATAATTTTTGTCTCTACTACCTGTACTTTAATAAGCATGTTTAATAAAGTAATCAATAACACATGTTAAGGTGTCACACCTTATTGACAGATATGTGTGTCCTGTCAAACAGGATAAAGATGTTAAAGAATGGAGACAGCGAAATCATGCAGCGTTTGTTCACCATCTGCATCTCCTCTGAGTTATTCATTTATTCACAATATCACAATAAACAATACAATACTTTCCCTGACTACTGCTGCACTGTCCATTTAGTTATATTTATCCAGTAGGCCTATTTATAATACTGTATCATCATATTCAGCATTTAATACTGCACTGTATTTTACTGTCACTGTATACCATATACATTCACGGTTGACATGTTCCTTGTTCATACATTCTTGCAAATCTCAAAGTGCTACAGGGTTTAAGAACGAGTTATAAAAACAGCATAGTCAACCAAACAGAGGCTAACTAAACAGTTACTAAAGGTCAAAACAGGGCAAAAGACAAAAAAAAAAGGCCAAAGAATAATCAATAATCAATGTATACCCATGTGCAGTGCACCACTGGTAACCAATTCATGGCTCAGGGGTAGTAGAGTGGCTGGTAAGTTGGTAACCGCAAGGTTGCCACTAGTTTAAACCCGGGCTCCCCCAGAGTTAGTGTCGAAGTGTCCTTGAGCAAGACTCCCTAATTGCTCCTGATGTGCAGGTTGGTGCCTTGCGTGGTTTCCGCCGCGCCATTGGTGTGTGAAACTGTGTGAATGTGCGTGTGAATGGATGACTGTGATGCACAATATTTGTAAAGCGCCTTGGATAAAGGCACTATATATAAATGCAGCATTTACCATTTATCCACCAGGTGGAGCCAGTGTGGTAGCACCAGAGCCATGTCTTTTACCTAGCCCTGAAACATGACTCAGACTATTACAGAACTACCGTGTGATCCATGTCATTTGACTATCTTCTACCAAAACTTGTAGAATGTGCCAATTAAGTGACATTGATTACTATTCATTATGTTTAGGCTATATATTAACCTCTTTAACATCAAATATGTCGATTGAAACATACCATATTGAAGTGAATTAAGCAATTGTATTGTATAATATATCACAGTAACAGTTGTGTTGTTATTTTAACGTAAATAATGGTACGAATTGTTGTATTAGTTAATTAGCACTGCATTTATAGCCGTTTAAACGAGAAAAAAAAAACACTAATTTCGTTCAGGGGAAAAACTGCATCTCCCACAATGCCCCACACACTGTGGCGTAGGTATATCCGGTGTCTTATAACATTTTACTTCCTTCCAGACAGACCGACACGAACAAAATCCAGAAAGAAGACGTCGTTAACTTTTAAATGCTGTAACCCGAAATCCCCGTTTCTCGTTCTTATAGTTCTAGTTTGATTTTTCACCCATTCAATTCGAGGCATGTGGCTAAGCGTGTCCGGATACTGAAAGAATCCTCGCAAAGACGAAGACTGTACGTTATAGCTAAAGGCCTCCGAAGAAAGTTTGTGTGCGAGGAGAGAGGGGCCCTGTAAACAACATGTCCTCCGCCTCGCAGGCATCCTCTAGACGGCAATGGTGCTACCTCTGCGATCTGCCCAAGATGCCGTGGGCGATGCTCTGGGAGTTCAGCGAGGCGGTGTGCCGGGGCTGCGTGAACTACGACGGGGCGGACAGGATCGAGCTGCTCATCGAAACCGCCCGGCAACTGAAGAGCACCCACGGGGTGCTGGACGGCAGGTCGCCCGGTCCACAGCAGCAGCAGCAGCAGCAGCAGCAGCAAGGGAAGCCCAGCTCAGGTAGTGGGCCTATGGAGGGAGGAGGAGGGCGGCAGCACGCAGAACGTTTAGACCGGGGCAGCAGGGGGGAATACGGGGTCTCTCCTCGGCTCCCCAACGGTCTGCATAGGGCTGAGGATGTGGCCATATCCGAGGGCAGCCGGCAGAGCCCGAACACTCGCCGGGCCATGGCGGGAGCGGTGCCGGCTCTACACGGGACCATACCGCACGCCCTGTTGGCTCAGGGGTTAGTAGGGGCCCCTCATGGCCTTTTGGCCCCGCTGTCAGGCTCCAGGGCCGGGGCCCCACCTATTGCTGTCTCGACTGGCCCCATAATGAGCGACGGTGGGAGAAGACAGGTCGTGTCGTTGGGTGTAGGCGGCGCCAGCACTTCTTCGTTGGTGGGTCTGGACGCAGGGGTCTGGAGGAATAACGAGGTGATGGCCGAGCTGGCTGAGAGCGCCCGGAGCAGGGCTGAAGGTTGGCCGAACCGCCCCAAAGCAGTCCGGGATGTGCTTGTGACCCTCAGTGGCTGTGTCCCCTTTAATGTACGTTTCAGGAAAGACCATAATCTCATGGGGCGCGTTCTAGCCTTTGACGCTAGCACAAACCCCGATTTTGAGCTGAGGGTCTTCGTCGAGTACCCCATAGGCTCGGGACTGGTGTTCTCGGGGATCCCAGATCTGGTCAGGCAGATGTTCCGCGACTCGGCCAAAGACGCGGGCAAAGCGGTGAACTCTGGGCTGCGCTACATGGAGTACGAGAAGCGACAAGGCACAGGGGACTGGCGCGGGCTCACGGAGCTGTTGAACGACGGCGTGCGCTTTTTCAAGGAGCCCCCCATCCAAGAGGTGCTGCCACAGCCGTACCCCGACGCGGGCATGCAAATGGCAGCCGCCGGCCGGTCCGCGCCCCCCAAGGGCACCACGCGGCGACGCAAAGCGTCGCCCGGCTCCGAGAACGGCGAGAGCGACGGGCGACCGGACCACCAACAACAACAAGCCCGCGAGCCCTGGCGCGCTTACCCGGGCATGGAGCCTCTCTCCGGGGTGCCCGCCGGCGCACAGGAGGGACCGCCCCGTTTACACAGCCAGCCCTCGCCCATCTCGGCCCTCATGGGTGTCGCCGACAGCCTGAGCTCCAGCCAGATGGCCAGTCGAGACAGCCCCAGCATCTCCGTGGCCCACTCCTCTACGGCCGGCCGTCCCACCAGCGGGAGTCCCTCCACGGCCTCCTCCTCCGTCTCCCAGGCGGCCACCGGGCAGGGCTCCAGTGCCGTGGGGCCGAGCAGCAGCAGCAACAACCCCGGGGAGTCAGGGAACGGCACCCAGGGGGCCCTGCTCTGCTGCACCCTCTGCAGAGAGCGCCTGGAGGACACTCACTTTGTCCAGTGTCCCTCCGTGCCGCACCACAAGTTCTGCTTCCCCTGCACCCGGGGCTCCATCCGCAGCCAAGGTCCAGGCGGGGAGGTGTACTGCCCCAGCGGCGAGCGCTGTCCCCTGTCCGGCTCCACCGTGCCTTGGGCGTTCATGCAGGGAGAGATCTCCACCATCCTGGCGGGAGACGGAGACGTGACGGTGAAGAAGGAGAACGACCCCTGACCTCTCAGTTCCTGTTGTGGCTAAATGTTGACATGGTAAGGAAAGTTGATGTGGGTCTTTAAATTATGGCTGCATTGTCTCTAGGGCCTATGTACCTAATATAGTGTGAGTGATTGGTCTACAGCCTTTTCTTTACGAAAAAAAACAAACCTTTGTTGACATTCAAGACAAGTGTTTCATTCCACGAAGGAAAGGCTCATAGTATTCTATGAGCCTTTCCTTCTGTATATGCTCAGTTTTCATATGATTGAGTTAACGACGACAAAAATGGCAAACACAAACTTTTTACAACATTTAAGGATAAACAAACATGTACTAGGGAGGAAACAATTATTTATCAATTATAAATAAATACATTTATCCTGAGGGAAATTCAGTTGTCATAGCAGCACAGCAGTAGGGCTGGACAGAAGATGCAGGCAAGCGTAGAAAACGACTACTGAATAAGGAGTAACAATAGTAGAAATGGGATAAATGATATAAAAGACAGTATAATATTTATACTTAACCTTAATATGTAGTCTGACCTGGCTCAAAACATACTGTTGTCCTGTTAAAACCAAGGCCAAATCCCTGCTTCAAGAAACAATTTTTGTATTTTGCCACTGCCAGCGTGCCAGGCAAATGAGCGAGACAAAAATGACTGCATCATTCGTGCCTACCTTGAAATTCAACAGCAGCAGTATGTCAATTTGATGAGTCAGTCTTGATTGCAATCATTTATCCCGTGGCCCACTCCTCTGCATTTTGACATCTTAACCAAAGGCCTAAATACCTTAATTGGCCTTTGACTTCGTTAGGGATGCTCCAATCAGGGTTTGACTTCGTTAGGGATGCTCCAATCAGGTTTTTTGGGACCGATCGCCGATTGTTTTTCCCTCATGGTCGGCCGATACAGATCTTGTGCGTAAGGGGGAAATTTGAATATTTCAAAAAGATAAAGTCAAAACCCACGTGAAAACTGTTCCTGTGTGTGGGGGGAGTAAGGGGAGAATGTTTTAGACCTGTCACAAAGATGCAAAATTATATTATACTATTTATCTGATGTGACATTTATACCACTTAAATAGTGTAAAATATGAGTTTCTCCAGATAAATTGTCGATCACGGATCGAGTCATTTGGGAGTGAATATCGTCCGATTTACGGGAGCATCTCTAGTCTTCGTAAACATACATAGTGATGTAAAGTCACATGCGCTGAAACGTGGAAAGGCTTAACAGGGTCTTTAGGGGTGGTTTTGGAAATTGGTTAATATGGGGTCGGTCAATATAATGTGTGAAATATATTACTTACTTACTTACTTACTTATAGTACTTGCATTCTTTTATGGAGGCATGTTATAAAGGCATACATTCATGGTATAGGTAATGCAGAGTGAAAAATGGCAAAGTGCGGATGGGAAATAACGTACTGATTATGGCTGGCCATAACCGTGACATCCATTATTAGCTTAGAAGCATTCTTTTTTAAACAAGTAATTATGAACGTATTTTCTATTGCTTTCTGATGAATTTCCAAAATGTGGCATTGTAGTCTACAGGTAAATATCTTTCTGCCTAAGATGTTAATGGGTTGGTTTACACACTTTCCCATAGTGACACACAAGTTGGAAGAATGTAATTATTATCTTTAAACAGAAGAAGGGCTGTTGGTTCAGCCAAGCAGGAGCATCTCTGGGGATGCTCTCAACTATGGGCTTTTCAAACCCGATGTAACCATTTAAAGGTGTCATAAATTCAACGTCTTCAACAGAAATGGGCGTGTGACTGTGATCGCTCACTTGAGAAAGCACCACTTCATGTTTTCTTAACCTGGTTATTAAAATGTTTATTTTTCTCCCCCTTTTTCTTTCTCCACAGTGGATCAAACAACACTTTTGAAAGCACTTCCCTTATTTCTTACCCAGAGGTCCACTCGGCTACATTTCATTTTGTGCCTGTAAGGTGCATTGAACTGTCAGAATGACCAGAAACCCTGATAACCAACCCATGGAAACACCCCGTTTAAAGAAAAGAAAAGAAAAGAGGAACGGTGCACTTCTTCACCCCGTCTTTTTGGTTCGGGCCTGGCTCACATTTTAAGACCTTTAGGCTGCCTCCCATAGAAATACCGCCCCTGTTCCGTTGCATCAAACGTAGGCGTTCGTTTCACGAGGCCTTGTTTTAAAAGCCGTGGATTGAAAAGCACAGCTGTGTTTTGAGAATGACAATCTGTTTTTTTTCATCGTTTCCATTAAAGAAAAAGGTTGCATACTGTGCATTCAAGTTGAATGACGCCTATATCGATAGTATATGGTTTAAAAAACAGAATCACACAAATTATTCAAAACGGATAAAAAAAAAGAAAAGAAAAAAAGTGAATGTCCAAAATATGACAAAACCATTAGGTCCTTAAAGCCAAGGTTTGAAAATGTAATCACAAATGTCTCTTAGGTATGCTCTTTATTACATATATTGTACGTCAAAAATGTGAATTTACTTTCAATGGCTCTGTAATTTCTATTTTTGATACAATACAAATTTATATGTATTTGTTTATAGTACGTGATAAGAAGACCAAAGATGGCTTCATGCTCCATGTAATTTTATTGTATTGTAGCTGTGTATGCTGTATTCACTGATAACCTTGGCATCAGTCACTAATGTCTTCATCTATCACGGACGTTTTTTTTTAGTTAAATATTTACTTTGGATTCTATATATGGTAAGATAATTAGCACCACAATTGTCAATGGTTAATCCACATACTCGACTCTATAATAAACGACAGAATAGATATCGTAGTTATGGTGCTTTGTCTCATTTTGCTGAAATGGTTTCTTTAACCCATTCTGGGCGAGAACCCCTTTCGGTGTTTTAAGCATTGTTATACTTTAGCTATTGAAAAAATAGCAGATCTACAAGCTCGTAGGTCTGCTGTTTTTTGCAAAATCGTGAAAATGTGTCGCAAATCTTTGAATATATATATATATATATATATATTCTTTCAGAGCCAAAGTTTTTAACTCAAATCTTTGCTTCTGGGGTGGTCCCTGGAACAACATATTTTCAGATGGGGGGTCGGCGGCCGGCCAATTGCATATAATCTTGGGCGTCCTTGACATGGAAATGTTTGAGAACGACCGACATAGAAACAGAGGGTTTTTCAGACAACTGTCGGGATTTAGAAGACATTTGTAGAATCGTTCCCAGGTCAAAATAGGTTAAAGGTGGTGGGGGGGGTAATTTAATTTGCCTCAATCAACACAGATTTTAATGTATGAACTCTAAAAATGACTTTCCAGCAGGCTAGTTATTCAGATTCCACATTTTATTTATCTTTTAGCCCTCCGAAGACCACAGTTAACCGGTGTTGTAAACACTGCAGGAGAGTAGCAAAGCGTATGCATTACATAGTGCAACAATTATGAAAGCAATGACCGATTGTTGATATAAAATGCATGGCTGGAACAAGTCCTTAAAGAAGTGACGCCAACAAATATCACATTAAAAAATGTAAACAAAACCCACACCCAAAGATATTTGACTTCTATTGCAGCACAACATACAAATATATATATATATGCATATTCTCAACGTGATTGTAAACATCTGTACATAGAATGTGGTTTTATCCCTGGTTTACGTTTCACATTGCAGATGGGTGACAAATTAAAGACAGACCAAGTGTCTTAATAGTAAGGTGTTGGGTCGCCATGAGTCACCAGAACAGCTTCCTTGGCATGCTGGTGAAACAAAGTCTTTGGAACTCTACTGGGAGGGATGGAGCAATTTGAATAAAACATTCCCTCATTTCATGTTTTGACGGTGGTGGTGGAGAGTGCTGTCTAGCATCGGCATAACAGTAAGGGCCAGTTCATACTCAATGTGACAAAGGTTATAATCACTCAATTTGTGTCGATTTGTAATAATGAGTAATGACCCTTCTAAGGGAACAAGTGTACCCCCCTGCCCCCAGCATAACAACTATGCAAAGTGCATGTGATCTTGGTGTGTACACAGCACTTAATGCACTTGCCTACCTGTGGAGAACAATGGTGAAGGATGACTCGTTTCTGACCATATCACATGTTTCCACATCTCTGTAGAGGTGCTTGCTTGCTGCCTATGGCTTGCACAGCTGTCAACTCTCAAATGTGTACCGTAATCGTTTGTTTCATGGTGTAGTTGTGGACAGTCTGATCATGGCCTGCATTGACATTCTTAGCCTCCTCCTCAAGAACAGGCGCTCTTCTGTACATCGTTTTAATGCTTAAGCATCCTACTTTAATAATCGAATGTGCCCTTGAAACCACAGAGCTCAACCCTCTTTTATATCCACATTCACTAGATATTTTGTCTCATGGCATCTTCATCTAAAACCGAGGTAAACTGGGCCTGCTCAGCCATTTTTATACCACAGTACAGTGCGTGATTAGCTTAATTGCATATCATATGGAAGCAGATAAGACACGGCGTGTTTCTCCACTGTTAGAATTCACGCTTGTCCTTTTAGTTTGTCACCCGTCCGTATAGTTCACATGGAAATTGTCAAATAATAACGTTGAGAATGGATGCTATGTGTTGTCGTCATATCGGACGACGTCGTGTCTCTCAGACGGGGCTTCCCGTGTCCCGCATAGCCTCTTGCGCGCCCTTCAGCGTTTCACGCTTCACACACTTCCAGTAGCCAGAGAGGCCATGCTGGGGTTGCACCTGCAGGTAGGACACAATTAAAAAAAAGTGTTAAGAAAAATGGTTAAATGGTGCATTTATATAGAGCGTCGCAGTCCCGCCGCTTTTCATGACGACGAGACGAGAGACCCGGAAAATAATTCCCCGTGCAAAATAATATTTATTTAAAGACGTTTACGCCGCGGACAAAGCATGACGATAAACGCAATGTTTTGGGCCGATCAAATACTTAGAAAGAAGAAGAAAAAGGCAGGTTTTTGTTTAGTTTTTCTTCTTACTAATTATTTGATGATTGGCACAAAGCATTGTGTTTGTCGTCATGATTTGTCACAAGGCTTTGTCCGCAGTGTAAACGTCTATACATTTATACTTTTTGAAAAGTCTGAGGAAAAATGAACAGGGAATTATTTCCCGGGTCTCTCGTCGTCATGAAAGGGGGCAGGACTGTGACGCTCTATAGCAGGGATACTCAAATAGATTTACCTGTGGGCCACATTACAAAAATGGCAAGGGGCCAGGGGGCCTGCCTGTCTGTCCATGAGTAGTTATTTGTCTGTCTGTCTATGAGTAGCTGTCTGCCTGCCTGTCTATGAGTAGCTGTCTGTCTGCCTGCCTGCCTGTCCAATTGTCCATGAGTAGCTGTCTGTCTGCCTGTCTGAGTAGCTGTCTGCCTTCCTGCCTGTCCAATTGTCCATGAGTAGCTGTCTGCCTGCCTGTCCAATTCTCCATGAGTAGCTGTCTGTCTGCCTGTCTATGAGTAGCTGTCTGACTGCCTGCCTGTCCAATTCTCCATGAGTAGCTGTCTGTCTTTCTGCCTGTCTATGAGTAGCTGTCTGCCTGCCTGCCAGCCAGCAAGTTGGTTAACAGAAAATAAATTGTTATGGCTGAGTAAAATAAAATACAATAAACACAATTTGCCTGAAAATAGATTACCCAGCTATGACCTTTTTCATGAAAAATGAATGAGTAGTGATATGGCTGACTGAGTAAAATAAAACAATCTACCTGAAAATAGATAGCTATAAGTGAAGAGCAATTTCCGCAATTTCCATTTCCACCATTTCCGCAATTACCATTTCCGCAATTTCCATTTCTGCAATTTCTGCAATTTCCATTTCCACCATTTCCGCAATTACAATTTCCGCAATTTCCATTTCCAACTATTAATGGCAGCTGGGTTTCATCATTCAAATAAAATAGAAGCTTTTATTTTCGTTCGAGTAATAGTACAACTCTAATAGTATTACTTATAATAATGTAATTAAAGATAACTTCATTCAGATTTATTTATTTTTATTTCATTTTCCAGATTTATTTTTTAGATTTTCATTGGTGGGCCAGTCATAATGGTCCCGCGGGCCTGAGGTTGAGTATCACTGCTCTATAGGGCCTTTATCCAAGGCGCTTTACATAGATTGTGCATTACATTCACACACCGATGACGGTGTTCAGTGCCTTGCTCAAGGACACTTCGACACCAACTCTGGGGGAGCCCGCAGGGTTCGAACCGACAACCTTGCTGGTTACCATCCGGCCACTCTACCCCCTGAGCCACCGCCACAGTATTACACACTGACATGGCTGCTGCACTCAAGTCTAGAAAAGAAAATAATCACACCTGTGTGAAGTGAGGGGCGCTCTTATCATCGTACATCATCTCGTACTGGCCAATCAGAATGCCTGTTGCCACATTTTGGTGGACATTTTGACCTAAATTCTCCTGCCATTGTCGATGGCAAATATGAGACGTGTGTGGGGACAAGATGACGTACATTTTCCCCTTCATTGTCAACGGCATTTAATGTTTGCGTTGCGGACATTTTGTGGGGGTTCAAAAAAGGTGTATATAGGAGGTGCTAGCGCCCCTCAAAAATACCCTAGGTGGAATTGTAGCAGGTTGTTCCTGCAAGCCCAGTTTATTGACGGTACTACTACTACGGGTATTAAATAATCACTAGACGGTCATGAATTTTTTTTAAATATGTCCAGGATCGCAATATGGGCTGACAATATTAGCCTGCGATATTCCCTTTTCTACAACGGCTGCGAAAGAGAAGACTATTATAACAACTGCTTTTCGCCCTCGCCTGCACAGCATTTAGATAACGGACTATACGCCTACAGTTCTAACACAAATACAACATTGTATTACTGTTATGTTCTAATATATTATATGGACACTGACTGTGTTATATGGGGTTTGCAGATAATGGTCAAGATGCCTTTAACCCATTCTGAATGGGAACCCATTTTGGTGTCGGCATCATGTTATGCTTTAGCTATTGAAATGTTTAGAATCTGATCTCAGGTCAGAATGGGGTTAATCAGACCAGTGTGTGTCCAGTGGAAACCTCGTATGAATCTGATCTCAGGTCAGAATGGGTTAAGAGACTGGTTATTATGGGACGCGCGCAAAATAACAAGGAAGTCTGTTCTGTACCGAGACAAGAGACTAAGTAAAGCAGTGTTGGTTCTACGTTCAATCGTGCGTGCGTGTCACTCTTTAACCCCTTTTGGTGTTAGCATTATGCCATGCTTTAGCTATTGAAAAATGGCAGATCTACAAGCTCATAGCGCGCCACCGAGTGGCGCGCTGCGAGCTTGTAGGTCTGCTATTTTTGAAAAATCGACTGGCATAGAAACATAGCTTTTTTCAGAAAACTGTCTGGATGTAGAAGACCTTTTTCAGAATCTGATCTCGGGTCAGAATGGGTTATAACATTAACACACACAACAATTACAGTTTATACCTTGAGGCCCCGTAGTACCCGGTCCTCCATCACGTCGATGAACTCCTTGTGACTCAGGCAGTTGTCTCCGTCCATATCGAAGATCTTAAGGCGAGACACCCCAGGTGAATAGGGAAAAAAAGTTAAATAATAGCTATCACAATGAAACTTCTCCAGTTGATTACTTATATTAAAACTAAGATTTCTTTGTATTACAAGTTTTCTGAAATTATATGTTTAAATATGCAAATTAGGCATTATATGCGCTAATTTGCATACATTTCGGGACGATAAATCTGAAGATCGGATAAAGCCAGGTTCAAAATTATCATTTCATTTTGTTGACACATTAGAGACAAAGAAAATTACACATGGGATTTTTGATATCTCTAATTATCACTCCACAAATCAGAAAATAGTGTCAACAGGCATAAAAAACCCAATTTTCGACATTTTTTCGGTATAAAATGTGATGTAAATCAGGCTGTGAATGATATATCAACAAATCCATGTGTAAATGTCTGCGGAATATTTATGAATAAGACTGGAACGTTTGGTGTATGTGAGTTCAACTGAAGTGGAGATTCTTTGTCCCAAGTATGAGGAAAACTCATTTTGAGAAAACGGCCTTTAAAGATTTGTATTGTAAAATTCCAAAACGTTTTATTTGAAGCCACTATTTTGAGACAAAATATCTCATCCAAACCTTGGCAACAACATATAATGGCATATATCATTGGAAAGGTCTAGAACTCGAGCTGACTGTGGTCTGATCCAAATATGGTCACTTCCTTTGTACCAACAACCAATCATGAAAATAGAGATGGTGGCTTTTCACCCAGAAAAACGAGCTGTCATTGGCTAAAGTAAACTATCCAACTAAACATCTAAATCTGTATTTTTAATGTGTATTTTGCTTTAGTTTGAAAGAAAACATGTTTAGGAAGCAAAATAGCAAAAAAAAAAGAAAAAGAAGAAAAATCATGATTTCACCTGGGGTGTCTCACCTTAAACACGGTGTCCAACACGTTGTCCGACAGGTCGTGCCCCGTCGCGATCTTCACAGCTCGCTTAAACCGGACTGCACGACACGGAAGGAAATAGACAGCATGTGACGATGAGGCACATACCTATAACATTTTTCATACATTTTTACGTCAAGATGCAAAGCGGTGGGAGAAATGCATTGGTACATTGGTTTTGGCATTTGGTGTCGTGCACTAGCAAGTAGCAATAGCCGATCTATAAGCTTTAGATCAATCAATCAATGCTTTATTTCAGACCCAGGGAGATCCATAGTTACAATAGAAAACATACAAAACAGATGGATTATTCTTTTTATAAAGTCGAGCCTTACCCATTCCAATGGGACGATTGGCCTGACTCATCATTGTGATTGAGAAGGCAAAGTCCTCCAGATTGTTGGTGAAGAGGCAGAATGCTTTGAACTCATCGAATGTGATGCTCTGGAAGAGAAGATGTGTGATGTCACTATCGGGTAATGCGAGATGCTGTATTTTCATTACATTTCTGCTCTTGATGATATGTCTGGTGTACCGATTCCCAGGTAATAATAAAGTCACATACTACGAGCATGGACCTGTACCTACTACTGTAGATACCAAGCTGCATTGACCCATTTAGACCTACCATCAATTCTACAAATCTCTTCTAAATCCTAACGGTTTTCTGAAAAACCCATGTTTTTCAGAAAACAGAAAACATGTCAGTGGTTCTCAACTTTTTTCATGTCAAGGACCCCCAGAATTATATATATTTGGCTGCGGAGCCACATCTGAAAGTATGTTGTTCCAGGGACCCCCCCCCCCCCCCCAGAAGCAAATATATATTCAAAGATTTGCGACACATTTTCACGATTTTCTAAAATAGCAGATCTACAAGCTCGTAGCGCGGCACTCGGTGCCACACTATGAGCTTGTAGATCTGCTATTTTTCAATAGTTAAAAGTATAACATAATTGCTTAAAACACACCAAAAGGGGTTGCCGTTCAGAATGGGTTAAACTATGCCAAACATGGCATAGTCTGATTGATAAAATTCACATGGCGAACATTTTATCCTTGAGGGTAAACCCCGCCCTGATGGGTTGAGGACGGCCCCCCCCCCTTACCGACAATGATAGAAGAGCCTCATGAATAATATGGTCAATAGATCAGACTTTAGGGTCAAACTAAATCATCATGTCAGTTTGGAAGCAGTCCAATGAATGGACATTTTAAAATTATTGCACAAAATTATAATTAAAACTTACTTTCATCCACTTTAAATCTGGCCTCCCCATATATTTTGGGCATGTCTCATACATTGTCAAAAATAGTCAACAACAGCAGCACGCACACACACACACACACACACACACACACACACAGTCACACACACACACACACACACACACACACACACACACACACACACACACACGATAAATGTTCGTCGACTGCCTTTTTTCCACTGACGAAAACTAAATGGAAAATAAATAAAAAGCTATGATGACCAAGACTAAATATCCCGACAATTTCGTCAACAGATAAAAACTAGACTAAAATGTTAGGAAGGGACTAGTGGACAAGTGATCCAGTATATTTAATTTTGCAATTAGTTGGATGCTGAAAATAGCCAATCTACAAGTTCAAGTACAAGATCACAACGCGTCGCAGCTGATCAGTTATTTTCAGCAAGTGTCAAATCTGTCATTACGACGGCATCAAGGCCCGCCAGAACACATTGTAGTCAACCAAATCACCTGTAGATTTTAGTCTGACTGAAACTAGACTAACCCTAAAACACTGTAAAATGTAAAAAATGTATCTAAAACGAGATGAAAACCATTCAAAAGGCTACGACTAAAACTAAAATCTAAATTTGCTGCCAAAAACAACACTGAACCTGGAAAACAGTAAATCGTCTGTCCTCTCGTACCGTACCGTACCTGACCAGCGGGGATCTTCTTCCTCATGTTCTCCCAGTAGGCCTCGTTGTCCTCCTCGTTGGTGTAGTACAGAAGCCACTCGGCGAAGTCCTCCCGTCGCATGGTGTCCATGCCCTTGGAGAAGCGGAGGAACTCCATCTCATGGACCTCAGACTGCAGGTCCTCCATGAACCTTGAAGGAGAAGGTTTAGACAGTTTTTGGCTTAGACTAGTCATTGGTTAGAGTTAGACCAGTCATTAGTCCTACAACTACAACCTATCTCAAACCCTCACCCTAAACCTAACCTCCCACGGGGGCAGCACACCTAAACCTAACCTTAACCCATGTCTAAACCAATGACTAGTCTAAACTAAGTATGCACCCCAAATCGGGGACGTGCAAAACAGTGTTGTTTTTGGCAGCTAAGTTTCTATTTCAGTTTTAGTCATAGTCTTTTGGAATAGTGTTAATTTAGTTTTGGGTCACATTTTTTTTCACCCCGGAATGTTTTAGTGCTAGTCTAGTTTCAGTCGACTAAAATGTCATAAGATTTTAGTCGACTAAATCTACAGTTGATTTAGTCGACTAAAATGCATTTTGGGCGGGCCTCGATGCCGTCGTAATGGCATATTTTACATATGCTGAAAATAGCAGATCTACAAGCTGAGAGCTGTGAGCTTGTAGATCTGCTATTTTCAGCACGCAAACAAGTGTAACATGACTTACACTGGATCTCTTGTCCACTAGTCCCTTCCTAACATTTTAGCCTAGTTTTTATTTGTTGACGAAATTGTCAGTATATATTCAGTCTTAGTTTTAGTCATCATAGCTTCGTTTCATTCAGTTTCCATTTAGTTTTCGTCAGTGGAAAAAGGTAGTCGACGGACCTTTTTCGTCTTAAGTTTTAGTCGACAAAAACAACACTGCGTCAAAACACATAAGACATCAAAAAGGGTCTTCAGCCTCCTGCCCTTTTGAAATCCATGTCGTTATACACACCGCATCTCTATAGCTAAAGAGTGCTGGGTTGCGGACCCGGAAATAGCTGATCTTGTGAGCTTGTAGATCTGCTATTTTCAATCCAAAAAGTGCCCCCTCTTACTCTCTGCACTTCCCTGAGTGAAATGGTAATATACATGCAATACGCCAGCGGGTGATGCTGCCGTATAGCAGTGATTCTTCTCAACCTTTTGAATTCCAAGGACCCCCCAGTTTGTAGTCAGGCCACGGATCCCCATTTCATATATTATTTATCATCTCCGGAGGATCTACACAGTAAAATCCGGTACACACACACACACACACACATACACATACAGTACACACACAGGTTTCTTCAATTTACAGCTAGACAATAAGTTCAGCGAGTAACAGAAGACTGCTCCTTTCTACCTGCGGAATTCCTTATACTGCAACTTTTGCTCCCCGTTCCTTCCGAAAAAGAAGGCTTGTAGTGTAGTGTTCACGCCGTCCCCCTCCTCAGCGGGTTTCTGCAGTCAGGAGAGATTGAACATTGCAATGTGTCTTGTTACCAGTTATTCTAAAGTCGTAATCTTTCACCACGTTAAATGGCTATACAGTGCCTAGAAGGCTTTAAGTTTACACTATCCTGCCACTAAAAAAATATCACAAATGAACCCATTCAAAAACCCGGGAAAGCATCTGTGTCATTTTATATGTTTACGTTGGCTATTCAAAAGTAGCAGATATGCAAAGCTTGTGTATCTGCTATTTTTGATCATTTTTGAAAAATGCTCAAAGTGCGAGAACTACTGATTTCGAAAGGCATTTGTAAAATCGGCCTCAGAAACCGATCTTCATGTCAAATCAGATATATAGTATAATATCATTTTTCATCTTTGTGACAGGCCTAAACATTCTCCCTTTCCTCCCCACACACATGAACAGTTTTGACATATAATAAATGTGGAAATATTCAAATTTGCCCCTTACGCACAAGATCGGTATCGGTCCCAGAAAACCTGATGGGGGCCGTCCCTAGTTAATTAGATTCCATATGCTTTATTAAGATAAAAGCATAATATGGATAAGACATGCAGGTAAAATGTCACCATGTTTACTTACATCTGTGGGGTTGTCCTTAGGGACTTTGTCCTTTCTTTTTCCAATGATTTTCTTGAGCTTCAGTTTAAAGAAAAAAGAAAATAAACAACTTCTATTCAACAATGGGACTCGTGCACTTAAAAGGACAACTTTAGTTTCTTTCAACCAAGGTTCATGTTTTAGGTTGTTATTAGAGAAACTAAAAGATGAGTGTTCATTTGTTTTCATTTGCTGTGGTCTTTCGTTTTAAGGGATTTTAGCTATTTCTTTACAGGGGGATGGGGGCATTCAAACATGGGGCTGAATATGTATTTCTTTACTAAATATTATAGCGATTTTTTTTAAAATATTTATTATAGTCCTACTAGACCCCAGGGAATTACATCTGGCCACACAGGATCTACTGAATATGAAGGGGGAGATAAACTGACATGTTGAGCAATAAAACACAGTATAGTACCTCCCCCTTCACATTCAGTAGATCCTGTGATCTTTTGTGGCCAGATGCAATTTCCTGGGGTCTAGTAGGACTATAGTAAATAATAAATAAATAGAAATCGCCCAAGCCCCCCTGTAAACAATAGCTCAAATCGCAAAAGAACGCAGCAAATGAAAGAAAAATTAACACACTCATCTTTTACTTTCTCTAATAACAACCTAAAACATGAACCGTGGTTGAAGAAAACTAAAGTTGTCAGTTATGTATTTCTTTAAAAAAAATACAGCTCACTTCATTAACAAATGCTTACCTTGCACACCACTTACTGAACTATTACAGTCAATGTTAAAAGAAATGGAGAATCATTTAGAATGATGAACTACAGTAATAATATGGTATATTGATTTTAACAACACTAAAACTGGAATACATGGTAATAATGCATGCAGCGGCAATCTTTATTCACCAGATGCATTTAACCACATGAACCCAGGTGTTTCTATTTATCATTTCTTTTGGTTTTGTTTTTCTTCTTCAAAAATAGCATATGTACAAGCTCACAACGTGTCACATCACAACACAACGGTGTGAGCTTGTAGATAAGCTATATCTCCGCCGGTTGTCATACGACAACGCATATAGGGCTCGACGTGGTTAAGCTTGCGAACAAAGCCAAATCACAACAATGGGACAAGTGGTCCATAAAGAGCTGACATGCAATCTATCTAAAAGAAAATAGCCGAGAATAATCACGAGAAAGAAAAAAACAACAACACGCAGACATAAATCGTCACCCCCAGGTGGTCAGTCCTGGTGAAATGTATGCACAAGATATGTACAGTACACATAGACAGTATTGGCCTTGGGTGAGTTGTTACATAACCCATTCTGGGCGGGCCGGAACCCCTTTTGGTGTTTGTGGCATTATGTTATACTTTAGCTATTTTTGAAAAAGTCTTGAAAATGTGGTGCAAATCTTTGAATTTTATATTCTTTCAGAGCGAACGTTTTAAGTCAAATCTTTGCTTCTGGGGGAGGTCCCTGGAACATCATTTTCAGATGGGGGTCGGCGGCCAATTACATATATTTTTCAGGGTACTTTTTCAGAAAACTGTCAGGATTTAGAAGGCATTTGTAGAATCGTTCTCAGGTCTAAATGGGTTAAAATAAAATAAAACATCCAATATAGACAGTGCATAATATGCATTGACAATCTAATTGAGGCAGGGAGGATGCAAAGACATGGCAAATAATAAAACAGACATGGGCATTGGGCAACTAGCAGCACCGTACACGTTTCCCTCACCTTCCAGGTGGCGTCGGCACCATCTGTCCATACTTTATTTTGGTAGCATCAGTACTTGAGGCAGCATTAAAGGTAGTAATATTTTTACAATTTAAACGTGCATACATAATACTCAAAGAAAATATATTGTATGAACTATTAATATTCAGCAATAAACTCAGAAATATATTCCGTTGTCAGTTCAAAGGTTAGGTACTGAAATGTATAAATTCAACTCAAGTCAATACAATTGTATTATCGCAGTAATCTCACCGTACAATTATGCCAAGATTTAAGTCACATTTGAGCCCCGAATAAAAATGCTTACCTTCAGAAACTCCTTTCTGTCCACCTGCTCATTGCCGTCAATATCAAGCATTTTGAAAGCTATATGAAATCCAGTGCCTGGTTCTGAAAGGGCATTGCATTATCTGTTATTACGGTTTCTGCTGTAGAGAGTTAGTCCAATAATAATGTAATTTGACCTCAAACATAAAAACAAAAATAAAATAAGTCAGCTGATTTTGTAGCCCAAGGAGTGTTTTTATGCAAAACTAATGCTTGGAATTGATTGATTCAGCATCATGAAAATCCTCTAGTTTTGACATGTCACATGCTACTTAAAGCAAAAGGAAATCTAGAAATGATTTGCCTTATATTGGATGGCTATGGTGGCCATACTGTACAGGCCATTTTCAACACTTTCCCCTCAGACAAATCCAGGCAACCTTTTTTTCTGTTATTCAGGATATATTGAAGATACAAAATCAGCTGAGTTTTTTTGTTTTGCAATTAGTTTGAGGTTGATCCTGTACTAAGTTCACAACATGCTGGTTCAGAGAGTAGCAGTCCTACGGCAGAAAGCAAAGCCATGTTGAAAAGAATGAAAAGTACAAGCAAAGCCATGTTGAAAAGAATGAAAAGTACAAAGAAAAAAAAGCAACGTCTTGTATATTTTTTTACCAAAAGAGATGCTACTGCACCTTTGAGTCACACGATGCTTTTTACCTATGCTTCATTAACACTCACAAAACACCCTAAATAAAGTTGACATGCCACAACTTCAACACTGCTAGAATAGACCCCCTGCGCGGGACTCCAGTCGATGATGTATATCTAGGATTTAAGTGGTTAAATGTAGCCTCCGAGGCAAACTGTATCGTAGCTTCGTAGCACAATGCAATGTTTAAAAACTTACTGGTCAGAATGGTCAACAGGAACAGGTACTCCGTATAGGATATCAAACCTGCAAGAGAGACGATATATTATAATGTGGTACATCGTAATATTAGGGCTGCCAGGCTGCACAACCTAGTGTGTTTCAGTTACATTGCAATGTACAGTACACACGGCAAAGGATGCGATGGGGTTAAGGGCCGATTCATACTCCTATTTTACCGTTGTTTCGGCGCTGTAGTGCCGAAATGATTTTGGCTCGTCAGAATTTTTCAGTTTCAGTAGCACCGAAGAGCCGACTTTAGGACGGTACGGTACCCACCCCCCCCCCCCCCCCCCCGAACCTCAAATGACGTCTCATTGTAGTAGGCTCTACAGAGCCGAACTGACTTTTATTCGGCTCTAAAATAGGAGTATGAATCGTGCCTAAGGCAATTATTGGACTCAAACAAAAAAGAAAAAAATAGCTACGTTTTTTCATGACTAATCTGGAAAAACTAGTCACGTTTTTTCATGACGATGATTGACATGATGATCAGTAGAACGATTTCATGATTTCTTGATAACCGTCTCGTATGCACATTGTGCGTTCATCGAGGTCATGTTGAGTCAACCACTAGAGTGCTGAACAACAAACGGCAGCCTAGATTTCTAGAGTAGTAAGTAGCCTTGCCGAGCCATGAGGCCCATAGGGGCAGGAGCCTATCTCCTGTTTCTGTAGCCATGAGGCCCATAGGGGCAGGAGCCTATCTCCTGTTTCTGTAGCCATGAGGCCCATAGGGGCAGGAGCCTATCTCCTGTTTCTGTAGCGTGAGGCAGCTTGATGTACAAGTACACCCCCTGGACATGACGCTAGTATGTCTCAGGGCGGACACTCTAACCACAAGGCCACTGAGCTGATTTCTAGAGTAATCCAACATAATTTCCAAATGGAGACAATTGCTATTGAAGTTTAGATAACAGCATAACATTACAGTACCTGTAACGTGTATGTGTGGTGCATGCATGTACAATATACATGAAAAACTAATTGTTCAACTATCTTAAATAAATATATTACATACTGTACTTGACTGCAGTTTACATACATATACTTATATATTTTTTCTTTTCAATTGGTATTTTTATGCTGTTTTAGGGATTGCTCTTACCAATGTCTCCGATGTTTCTGAACAGATCCTCGCCAGCTTTTGCTCGTGAGGCAACATTCAACATTTCATCAACATCCTGCACATATACCCACAAGAAACAAGACACGTTTAATGTGAAGACTACTGCTCTCGTTTACTTTAAATTTTCGTTTCACACTCTGGCAATGTAAATACGCACCTCTTTAGTTAAAACTTTCTTCAGCAGCTTTCCTAGAGCAAATGAGGGGAATAGCACAAAAAATACAATTACACACGAGATTATCACCTGATCTGGTCTAGAAAAAATAAAATAATAATCTGTCTAAGTAATGTTTTCTTTTTGTGTTCCCTCTATTATCTGGGAACAACCCCTTGCGCTTCCTGCTGACATTTAGGAAAATGTATCAATTTGGGAAATTACGTTTATTCCACAATGCCAGTAATTTAACAACTTAAACCCCATTATCCTTTATTGACCCAAATCCCCCAGAGGTCCATACTAGGCCAACTCATTTCCACAACGTGTTGCAACGTGGTACGTAGTGTAGTATGAGCTTGTACAGTAGACCTGCTATTTTTGGCCAATGTTTGCCCCCAGAATAGGGATGCTAGTACGGTTCATGTTATTAACATTAACATTTTATTAACGGTGGCTCAGGGGTAGAGTGGCTGGATGGTGACCGCAAGGTTGCCAGTTCGAACCCTGTGGGCTCCCCCAGAGTTGTTGTCGAGGTGTCCTTGAGCAAGACACTGAACCCCCAATTGCTCCTGATGTGCTGTTTGGTGCCTTGCAAGGTTTCCGCCGCCATCTGTGTATGAATGGGTGAATGTGATGCACAATCTATGTAAAGCGCCTTGGATAAAGGCGCTATACCGTATATAAATGCACCATTTACCCATTTATTAAAACTGCATCAGCCACATTCCTGAAAGAGAGTAGTTATATGCTTGGCTTGGCTGTACTTTAGCTAGACGATGAGGTGTTATCACAGATTGAAGCAAATGTGGTCTTACAGCTGCAGCCCACATCTGATCCGTTAGTAACAGCATAGTTGACAGGTTACCTCAGTCTCAAGGAAAAGAGCTGGATATCGTTTGTATGAATGAGACAGAGACAATGGGGAGGGTGTGACTAGTCTAATGGTTCATTTGAAAATCTGCCGTTTTCAGCAACAAAGCGGTTGGTTGTTGGAAGAAGTATAAGCAGACTAAGAAGAAACAAGATCTGTTTGTTTGAACGGTGTCGTTCCTTACGGTCGACATCCTCCAGCATCACTGAGAAGAGGAAGTCCCGTGGCGTCATGTATGGCTCCTGTTCATATGTCATCGATGCAAACTGGTTGAAACGGATCCTTCTAGCAGACGCCCGGGGCACTGCGGCATCCTGAGAAAACACGGCCAGGCATCCAACACTTAAAAGCACGGAACGTGGTAAGTCTCTGCACCGAAAAGGACTGGGCGGGCATGGAACACGACATTTTCTACTATTATTTGGGGAAGTGGCCAAGACCGTCAGAGATACGCAAAAGGTCAGGATGAATAAAATGTGGCTTTTTTTCTAAAGGCACTTTGACGTAGATTGTGCATTACATGATTCACCCTATGGTGGAGGAAACCATGCAAGGCAAGGCACCAACCTGCACAGCAATTAGGAGTTGATGATAACTTCAGAGTCTTGCTCCAGGACACTTCAACACTAACTCTGGGGGAGACCGGGATCCAACTGAGTCACGGTTCCCATCCAGCTGTTCTCCCGGCCCCACTGCTGCGTCATCTCTGATAGTCTTGGCCGACTTATGTTTTATGTGCTTATGTTATTCATTAATTCATGCATGTTTTATTTATTCTCGAAATTACACTGAGTAATTAAACTCATTTTCAGTGTCGTCGAGTAATACAATATCATGTAGAAAAACGTCACAATACATCAGGAAAAGAAAAACAAAAAAACAAAAACATGTGAATTACATAGGTTTACAAATAAAAAGCTAAGACACTTTTGACCTAATTTCTGTTCATCGTCAATGGCAAATCTTGAGACTGTATATAGGAGCTGTATATAGGAGAGGCTAGCGACCCCTTAAAAATAAAATCCACCTGACCAGTCTTCTCCCCAAGTCCATCATTCTGATGGTTTGCATGGCCTTAACATTTATTGTACAACTGAGTCAACCGATAAACTGACTGTTAGCTTATCTAAAAAAATTATGACAAATTTGACATGCATTAGGATTAGGCTACGGACCCCCCGGCCCATTTAATGGCATTTCTATCTCTTGGACCCCAATTTAAATAGTAATAAACTCTGGAACCAAATGGACCCTGGTTCCATTTGTACACTCTCTGAGTCACAGACCCATAAGGGTCCATTTGGTTCCATTTGTACACAGAGTCTGAATTACAGAGCCATAATAAGGGTACCGAGTGGAATAGTAAGAGAGTGGCGACACGCTTTGATCTCGCCGCAAAGCGGATGGCTATGGTCTATAGTTCCAAACATTGGAACTATCTCCCATTGAGATATAATGAGCACTTCCGCATTCCATTGTTACAAGTCAACGCTAGTGTCGCCATTCTTTTACCATTCCACTCGGCTCTGGTAGCCTCGGAATGTCGGAAACGTTCCCCCTGGAACTCCCTCAAGGACCCCATGGGGGTCCCCGGACCCCACTTTGGGAACCGTGGGGAAGGCATGTAAACAGTAAGTTCACGCCCTCTTTCTCTGAATGTGATAAAGTTGGCGTTGTTGCGCATTTTATCCAACGCTAAAAAACACATCAATATACATACTTATTCTGTACAACAACAAAAGCAAAACATCTATAACACACATCACCACGAGAACAACATAATGTCACATGTATGTGGACCACACAGTCAGTTCACAGTTGACTTGTTTAGTATTTCTACTGCTAACAGAACTATATGTAGCAGCTGAGCTAACATCAACTTATACCTTGTGTTCCTCCTCCTCTGCGTGGACGGCGAAGGGCAGCGTTGCATTCTGATGATAAGCATACATCAGCCCGGTGGTCCCGACCAGGGAGCCCAGTAACACAGCACGGGGACCACCCAGCAGCATGGCGGCACGGGCACGGCGCGGCGGACCCCCCACCACCAGTCCCACCAGAGCCCGAGGCCTCCTCACAAAGTTCCGCAGGACAGCAGCAACTCTTCCCCAGCTGGCCATCTTTGTTTTTGTTGTTGAAGCCAAGGTAAGGAAGAAAAGTCGTTTTAACACAAAACTATGCCAACCTGCACAACAGTAGCGAAACACAGCTCCCCTCTTGGACCTGTGTGTGTGTGTGTGTGTGTGTGTGTGGCTGCTGTCAGTGGCCTGGCCTGGCCCACTTTGGTTCAGAATGGAACGGTCTGGTCTGGCGTCGAGTTCAAGCACAGTTGTCGAGTCGAGAGGAGGTGCATAGTTACAGTAGAGAGGAGGTGGTTACAGTAACACACAAGTAAGGTTGTAAAAATGTGGCCGTCGGTCGTATAGGAACTAGGAAGGAAGCTCCACGCTGCTCTAGTCTGTTTGAACCTTTAAGGCAATCTCTGGCTCCATCTAGTGGATGTAAAACGAACAACTGTCGACTGACTGTCCTTCCCTGTTCTAGTATATATAGTTCTAATAGTTGTCAAAGCTTTTAATTTTTCAGGACCCCGTATTAACTCTGATAGTGTACAACGTGGAACCAAAATGGACATGTAATGTCCATTTAATGTCCAAAATGGAACCAAAAATGGAACCTGTAAGTAAGGGTCCATTTGGAACCCTTTCAAGGAAACCCATGCTAGCCTGGAGTACGTGGACCCCCACCATGAGAGAGGGTCCCCAGATTAGCAGGTCCGACGCCGCGAGGGGTCAAAGGGGGTTCTTGACCCCTCAACCCCGACCTCATTGAGGTATCTGGCAGCTAGCCTGGAGTGGGGCCCCCCACCTTGAGAGCCACAGCAGTGGTTGGCTAATCAAGGTGGGGAACTAAACAGATCTACAAGTTAGCTTGTCTTTTGTTTAGTTTTTTTATGAAATCTATTTGTTTTGTCTCTAGATCATTTTGTCAATGGGGTCATTCAACATTCAAAGCTTTAATATACCGTTAATGTCCGTTTGCTATGAAAGAAAGAAGTTCCATAATTTACATAATGATACACACTATTTAATTTATATTTTAATGTCTGCTCGTTCATTGTCATGGTACAGAGACTACAAAGTGGACTTTTGTTTTTGTTGCAAATGTTAACGCAGTGATTCAACTTTACATTGTTTTACTGGTAAAACTATTAAAGGCAGTACTAGAACACTGTGTTTGGCCATAGAAAGGATCAGTGTTGTTTTTGGCAGCACATTTTGATTTTGATTTTTTTTCAGTCTCTTGAATAGTTTAGTTTTCATTTAGTTTTAGTCACATTTTAGTCACCTGGGATGTTTTAGTGTTAGTCTAGTTTTAGTCGACTAAATATAAGATTTTATTTGACTAAATCTACAGTTGATTTAGTTGAACAAAATGTATTTTGGCGGGCCTTGATGCCGTCGTAATGACTGTTTTTACACTTGCTGCGACGCGGTGTGAGCTTGTAGATCGGCTATTTTCAGCATGCAACTAATTGTAAAATGACTTATACTGGATCTCTCGTCCACTATAGTCCCTTCCTAACATTTTAGTCTAGTTTTTATTTGTTGACGAAATTGTCAGTATATTTAGTCTTGGTTTTAGTCATCATAGCTTAGTTTTTATTTAGTTTCCATTTCGAAACATTTTTCGTCTTAGTTTTAGTCGACAAAATCAACACTGGAAAGGAGGGGTGAAAAAAAACAATGGCAAAATGAAGGGATGAGGAGAGTTTATGAGACAATACCATATTTTATATATCCACAGACAGATATTGGCAGATGTTAATCAGTCATTTCAATAAACAAATCAGAATTAAAATGGACATTATTAAAACATACAATGAGTTGTGCAGACTTTGTGCAATACGGGATACATGTTTTTTTCTTTTTTAATAGAGTTGACCCTGCATCACCTCTATTGTTTAACACTGTATGGGGCGGTACATTAGTGCAAAACAAAAGGTGCATGATTTTATTTTTCTTCTTTCCAAACCATTCACATTTCTGCTCACATTTTTATTGAAAATTGCACGTATAGCTCCCGGTGAGTTTCAGCATTTCATGAATAAGAAAGCCATTACATACATACAGCATAAAAATGTTTGTATTTTTGTACCAATTACTGTATGTACAGAAGCAAATGCCTCAAGCTTTTACTGATCGGAAGCATTTTACGTAACATAAACACAGTTTGGAAAAAAGACCAGCCCTTCGTTTTGAATGATAACCACCAATGATTCGGTACCGCATTTGCTAGAGCTACAGTATAAAGGCTATAGTTAACTTTACATTTTGGGGATACTCCTATGTCTAATTTATACTCTTTTTCCATCGATCGATCATCTGTTTTCAATGTGACACTGTCGTCGTGCGGCAAACTATAAATCAGGTGTGTTTGCGGAAGGGGGGGGGGGGCAGACTGTTACTGTTCATGTTAAAACATTTTGATTGCTAGCCTCCTTCAGGTATTACACCTATGACCCACATTTGTTCCATACATTCCATACCGCGTATACGGAGCTGATCAAATACTTTGCTGACGTGTGTCGTGAACCTTTGTGTCACCGCTGACTGATGCCATTCATAGCCTACTGATGACAGTAGGCTATGTTGTATGTATTCCTATTGTGAGAATTGTCCTAAATGGTAAAAAAAGGGGAAAAAAAAGAGCGACACAGCGTACTCTATAAGATCAAACCTCCTCCTGACATTCAATACATATATATTGCAAACACCGAATCAGGAGGAGAACATTGTTTTCTTCATGAATTCCGTAATCACTGCCGGCGTCAGTGAGACCAACATGGATGATAATGTGTGTGTGTGTCCACAGCAAGTCCACATCAAAAGTTTTTGGAGGTTTATTTAATGTTATAGCAGCAAGTTGTAATGTAAGGTAACAAAGAACATACACAATGTAAGACAAAAAAAAATAATATCAAGATATCATTTCTTCAGTGAGGATTTATACTCTGCTATTAATTTAAGAACTGTTCTTGAAACATAGTGGGGGGGGGGGGGGGGGGGGGGGGGGGGAATCTCCTGTGCGTTTCAAAAAAAGTGATGGAAACATTTTAAAACACGCATGGTGATGTCGCCTACATCTCTTCCAACGAGCACTGTAGTCTTTTTGAACCAGTACAGCCACATGAAAATACTATAGATCCTATTTCGGTGATACAAATGTATTGCAACAAACAGGCTCAAATGTCAGACTGTCAGGTAAAAATAAAATAGATGTTAAAATAAGCATTTGTTTTTTTTCACTAGTATACTAAACTCTTTTCAACAACATTCCATGACATGGCACTTACGTCTTAAGCAGTTGAAACAAGTCGTGAACTTGTGGAATCGACAAATCAACATGAATATTCGTGACACTTCTAATTTGTTCGCTGCAGGGTACAATGTATAATGATACTACAATTTCAAAGACAGTGAAATCAAATTGCTGCATTCCTTGATTCAATGGAATCTGAAAGTATTACATTATATACATTTCTTTTTCTTTCCCCCCCCCGACTGTTAAGATGCCTGATTACGTACATAAACCGTACAGGCTTTTCACAGGGTATAAATGTAAAATAAATTTAGAGGGGGGAGGGGGGAGGGGGGGGGGGGGCATTAAAAAGATGTGAACGTCTGTGTTTTTTCAGTGTGCATTAGTCGTGTAATTCCTGTATTTTTCTTTAATATAAGTACAATGCAGCCAAGTGTTACTGATATAATTAATGGCCATACATGAACAGGGGAAAAAAAACAACAACAACCTGGATTATTTCCTATTCATCTCTGTGGTCGTATAAGTCTTTTATTTTAAACACATGGTGCCAGCTCTTTCATCTTTTCGACTAACCTGCAGTGCTTGGATTATCCACTGTTGTAAACATGTACTTCTATATACTCGTTAAGGTTCAGTTAGCTTGTTACTCGGTTGACATCCGTTCCTGTGAGTTTGTTATTAATACATATTAGTATACTTCTCACAGTTAAGTCATTCTGCTATGTTCAGTTTGGTTTGATTTGTTTTGTCTTTCTTTTGGGGGCGGGGGTGGGGGGGGGGGGGGGGTCCTGAATTGGTAGCAATCCCACTGACTAAATCATAGGCATATACTGTACAACAAGCAATACCTAGAGTATGTCTTGCTGCACTCTCTTCCTTTTAATGCAGTTAGATACTGGTATACTTACTGTATATATCATATTTAATTGTGACTCCTAATTTGCATAATGTTTCATTTTTATGGAATAAACACTAATAATAATAATTTTTTGGTGATGGATTTCATTTTTATTCTCACTTATGTGGATTAATACAGAACGTTTTAATCTTACCCATTTGAGTCCAGAGTACTGTTTTTATTAGAGCATAGAATTTATTTGTATACATACAAAGATAGTTATATACAATTTATGACTTTGAATCATAACACTTTTACATTTAACTTCTTCCTGACTGAGATTCCAATCAGTTATAACTGCAAATGAAAGACAGGGGTAAGGGAGTCGATCGTTCTTAAAGCGTAACCTTTACTCCATTGCATGATAGTAATGCTCTTCACGATGCATTGACACTGCGTCGCGAGAGCGCGGAAATCTGTTATTATCGACAAGCAACACTGTCATACTATGGAGTATAAATTAAATCTTTAGATCAACTATTTCTTAGTTAACTAATTTGGGCACCAATATTTCCTTTGGCGAAAGATTTGACCACCAAAAACCACAATCCATTAACAAAATATATTGCAGTAATACAATAAACATAAGGGAGGTCATCCGGTATCTTAAATAAATAATCCCAAAGCCACCCCTTTCTCCCCATGCTTAATGTAAGAGATAAGACAAGCCTTTTTTTTTTTCTTCTTTTTTTTTTTTTAAACTTACCTCTGGATTTTGAGAAGTGGACCATGATAGCAAATTGCATTTTCCCCCAACTCACATTGAATTATTGCGTTTCCAAGACTGCTCAACCAATCGACAACATAAGAAACAAAGGAATCAGTGTAACAGGCCCACTATTAGACTATCTTCATGCAATGTTCCAATTTTTAAGATGTGTAATGTACACAAAGGCATAGAGCGTCTGTCTCAAAGACTTTGAATTACTTAAGAGTATTGCCTGTATGAACACACATATGAATTTGATAGATGGGGGAAACCATTTCTCCGGGCATGAGTTTAGGGTAAACGATAAATAAATATATAAATAATAAATTGACAAAATTAAAGATAAATCGACAAAACAAAAACAAATGTCTGTAGAATTACATGTACTGTATAGTTAAAGTCTTTAGAACTCAAGTGGTTTAATACCAGCATTCCATTACGTTAACATGATTCAAAGGTAGCCATGTAATGGGATTAAATGCCATTATGATAGTATACAGATGTGTTGAGAGTTAAGGTGCAGAACTGCCTGGACTAAGCTGAAATGGATGTGGCAAAATCACAGAGTTCATATTTGCAATTATAATCATTGTTTCCTTTTTCCTTCGTTCTTCTCTCACTATCTCTCTTTCTCTCTCTCTCTCTCTCTCTCTCCAACAAAGAGAAGAAATAAAAAAGTATATTGCTTCAGAAAAAAAAGTTTTTTTTTTTTTTAATATTGTGAGACATTTCATTCACCACTTCTTGGGTTTTCTAGACAGAACATTACATTATCAGTCAAAGATACATACAGAAAGATGCTGTGAATCCAAGAGGTTAATGATCAATGATGTAACGTGACAGTGACTAATTCCTGGGAAGTCTGTCTGTTTGTCCTTGTCTGTCTGTCTGTCCTTGTCTTGTCTGTCTTGTCTTGGTCTGTCTGTTTGTTTGTTTGTCTTGGCCAACCTCCTACCTACCAGCAGAGGGGACAATGCAAGCACTGATGTATTGCCTGGGTGAAGGTCTCGTCACAGTTACAATAGTCTTGTCCATGGACTGTGGCCTCGGGGTGTTCCAGCTCCGTGAGAGAGAAAGTGAGAGGATATGCATCTTAACCTGCACATCCTCTCCCACTGCCTCTCCTGCTCACCAGCCCCTACTGTTATCAGGTCAAGTTAAAATGGGAGAGACGGCGGCTTTTTCTCATTTGCTCTTTCCAGATGTGCTGGAGCCCCCCGCCCCTCCTCCTTCCACCTTGTCGGCATCGGCGATCTCTGACGTGTCTAACTTCTCGGAGCCGTCGCCTTTCTCTGACCTCTCCTTCTCCGACCTATCCTCCCCCTCTACAAACTCGGATCTCTCTGACCTGGCGTCGGCGTCGCCCTCGGACTTCTCCTTCCTCTCGGAGCAGGGGTCGGGGTCAGTGCATGTGGTGACTGGCTTGTCCAATTTGGACAACTCTGCATGCTCGGCTATACTGCTGTTAACGTTTGAGGTCCAAGCTTTCAGGTCCTCCTATACAGAGAAATGGAAGTGGCAATTTAATGAACGGTTGATTCACATGAGAAACCTAGCATAATGAGATTACGGAGAATAAGTTCACACGCATTATAGTTGCATCTGCTGATCTAGTACTGTACGTACCTGCTACCCATTCAGTGTCGATTCAAACGGCCAGAACAGTATCGGGTATTTAACATTTATATATGTCAAATGCACATTTTCATATTCTTTCTTGTCATTGATATGGTTTATCCATTATAATTACTTGCGCAAGCAGAGCGCGCAACTAAGGTGGTCGCACCTTATGCTTTTTTACAACTTACATAATATACACGTTACTTGTTAGCTAACCAATATTGAAACATATCGTAATTACGTCACCACTGACGGCCAGTTATAACCCGACTTTAGTATTTCATTTCAATGTTTTACAGAGAGGCTGAGATTTGAAAGTTCGTAGCGGTCGACGCTCGACAGTAATTGCGCGCTCTGCTTGCGCACTAGTAGGCCATGTATGGCCTACTAGTGTGCAACGCGCAAGTATAGGCACTCGACAGAGTGCAGTTCTAGTTGTAATTGTGTTACCCAAGTTAGACCTGAGGTCTTTTCTAAAGGTGCCATCTAAATCCTGACCTAGGTTCTCGGTCTGCCTGGATCCCTTTTATGCCCATATATGGAGCTCTCTGTCTTTCCTTGTCCCTTTCATGCCGATATATGGAGATCCCAGATGTTATCAGTATATGGGCATACTGCATAATGGGCGTATGGCGGTTGTGGAAATGTCTGTAGAATGAAAACTGACTGTAAAGTGGACTGAATTAAACGGGCTTGGCTTATAGGCTCATTAGGTCTCCTAGCAGAGCCTTTTGTGGCGGTTTTGGACAACCGTGTCAAATTTGAAGTCGGTGGGGTGAACGGTCCTCGAGTTATGTGGATTACAATATGAACTGATGTCAACAAGTCTTAGTGCTTTTCTGGTTTCATCCTCATAGCAGTTTTTGTATTGACTTGCGTACACACACACACACATGTCCATACACGTACCTAGAGATGTGGTGCATTTATTGTGAGGTACTAGACCTGTGCCCATCGGGGCACCAGCCTACTTGGGAAGTTGGGAACGATGCAAGTTGGGAACATCGCGAATACATACCCCACCCTAGTGTGCAGTGCCCTTTATATTCGTTGTCATAGCTCCTGTTTTAACTGTCTGTCTGTCTGTCTGTGTGTGTAAGTCCTTGTGCACTGCAGTGGTAGCCTAAACGTCTGTGGATAATGTGTGGGCGATGTCTGAAGAGTGCAAACTGACCTGTGAAAAGTGGACTAAGTAACCAAATGGCAGGTGTTGGGAATAAGGCTATGGGGTTGCCAACCATGGCAATCAATTGGCTCAGGCAGAGCCTGGAAATTGCACAGGTGAGGTGTGGGGACCTGACCAGAGCCTTTTCTGGCGGTTATGTGGTTCTGGACAACTGTGTATCCGACCGACTCAAGGCCGCGGGCACTATACTCCCTGGTGGTGGTGTGGAACGTGTGTGTGTGTGGAATTTGAAGTCGAGCGGTTCTCGAATTAACGTGGATTACAGACGTACACCGTACACACAAAGACGTGCATGCATTTATTGTAGGACGTTATAGCCAATAGGAGGAAAAAAATTGGTCATGAAATATTGACTAACAAATAAATGTGTTTTCATTGTAAGATTAGGTGTATGAGAGAAGTGATTGTCTTTGGTTTTATTTACTCATGAGCCTGTAGAGCTGGAATAAAATGGCATGCATGGGTTAAAACGGTTCAGTCGTGATATAGATATACGTATGTTCACTCTTACCTCATCTCTTGCATGGAATACATAGTTATTTCCCTCATCTATTCTGTTGCGGGGAAGAAGAGAGCGATCGTTAGCCATGTATGGCAGCCATTTTAAAATGAACGAGCTTTGCACATGTTTTGGCTATTATTAAAGGGACACTTCACCCTTTTTTGCAAAAAAATATATGTTAATGACGTTTAGAAGCTTTAGAACACTTTCCCGGGGAGTCTTTATGCGTGTAATGTGTGGTTTAAGATATTTTAGATTGTAGCAGTGAGCCCAGTGTCCCTGATGTCATGGACACTGGTCTCACTTCCTTCCTGGACTACGATTCCCATAATTATTTGGTGCACTGCTCCTCCTTGTGGATAGGGGGAAGGGCTGTCTTACTGAGACAACATGTAGTCCAGGAAGTAAGTGAGACCAGTGTCCATGACATCAGAGACACTGTGCTCACTGCTAGAATCAAAAATATCTAAAACCACATATTACACACATAAAGACCCCCAGGAAAGTGTTTCTAAAGCTTCTAAACGTCATTAACATATATTTGTTATGCAAAAAGAGTGAAGTGTCCCTTTAAATCACATCCTATTTCTATATATATATATGAATACAATGTTTATAGTGATTCTTACTGGAGCACAAAGACATTCTTCTTCTTCTTGTAACCGACAGCGGGGTCAAATGAGCAGAGGCTCAGGTCGAGGGGAACCTCGTCGTTGTACGTGGTAGTGAGGTTCCTCACGTCCTTATAGAACGTGATCGTCCCCTCTTTCAACACGCAGTACACTTGTACCCAGGACTTGCTGTTAAACAAAAGTACAAACGGAAATCATTTTAGATTTTTTTTAAATATAGGAGAAAACCTTCGCACACCTGGAAATTAAGGCATTATATGCACAGGTGCGTATAGGCCAGTGGACATCGATGAAAGCATATAAGGTATACACCCGCACACTGTGTATTTGCCTCTGTCTATTGTGATTGGTTGATTATTTTTCAAATGTTTGTATGTAAGTAACTCTGTTAAAATGATGTGTTTTATGCCTGCCTGAGGAAGGTTCCGGAGGGACCGAAACGTTGCTTCATTAAATAAGACGATACTCATGTAGCCTACAGAGCAAATACACAGTGTGCGGATGTACCTTATTGCTTTCATAGAATTAAAATATGAAATGTGTTTTTTGCATAAGATTACATCTTCAGTCACTACAACGAAGCTTGAATAAACAATTAAAGCACTGTTTTTTGATAATGTAATTAATAATAATGAATAATAATTATTATTATTAACTTTATTTGTATAGCACCTTTCATGACATGAAATGCAGCTCAAAGTGCTTTACAGAGCAATGGAGAAATACATACAAGAAAAGCAAGGCATAAACATTAGTATAATAATATATACTAATATAAATAATAGCAGTAATGCAATACAGTACATGAATAGCACAACATTAGTATAATAATATATACTAATATATACTAATATAAATAATAGCAGTAATGCAATACAGTACATGAATAGCACAACATGAATAGCACAACTTTTCAAAGATCAATTAAAAGCAAGAGTGTAGAAGTGGGTCTTGAGCTGTGCTTTAAAAATGTCTACAGAGGCTGCCTGTCGAAGGTACAGTGGGAGCTTGTTCCACGCCGTCGGCCCGTAGAAGCAAAAAGCTGCTTCCCCGTATTTTTTAGTTGCCATTTTTTTAGGCAAAGCGAGCAGGCCAGCAGTGGAAGACCTTAGGGGGCGGTTTGTTTATTATATCGCATGTTTAGGTTATAGTGTTTTCACAGTTTGGTAACAATTGTGGCTAAGTTATCATTGCCAGTCACTTTTTCTGAATGAAAGTGCTGTTCTTAGTGTCCTGGTGTACCTCTTTGAGAAAAGTGCCATCTAAATGTCACAGGCTGAATTTACTTGGCAACGGCAAAGCGGCAGATGGCAAAAAAAGCATGGCCAATGCTCTTGCAAAACATTATTTAGTCGGGTACTTACTTGTATGATGCCTTGCAGGAGTAGCATGTAGTATTTAACGTTATTATCTGACTATTTTATTCGTCCTGAAACGTTCCATGACTCGGTTGGAACTACAGTAAAGGCCACCCTACATTTGTAGTCCAAGTCCAATTTTGTTTTCACTTATAATAAATAAGGTGCGGTTTGATTATTAGCATGGTTGTACAACTGTAAAGTCCACAGTATTACTTGAGCTCCACTGAGTCCACACTTTATTTGTATAATTATTGCCTATTTAGATAGATGCAAGTTATGTCATCTACAGTATGTACATGTGTTAGTTAATTGTTCACATAATGCTATAGATTGATGTATGCAGCTTTCTTGTCCACATAATGTTAACATTATTTATTTATACAGATGCTAGGTTGGATGTCTCCCTAGTCCCTATAGTCCCTATACTATCCTAGTTTCTTTGTAGCACTTGTTTTCTTGTATCTCTTTAAAATTATACCGTTTGCTAACTAGAGTCGCTCTGGATAAGAGTGTCTGCTTTGTTGGTATGGAAACCTGAACATAAAGGATTGTGAGAACGGCCTCAAAGATGGCCAGAGTAAATTTCAGTAGCCTCGATCAAGTATTTCAAAAGCGGGTGCTTAGAAAGAAAGCCAAGTCCATTTGTTACGGACACCTCTCAGCTCTGAGCTGCTTCCTTCTGGCCTTCGCCTAAAGGTTCCAGGGGCCACAAGTAATAGGTATAGGTTCTCCTTCGTGCCTGTGTCTATCCAGGCTTTAAATGCCGATAGGAGGAGGAGATAACCTGTCGCTTCTTGTATGAATTAATATACAACTGTTAAGTAATTGTTATGAGTTCCAATGCCACACTGATACCTTGACCTGCCATCCTGTTTTTATTGTTTCTATGTGCACCCACATGCTTTTTACTGTGTTTTATGTGGTTCATGTTGTTATGCTTTGCTGTACACCAAATCACCATTCGGGGACAAACAAAGTAATGAAGCTGCTACTTACGTGGTATTATCATGTTGGTCATACCTATTCGGGCTCCTCTGTGTGGCTTCAATGTCTGAAATGGTTGCCTTTTTGCGGTAAAGGAAGCCTTCATTTTGGGCAGTGTGGGAAGGCGGCTGGGGTGTTGCAGCACCGGTTGCTGGAGCTGAGCGAGACCGCCGCGACTCCTCTGGTTCTTTTGGACGGGGCCTCCTCCTCGGCTTGGGACGGTCCCGGGCACGGGGTCGTCCGTCAAAGCGAGTTACAGGCGCCGACAGGCTGCTGGAAGGCCGATATGGCTCTCCTCGAGCCTGAGACGGCATGCACGGGACAACAATGTCATTCTGAGGTTCACCAAATAATTACTTTAGACAATGGCATTATGGTAGACTATATGCGCTATAGCCAACTCACCTGTGCTGCCTCTCTCTCTTGCGCCTGCTCCACAATCTCTGCCATGGTGGATCTCTTCTCTCTGCAACATCAACAGACATGAGTTGCCCAAACAGTGAAAATCGATATTCAACCTTAACAAAAAAAAATCAATAAGCCGGGATCACTTTGGACAGGGCCAAGTGGGCAAAACCTTAATGACCAATTTCGTAATGAACATTTGAATTTTGCTGTCGCAGACGACACGAGCTCGTTCACTCACCCCGAGCGCTTGTCTATGGAGCCATCTTTGATGGAGCCCTCCAGGTCACTTGAGTCCTCCCGCTGCATCCGCGGCTTTCCGTTGCCCTCCTGCTCGCTGGACGACTGCCTCTCGATGCGCCGCCGGTAGCGCTCCTGGCGGACTATCAGCGGAAGCTCGTTCAGCCGCGCCTGGATCTCCTGCTCGCTGGAGGTCTGCCGGCCCAGCTTGTACTCCCGCTCTCGCCTCAGGTGGTCCATCTGAGGGTCGGAGCGGCTCCCGCGGGGGTCCCTCTGGAGCCTCCCGTGGAGGAGCTCGAGTCCCGACTCCGGCATGTCCGCCATCGGTATGTCCCCGTACTGTTCCCGCTGCTGCCTGCTGGCCTCCAGGAGGGGGTTCACCGCCTTGTGGACGTGGTTGATCCTGGGCTGCATGAAGTCGGCCTTCAGGTGCTGCCACGCGTACGCCATCTTGGGGTCCATGATCCCGCCGCTCTGTGGCAGAAAACTGGCGCTCCCCAGGCTACCGCTTCCGTAATGGTTTTGTGCTGCCAAAAAACCTGAACTGCCCATTCCACCGGCGCTGCTCTGATAATTCTGTCCGGCGAGGTAGCTCGAACTCCCCATATTAGCTTGTTGTGCCAAATATCCTGAACTCCCCATATTCGGCTGCTGTGCCAGATATCCTGAACTCCCCGTATTTTGCTGTTGTTGTGACAAATATCCAGTACTCCCTAAATTAGGCTGTCGATCCAAATATCCTGAACTGCCCATATTTTGCTGTTGTGCCAAATATCCAGAACTGCCCGTATTCTGCTGCTGTGCCAGATATCCAGAACTGCCCGTATTCTGCGGTTGTGCCAGATATCCAGAACTGCCCGTATTCTGCGGTTGTGCCAGATATCCAGAACTGCCCGTATTCTGCGGTTGTGCCAGATATCCAGAACTGCCCGTATTCTGCTGCTGTGCCAGATATCCAGAACTCCCCATATTTGGCTGCTGTGACAGGTATCCGGAACTGCCCATGTTCTGCTGTTGAGACAGATAGCCCGAGCTTCCAATACCCACAATGCTCTGCTGTTGAGGTAAGTTACCTGACATCTCTGAGCCCACAGTGCCTTGATGGCTTTGTGTCAGATGGCCGGGGCTACCAGGATTCAGTCCAAGGTAACCGGAACTCTCTGCCACCACCATGCCCGTTTGATTGTTCATGCCAAAGTAACTTGAACTCTCCCCTCCGATGCTCTGGGGGTTGTGCCCCTGGTAGCCGTGGCCGTCTCCGCCTCCCGCCACCTGGTGGTTCAGCCCGAGATAGGTGGAGCTTTCCAACTTCCCGCCGCACTGCTGGTCCAGTCCGTGATACCCGGATCCATTTATGACCGGGGCGTAGCCGGACATGGCGGAGGCCAACCTCTGGGACGCCGAGGTGGCGCCGACCTCCAGGCTCGCGTGTTCAATGTGCCTCAGGAAAGGCGAGGTAGCGGTGGAGGAACCACTGGGAGTCAGGCAGGACAATGGGAACATCCTACGGCTAGAGAGCGGGGTTGACTTTTTCTCTTCTTCTTTTTTCTTCTCTGCCTAAAAGTTTAAACAAGCATGGTATATATATATAAAAGCCAAGATTATGCCAAAGAGTGAAATGGATATAAACAGACAATGCAATCAAATGAAGAGAGATTACAATCGGGCAGATGTTCATGCCATTGTCGTATAGTTTTTGCTTGGAGTCAGACCATAATGATGGGTGAAAGACAGCAGAATTCATGTTCAGGTCATTTTGCTTTTTTGAAGCCTTGCTTTATGAGGCATATATAGTATACAATGCAGCATGACGGGGGAAAATGGAAGAGATCAAGGGGTGCACAACATGCAATCGGGTCATGAGCTGGATTCGAGCCCACAACACTGCAAGCACATGGCATGCGCCTCTCGCCTGCTAAAGCCAACAGGACACGCCAAGGTCGTGCTTTTTTTCTTTTCTTCTCCAGTTAACGGCACTAAGAAACTGCAGCTATACAAACATGTATCCATTCCATACAGTCACACTTACTGCAGAGAGCTGGCGCAGCGAGCTGAAGCGTTCTTTCCAAGTTACAGCGGCCTTGCGGAAGGCCTCATGGCGAAGGATGAGCTGCTCTACCTCGTCTGTTTGTGCCTGGGCGTCGCCTCCCTCCGGCTCTTTGGAAGTGATCAGTGGCTCCTTGGCCTTGAGCCAAGCCTCGGCCCTCACCGTCTCCTGGGCAAACTGGAACATCTCTTGTTCTGGAGGGACGACGGACGGACGGACGGACAGACGGACGGACACCCAGACCATCAACACACGTTTTTGGTTTGACCACTTGAGACAGTTTGATACTTTATTGCAATGTGGTGGTCCGTGGCCTAAATAATGCATTTCAAAATTAAAATAGTTGCTATTAACCACTGTGGTTAATATCAACCTTTTTTTATTTCAAGGACCCCAGTTTGAAATGAATTAGGCCATGGACCACCACTCTATATATAACATTAGTTTTTTTAATTGAACTGACTTGTTGAAATGCTATTTATGTTACGTTTTTTGGTACTCAAAAGGCGTCTGTTACTCACTGCGTAGTAGCCTTTCCTGGTGTTTGTCCCATTTTTCAGCAAGGTCCCTTTGCTTGGCCAGAAGACTGTCCAATTTCTCTTTTATCTGTGGTGACAGAATGCAATCACAATTGACAGAACCAACATTACTGCAATGCTGCCATCTTGAAAGGGGAGATTGAGGTTTATTTATACTGCCTCAGTAGTGTAACTCAATGTTGGTTAACCCATTAAAACACAATCAGTGCCGGAAGTTCTTCAAAATAGGAGCTCTGGGTGACCGGAGACTGAGCGTCCTGGATTAGGAGAGACGAGTCATTCTTTCCGCCGCGCTAACAGCTAATATGAGCCCCAGAGCGTATAGCATACGGAAGCCGAAAGGCGGACTGACATGATGTGTCTGTTTGTTGCGTGTCATAGCCTAACCTCGTCGGCCGCAGGGTTCCCCGCAGCCAGCAGGATCTTGCCCAGATCTGCACACTGCAGAATGGTCTTGCTGCGGCCGTCCATCTTGGCCTTCAGCTCCTGGTGCTGTTTCATCATCCCCTCCAGAGCCAACACGTCCCTGAGACAGGAGAGGACAAAGTGAATATACGCATTCAGTCGGGGTCGGGGACGTCGTGCAGAGAGTGTCTGAGAGAGAGGACGGGCGGGCTGTAATATATACCGTAAGAGGACACTTTTGCGCAAAAATAGCTGATCTACAAGCTCTCAACGCGTCGCAGCGCGAGGAATATTTTCGGGGGTGTGTGTGTGTAACGACATGGATTTCTAAACACATTTGTTCAACGCAAAATGCTGCGTTCAAGTTTGGGAGACTTCGGGGGCGAAAAGCTATAATTCTCTGCCTTCCGGCATGGCATGGAAAGGAGAGGAGGGGCATTTTTTTTGCATTTCTTTCACCGTGTAGTAAACGCTGCATTCGTGGTCTGGAGAGGGCAGTTGTTTTTACAGACGGGTAAAAGGGCAGTTGTTTTACAGACGGGTAAAAGGGCATGGGGGCTGAAGCCCCCCTTTGATGTCCATGTGTGCACGTCCCAGGTGTCAATGACACTATAGTTGTACGACGGTGTCATCATGACACCACTTTGACCACATTCACTCATGTCTTGTCTTGCATTGTGTTTGATATAACCTATGTGACCTAACTGTAAAGCACTTGATGTATGTCCTGCCTGTGAAGCACTTTGAACTGCAACCCTGTATGAAAGGTGCTAAATAAAGCTTATTATTATTATTGTTATCATCGGGCTTACCTGTCAAACATCACCAGGGACAGGGAGGCATAGCTAAAGATTGTTCAAATGCATTGTGTAATTTTGGCAACTGTATTTTTTTTGTTACTGATCAGCTCAGTTACATTTGGCACAATAGGGCATAGCAGTGGCGGCCATTTTGCGGTGCCACAGATTAAAATGAAATAAAAAAAGCCATTACGTTTTCCTCATAGGGATTTCCGAAGATATTTATAAAAAATATTTTAAGCCCGAAACCAAGCCATTCAGACTCCTGGTAAATCATCTCCATAAAACATTTGATTCTGTGTAGAAAATGTGTTTATTTTATACTAGTCCATACCCATTTGGGGATATATAATTTTTTTCTTTATTTTGCTGAATGTGGCAAATTTGGTTGAGTGGATTGTGTGCTTAACCACTTAAAGGACCACTTCACCACTTTTCAACTTATCTTCATATAATAGGTCCTCACTAATAATCATGATAAAATGGCACAATTTTTCCCTATTCAGTCTGCGTCTCATATAGGAAGGCTGTGGGCAGTTCAGAAACCCGTCCACCAGTGACATCATCGTTAGGCAGATTTCTTTTAAACAATATTGTCTTACTAAAATGTTTAGATTTGTATCGTGAGAACGATGGCTTCCATTTTCGCATTGCAACTTTTCAGGACTAGAAAGCCTGCCGTTTCTAATTGATTGGAAACCCCATTGATGATGTCACTGGTGGACGGGTTTCTGAATTGCCCACAGCCCTCCTATGAGGCACAGACAGTAGGGAAAGAAATTGTGCCATTTTATCATGATTATTAGTGAGGACCTACCTGTATTATGATGGTGGTTTGAAAAGTGGTGAAGTGGTCCTTTAAGCCCTATATACAGGGCTATATACGTTTGTTATACGTCGAATAGTGGAATTAGCAGATCTACATGTTCACAGCATGTTACATTGTGTTGTGATCTTTTTTTCCACCGTTTTTTATAATTAAAACATAAATGTCTTTCATTTGTTTTAAAAGGGTCACCAGGGCTAATGTGGTTAAAGGGATAGTTCAGATTTCTTTTAACTTAAGTTGTATGAAATACTTGCCATTAACATAGTGGTTGCAACTGTATTAATTGATTGCCAGAGTCCCGTGGTGGGAGTTCTGCTCTGGTTTTGGTGAAATATTAAGAAGTTCTGGTCATTTTGTGGGGGGCACTGCAGGGGCCACGCAGTAAAGGTAAATTAATCCACAAAACAAATTTGTATTGTTGACCTATTTCTAAAATATTAGTGCAACTTTCGTTCTTTTTTTACCCCTCTATCACACAGAACCATGTTTTTTGTGTCCATATCACTACGCCCAAAAAATAGTTCCATGTGATGGAGGGGTCAAAGTTGAACGAAAGTCGTGCTAATATTTTAGAAATATAGGCCAACAATACAAATTACGTTCGTTTTGTGGATTAATTTACTTTTACTGCGTGGCCCCCAGTACCCCCCACAAAATGACCGGAACTACTTAATATTCACTAAAACCAGAGCAGAACTCCCACCACGGCACTCGGGCAATCAGTTAATACAGTTGCAACCACTATATTAATGGCAAGTATTTCATACAACTTAAGTTAAAAAAATCTGAACTATCCCTTTAAGATATGATGTAGAGAGAGAGAGAGTTTCAAGACGAGTTGGAAATGCAAGGCATGCGCTGGCCTGGACTGAGGCCGTTATCATTACCCATTCGATCCAGGGTAGGTTGAGAGTAGAAATATTCGTGACTATCTTTATGCTAAAAAAAAAAACAGTTGAAAATTACACCATTGGATTCTGTGAGACATACTGTATGCATGCATACGGGTATTTCGGGGGCATGGCTGAGTCCGTCATTCCTTCGCGGGATGAAAACAACAACAATTGCGTTAGGGAACGTAGTACACATTGTTGCACTTTATGTATGTTTTTTTTTGAGTGGTGCAACCACTCCTATAGACAGCTATATGTGTGTCCCTGGGTCTGTCCCTGGGTCTGTCCCTGGGTCTGTCCCTGGGCCCCTGGGTCTGTCCCTGGGTCCCTGGGTCTGTCCGACCACGGAATTAGCGTTGTAGCGTTTGTTCACCACCAAGTGTCACTGTTGCACAGCCTAAGTAAGCCAGGGAGGAGGGCTTGCACAGTAAGTACAAGCACCACTCACAGCACCACAGCACCACTCACTTCAGCCGGTTCAGATTTTTGAGTGGTGCAACCACAGCAATGTCCGTGTTCACCTATGTGTTGGTTCACCTATGTATGTGCCCATGTATGTGTTCATGAGCACCAGTATGACTGACTACCAGTAGGGGCGCTGTTGTGCCAGAAACAGAGAGAGAGAGATAGTATTAGTGCTCCACTGTTGCCTGCTAATGAGAGAGAGAGAGAGAGAGAGAGAGAGGGGAGGGGAGGGGAGTTGCACTACTCAGTTCACACGGGTGTGATTTTATTTCATTATAGCGCAACGTAATGGTATAAAGTCTTGGTAGTATATGGTGCAGGTATAGTTGCAATATAACCACCACTATCTCGTAAACAAAGAGGGGGACGGACAGACAGACTTACCGTGTGGGGGTCCCTCTACTGTATACCCTGTACTGTACTGTCACTGTATTGTATTGTACTGTACTGGCACACCCAAAATCACCATATATACAGTTACAGTAATATGTGTGTGTGTGTGTGGGTTGCGCACAGGTGGTGAAAAACAACCATGCTGTTTTCGTGCTCAGACGCACCCAGCCACCCACACACGCGCACACACACACACGCACGCACGCACGCACGCACGCACGCACGCACGCACGCACGCACGCACGCACGCACACACACACACACACACACACACACACACACATAGCTCCGTAAGGGAGTGGTTGCACCACTCCAAAATGAAAACGGGACCACCAAATATTAGAAACTTGCCAATAACAGTAATATTCTTTGAGACGCATCCGAGTTTTTGCGTGGTCGAACAAGGAATCCGGTGACGTTGATCCCCCTTCGCCCTATTCGTTCATACTAGTAGGACACACATGGGGAAAGTGGCGGCCCGGGGGCCACATGCGGCCCTCGCCTTCACTTAATGCGGCCTGGAAGGTTAATATCGGAAGACTGAAATAGTATTGATTTCAGTTGTCTTTTTTTCTTTTTTATGTCCAATGCATCTGTATTCAGTTCAAAAAGTGAACATAACTATAACTAAGTGCATTTGAAATGAAACAAAAAGGTTACTTTTCAGGATTCCCAAAAAAATAATGCAGGTTTTCAATTGAAATATAGCGAAAGAATCGCTGATCTATACAAGCTCAGAACGTGTCGCAGTGCGGCGCGTTTTGAGCTTGTATAGCCTACGTAGATCGGCTATTTTTTTGCTACGACAGTAATAATGCAATGTGGTGGCTCTCTGGAGTGAGTGTGGGAAGTAATAGTGGCCCTCTACATCATCAAAGTTGCCCACCCCTGTACTAGGACATGACGTGTGTGTGTGTGTGTGTGTGTGTGTGTACAGTAATAACACATGTGAAATTAGGTCAAGGTGGCATAGTAGCCTATTTTGAAACGATGCTGTAATGAATTCAGTCCACCGGGATCGCACGGTGTACACATGTGCAAAGCCACAGGGATCGGAGCTCGACTGAATATTCCACACGACCGCAGTTCCCATAATAGAGGAGGACATTTTCGACAGGTTTCCTTCGTAACGTGTTTTGTATTCTATGTTCGTATGCTTTTTTGTTTTGTTTTTGTGGGGACTGCGGATGGAAACGAGCCTTATTGCTATAAGTCCGGTGTGTTTACATTACATTGATGTATGCATTGTTCATCATTGTTCAACACATTCCATGCGTTATTTTATATTATTATAACTGACAAGATACCGTGACTGCCGGGATTGTTTAATTACCTTTGGAGCATAACGCCAAAGTATTCAGCGCCTTTTGATCCAAGAAAATCCGCTTGAAAACAAACAGTCCCATCGTGATTTGTTATTGAGCCGGGGGGGGGAAAGCCACTTCCGCGATCCGGGTCACAGACAAACGACGTCTGTATACCCCCTCGTTCACTTTGCAAATTGGACTCAGTTTCCCAGAAGCCCTTGCAAGCCGGCGGGGTTGGTTGATTTCCGGTTACGTCGGCATAATAATGCGTCCGCAATAATGTCCGCGAACAAAAACCGTCGAGTTTCATAATGACCATCTATAGCAACGGCGAATTAAACACATACACATTACATTTTTTTTTAGATAACATTGCATAATGTTGTTTTTTTTGTCATTTGTGTCGCGATGTTATATAACAGCTATACCGTGCGGCTATACGGTGGGGTTCCGTTCCTTTCTGCCGGCCTGACACCCATAGGTACCTCTAGGTATTTAAAAGTACCTGCGGGTACCTATGGAACTCACACCTCTGATGGGTGTGGTTTAGTCTTAAGGGGTGTGTTCTTTTCACCCTCTCTCTTATAAACATTTTCGACGGGACTATCCGGTCCAATTAAACCGGGGCGCCGGCCGCCAGGTGTGTGCAGAGGTCATCATTAGCCGAGGCGGGCTGGTCTCACCTGGGGTCGTCCCATCGTATCTGGCCCATGATGCCCTCCATCCACATCAGGTTCTCGCGCACCACCGAGAAGAACTGCACCTTGTCGGTGACCGACGTGACCTGGACGCGGCTGGCCTCGCAGGCGCCGAGCAGCTGCTTCCACGCCTCCATCACCTCCGTCTCCTTGATCAGGATGAGCTCGGCCTTCTCCCCGGCGTAGATTGTCCTCAGCTGGGCGGCGTTCTCCTGCAGCTGCCTTACCTGTATGCATGCATGCGCCACAACAAGTGGTGAACGAACGGTGCATTTATATATAGCGCCTTTTATCCAAGGAGCTTTACATTAGATTTAAGCAATATTATACACGAGAGGGTGTTGTCAGTGATGCTTGCGGAACTCGACTTCGTCTCGTTCCCCCGCCGCATCACTGTCGTGGCAATAATTGCGTTAAACGACACCCTCAAGTGTAATTATTGCTATTCTACAACAGTTACCCTTAAAACAAAGAGAATCGCTGAAAAAAATGACAGATGTAGTCACTACGACCACAAATGTCCAAAGAAACTAGCTAGCCTATAGCCACCGAGTTTGCTATAGCGCTCTGGGAGAACAGAGCAGCCGAATTATTTGTTTTGATTAGGTGGTGAACAGTGCTGGTTAAACCACCGGCTAGAAGGCCGTTTCAACCAATCAGATTGCTTCCTCTTAACGGCCTGTTGTAGAATGTGCATTACATTCACCCAGTCACACACACACACACACACACACATACATTCATACACCGCCGATGGCGGCTGAAACCATGCAAGTGCACCAACCGGTTGGTTAGGGGTTCAGTGTCTTGCTCAAGGACACTATGACACCAACTCTGGGGGAGCCCACATAGGGTTCGAACTGGCAACCTTGCGGTTGCCATCCAGCCACTCTCTACCCCCTGAGCCACCATCGCCATAGGGGTGCCCTTGTGCACCAAACAGTCAGTGTACCAAACAGTGGTGTAAAGTAACTAAGTACTTTTACTTAAGTACTGTACTTAAGTGCAATTTTGAGGTATTTGCACTTTACTTGAGTATTTCCAATTTCCAGTACTTTTACTTCTACAAAATTTGTACTTTTGCTCCACTACAATTATTTGAAAACTTTAGTTACTATAGTTACTTTGACGACTAAAAATTTGACACTTCAACCCTATACATTTCGGCCTTTTGAAAATAGCAGATCTACAAGCTCACAATGCGTCGCAACACGACGCATTGTGAGCTTGTAGATCTGCTATTTTCAAAATGGGTTGTACATGTACACGGTACAATTTGTGAAATGGGACATTCTGACATTCTGCAATACTTTTAGTACTTTCAGTACATTTTGATGTCGATACTTTTGAACTTACTCAAGTTTCAATTCCGTATACTTTTACTTGTAACGACTGTAAAGACGAAACGGAAGTGGGGGAGGAGGCTCCACTTCCGCTGTATATTTGACTCATGATAGCTGGTCCGTTGCTCCAGACTGTATGACGGAAGCATTTTGGAAATTGCGAGAGGCAACAGTCTGGCAACGCGAGACTATACTGACTGTGAGGAGACCTCAAATAACCCCCTTTTTGGGTTGCTCCAAAAAATATTGCAGTAGAAACCGACGCTTTCTGTTCACAGTGATAGTAGCACACGGTGCAGCAGTACATACTGTAGATGGAAATTATAGTATTACTGTTATTATATTTGTGCGCAACAATTTATATACAGTAATGCGGCAACAAACATGACACGTGTGTGTGTGTGTGCGTGTGTGTGTGTGTGTGCGCGTGTGTCTTTTAATTTGAAACACATTGATTTCACTGTGCATGAAATGTGTGACTTGACTATAATTGTGCTTGGAACAACTTTTTACAGCTCCTGTTCACATCCGTTTTGCCAGCATAGCATGCACAAAGTCTAGAATGAAGACCTTATACAACAAGCTGCGTTGCATAATAACAAGAGTTTAGGGATATAGTCTTTTATATATATACAGACATTTAGAAGGGATCTGGTATAGTGCGGTTTGTATCGGGGGGGGGGGGGGGGAAGGAAGAGAGAGAGTGAAATATTCATCACGTCCACCACCACCACCACCGTTTCAAACGTCCTTCGCCTAGAGGTCGTCCTTTTGCGAGGGGTGCACGCGGCGCTCACCTGTGAGACCAGCAGTTGAAGGGCGTGCTCAAAGGAGTGCATGAGTCTCTGCAGGGTGGCGGGGTTGGCAATGCTGGCTTGGCACGCCCTCACCTCTGGCAGCTGCCTCATCTTGCCCGCGATCTGAGCCAAGACCTATACGACGACACGGGAGGAAGGAAGGAAGGCGTCATCATCACATCACAAGCAGGGCTTTAAAAATAGCACATAACGGCCCTAATGGACCGTCTATACTAGTATACGTTAACCACTTGAGCACTCTATACTTATAGGGCAAAAACGTTCAGAAATACCGTAACGGAAAAGCGCCACTCGCCCGTTAGTTTGCGTTGCACAATGCGCTATTTCCGAAACGCGCCCCTTAGTAAACTAATTCTGACCTGAGATCAGATTCACACGAGGTTTCCACTGGACACACACATTGGTCTGATGAACCCATTCTGACCTGAGATCAGATTCTATAAAAATGTCAAGTCGTTCTTCGATTTTTCAAAAATGGCAGACCTACAAGCTCGTAGCACGCCACTCGGTGGCGCGCTATGAGCTTGTAGATCTGCTATTTTTCAATAGCTAAAGCATAACATGATGCTATAACACCAAAATGGGTTCCCGTTCAGAATGGGTTAAATCTCCACCAGAAGGACAGCGAGGAGGAGATAATATTTGTAACCCTGTGTGTGTGTACAGCTAACCTTCATCGGCGTCGCACTTTGCATGCACACACTATAGCCATTCGGGCTGAGGAAGAAACCACAGATGCTACAGAAGTCATTGTTTGTTGCTGCAGCATAAATCATGATCATGAACGCAGAACGTGTTCCCCCACCCCCAGAATGGAATCGGGCATGTTGAGGCCCGGGGGTTATATCTATAGATATCAACCTCCAAAGGCACTTTCACTTTCACAGACCAGACGCGGCGACGTCAAGGTGCACCTTCTGCCACGTATAGACACTCCATTTCTCTGCGCTGTTTTTGCTCGTCTCCTGACAAGCTGCGCCGCACGACTGACACAGCCCTCTCTGCACCAAATCTACAAGCTGCACGTGTCACGGTGTGACTCAGGCATGAAGGAAGCATGAGTTCAAGTCCGTTGCTCTCCCCAGGTTGGCGGAGGGGGTGTGTAGAGCCCAGGATCAGGGGTGAAAAATGGGTTACAAAATCGTTATGTAAAAAAAAAAGGTAATGAAGACCAAGCTTACAACACGTCGTGAGCTTGTAGGTCGGCTGTTTTTGAAAGGTTTTTGAATCATTTTGAAAAATCGTACCGCCCCAACACGACATCTTTTCAGTCTGCAGCTAAATATATCGGGACAGGAAAATGTTTGAGAACCAGGTTCTCCACCTATTCAGGCTGTGACCACCCCAAAATAATCCTATTTAAACATCCTCAGCCTCACCCCCATCCTGACAAGCACTTAGAGAATGTAGGAGTTGAGGCATTCAGCTCACAACTTGTTGGGAGCTTGTAGATTGGCTATTTTCAAATATTTTGCCTCTTTCTTATAATATTTGACAATTTGGCCAATACATTTGACCAGTTTTTATAGTTTGGATTTTTTATCAGCGTTTTTCCGTCGGGTTTTCCGAAAAACGCATCCAGTGTGCAACCACCTTAATGGTCTTTTTCTTTTCTTCTTTTTTAAGCTATTAAAAAAAGTCTTAAAAGTCCTTAAATTATCTAATGTGATCCTGGGCTCTACACACCCTCCGTCCAACCTGGGGAGAGCAACCCTGGTTGGACGTAACGCGTGGAAGGAACACGTTATTCCAACCAGTTCCTTTCCCCTCCATCAGGCGCCCCGGCTGGCCAGGGGGAGGCAGTTTAGAGACCAGGATTACTGCATGTTTTTTGTGACGGCACCTATAACCTCGGGTCACGAGACCTTCCAAGACGCACTCAGTACCCAGTGGTCTAGGAGGTATACTCTACTGGCGGTGGGCGCGGCCCCCTATTTTCACGCCGTGCCCAAAGTCCTGCGTGCTCATGGCAACGCACGTCCTCATACATACACGGTAAGCAACACAGCAGTATGGCTCCAGTAGGACTATTCTACTTCTGTGGTGTTCTGCACGCAACAATAACATGCCTCCTCCACCATCAAAGGAGAGATTCGTCCAAAGCAAACTTTTTACTTTCGCTACGGCAGCGCAAGCACACAAAATCCTGTGGGGAATCATGTGTGTTGATTTCGTCGACTAAAACTAAGACGAAAAATGTTCGTCGACTACCTTTTTCCACTGATGGAACTAAATAAAAACTAATCTATGAATTTATGATGACAACTAAAGACTAAATGTATTGACAATTTCGTCAACAAATAAAAACTAGACTAGAATGTTGGATAGGGACTAGTAGACTGTGGGCTTGTAGATCGGCTATTTTCAGCAAATGTAGAAACAGTCATTACGACGGCATCAAGGCCCACCAAAAAATTTTAGTCGACTAAATCAACTAGATTTAGTCGACTAAAATCTTATGGTATTTAGTCGACTAAAACTACAACACTAGAACATTCCCAGGTGACTAAAAATGTGACTGAAACTAAATGAAAACCATTCAAGAAACTATGACTGAAAACTAAAAAACTCGAAATGTGCTGCCGAAAGAAAACATCACACCGTATACCTCTTTGCAGTCCGTGAAGAACTTGTGCAGCTGGTGTGACGCCGCCAGCATCTGCCTGCGGGTCTCCATGAGCTCCAGCAGGTCGGCCCAGGACTCGTTCAGGCCGTCCTTCCACTCGGCGATGGTCGCCGCGTCGGCGTGTCCGCAGTCGATCATCTCGTTCACCATCTTGTTCACCTGCTCCATCCGCTGCTGGCCGACGCTGTTGGTCTCACTGGAGAACTTGGTGAACTTCTCCTGGAGCACCTGTGAGACAGACACACAGGAGGTCATAGATGCTATAGAGATGGAGGTTCACGCTTACTGTGGATAGAGACGGCATTTATATTTAAAGATGGGAGTGCCACGATTTTTTCCCCCACCCTAAAACATGATCATCGGGTATTATTATAATATATAAGGAGGAAGAACCTTTTTCCAAAAAGTGTACAGTATTTGTTAAAATCCTGCTTTTATGCTGACACGCCCACCAGTTCATTAAGTATGCCTGGTTTGCCTGGTGGGTGGTGGTGGGTGGTGATCCACCTGAACTGAAGCCGCGCCCACAGCTGTGGTTGTGTGATGAAGGGGGAGGGGTTAGGGGAGGGGCTGATAGTGTGATGTCACTATATTACTGTTTATTTCACTGGCCCGTTTGACTGTCAAGGGTTCAGCCTCCAGGAAGAAACCCTAAATACAAAGTTAATACACCATTGCACATAACAACAAGGGTGTCTAATGAAGTACTGTCACCTGGCACATGAAAAACTGGAAAAATACACAACGAGGGAAGTGCCACTAAAGCATTATGGGCATTGTAGGAATTCAGTCCAGTCAAACCCTATAGTCGAGCCCACATACTACATATTATTTTTCTGGCCATAGGGTGCAAATTTCAAACTGTGCCACTGTTATCTACTATACAAATACTATTAACATTTAGTGACCGGAGTTTCTTCCAGCGGTGGAATGTCCCTTTAACGTAATGTAATGAGCGTGCGTCACAGAGCACATGTTCGGGTCTGTAAGTCCCGGACAAGATGCGCTGTGATTGGCCAGTAATCACTTGAGTGGCAGCGTGACGTAACGTATAGCCTTCCACACTTCCCGGCGTACTTCCTTCCCCCAGTGTAAATTCTTCCGCCCCTCCTACAACACACACGGCTCCAACGAACTGCAGCGGCCAATGAGGCTATCTATTTTTTAGCTCATTTTTTTAGCAATTAGGGGTTCAGAGTCTTGCTCAAGGGCACTTCGACACTATAACTCTGGGGGAGCCCACATGGGTTTGAACTGGTGACCTTGCGGTTACCATCCGGCCACTCTACCGCTGAGCCACCGCCGCCCCCCCAGTGAGTAAATTTACTCGGTTATATTTCCACTACACTGACCGTAACGTCCTCCAGATCATGTCCCAGGTCCGTGGAGCTGGACACCGCCTCCCGCTCCGTGATCCACTTCTCCAGCTCCTCCACCTCCTTGTTGAGCTGGTAGAGCCAGTACTGCTGCTCCAGCCGGGTCTTCCGGTTCTCCACCATGTCCTTCAGAGACACGTACAGCCGGTCGATGTGCGACTGCTGCTTGGTGATCGTCTCGCTGTTTTAGGAAAAAACAGAGGGGAAAAAGCACCACGGTCACTGCAAATTCGCCTTTTAGCAAAGCCCCGCCCTCTCCCACTTAGACACTCCCACTTGGACACTTTCCAGCCTGGCTCATTCATTCCAATGTAAATGTGTTTTACACGTTAAACACTGGTTCATTTTTGGAACCAGACCTTCAAAATCTCTTCCAAATCCATCAACGAGGCCTGCCGCCGTATGCACTGGAAAAATATGTGCGTGACATTTCTTTTTTTTAAAACAATGTATTATCATAATAGGAAAAACTATTGGTGGAGAAGTTTGTCTAACCCATGTTATGCTTAGCTGTGATTGGACCATAGCAGTTTGGGGAGGGGCTTATAGCTATAGGTCAATTCCTTGACCGCTTATAGCACAGTGGTTCCCAAAGTGGGGTCCGTCCAGGGACCCCTAGGGGTCCAGGGCGGTCCCCAGCTAAATGATAGTTATAAAGCCAAATGGACTTTTATGGATCTCTAACTCAGAGAGTGTACAAATGTACACTCTCTGAGTTAAATTAACATTGATTTTACAATATAAATTGGGGGTCCCAGAGATAAGAAATGCCATTGAATGGGGGGTCCGTAGACTAATGCATGCATGTCAAACTGGGGGGTCCTTGAAATTAAACGAGTATAGAGCCGTAAAAGTCTTCTCTTATGGGCGTCCCTGGAGGACAGATTTGGGAAGGAGGATTACTCGTCAAACCAGCATTGAAGTTGGACACGCATGACAACGTCTGTGAAGAACAGGGAAATCATGCAACATCGTCAAGTACAGAGCCACTCGAGCCCACACTGTTTCTTCAGGAACACTATTTTCTAGTAGTATATAATTAAATTTGTTTTAGTATTTGCTGAAGTATAGGCCTATATAATTATTGTTTGTTTCTTTCCCGCATCTGCTTGATCAATCACAGCAAATCTCGTGTACACGCTTGTCAGCAGGCAAAGGAAGTAACTCCCTGCATTGTTTTCCACACATTATTCTTTTTTGTTTTTTTGAGGGGCGCTAGCCCCTCCTATATCCAGCTTTAGGTGTGTGTGTGCATAAACCTTGTCCTACACAAACGACAATTTCACCTCGTAGTGTCTATTGTAGTGTAATTGTGATCGGACGGAATGAGTTGACGTATACGACGAAAAGAGCGCCCCTCTCACTTCACACGGGTGTGATTCTTTGCTTAAAATGAATCTTCATGTACTTCAGTACTGTAACCGGCTGCGCATGTCGGTGTGCGTATGTCGGCCCGTCGGCCAATGGGGGACCAGCATTCTCGATGACGCAACTAAGAATGCTGGTCCCTTTTTGGCTGTTGACGGTGACGTAACTAACGTCTCAGGGTCGGTATAAGGTCAATAACGGGTCTAAAGGATTTAGAACAGCAGTTGTTGTAATAGACATTAGTTGGTAGCCGTGCTTGCGCGCTCTGCTTGCACAAAAGTAGGCCATGTATGACCTATAAACTTGTGTGCAAGGCGCAAGTTTTGCAGCTCGAGCCACTTGCGATATCCTCACCGTACCCATCAGTACCCATCGGTATAGGCCCAAGCCCACAGGTTGGAAATTGTAAATTGTGACATCATAGTGCACAATAGTGACCAGAAGAAACATCCCTATATGACTCCACTATCCATGTGTAACATTGCATGCTTCAGAAATGGCACTTCTTCCCATGCCTTCCGTCACAAGTCTCCCGAGTGTGTATTTGTGGACAGGCTGTTGTTGTGCGCAGGTTTGGGGATGTGTGTGTGTGTGGGTCGGAACTATAGGGATGTCCCGATACACTTTTTTTGTTCCCGATCCGATACCACAATTCCTGTGTTAGCCGATACCGATACAGAATTCCGATACGAGTGTTTTGATCTTGTGTTGTGTGTGTATATAGCTATATATCTCGTGTTGGGTTTATGGCAGACTCCTCACTCATACAGTGTGTACACACTTGCAGTTTGGGCAACTCGAAAGCAAACTCCACCTATACCCCAACATTGTGTTTACCTGCCATAGTGTCAACCCCCTATCATGTCGGATCAGTGGTTATAGACTGGCATTATTCGCTGATACCGATATGACCCGATATGACAAATAAGGGCCTATACGATACTTTTCCGATACCAATATAGTATCGGGACATTCTCTAGTCAGAACCAGAGCCTTCGAGCAGAGTTACGCGAACTGCGTTCACTTCATGGGGCTTCAGTCCAACGGCGGCTCTCCTATACATAGACTTCTGAGAAATGGGGGACAACCGACTGGGACAAGTCCTGGACCGGAAGTATAGGCAGAAATGCATTGGACTCAGCTAGGGCAACAGCCCAGCTTTAATGATCTGAAATCCCTTAAATGTTTTATATAGTGATAGCACAACATAAACATTAAAGAGACTTTAGTTAGTTAGTACTGTACAATACTTTAAGTTGTTGCGTGTTGCACACATGCTTAAAAAATAGCTCTCATTTGCGCCGGCCCTCGTTGAAAACATGCGGCTTGTCTCAGTTCAGTTCAGGCATGCGTGAAGTCCATGAACAGCGCTCGAGCGCGCCTTCGGTTTCTGCCCCCCCCCCCCTCTACGTCGCAACTCTTCTATTAGTGCATGGCTTTGGTCGGAAAATGAATTAAATTCCAGTCGAGTAAGAGTCTTTATTCATAAAGAATGTGCTCCACAGCGGCAGCCATACCAGACCGACAAACGCGTCTCGGCGCGCATGAGGCCTTCGTCAGTGTCGAAATTGGCAGTATAGCAACGGAAATGACATATAGGTATATTTTTTAAGTGGTGCAACCACTTCTACATCCAGCTTTGTCCGTGTACCTGTGTACCTGTGTCTATGAGCACGAGTATGTTACTCATTTTTACCAGTAGGGGGCGCCAGAAACAGAGAGAGGGGTAGTGCTGTGTCTCTAATGAGAGAGAGAGAGAGAGAGAGAGAGAGAGAGAGAGGGGGGAGTTGCACCACTTGGTTCACACAGGTGTGATTTTTTTCAATTAGAAGGGACTATACAGCCGTGTCACATTATTAAAGACATATTAAAGCCTACTTTTGGTCAGAACATTTTCTTTACCTTTCTGGGTGTCCCAGCTCCAGCAGGCGTTGGCACTGCTGCGACAGCATGCCCACCGTCTCCGCGTACGTCTCCACGGTTTGCTCCAGGGACAGGTGTCCCTTCAGCAGTTGCAGCGTGCTCACCTCGTCCTGTGAAACAGGGGGGGGAGGGGGGCATGTTATTAACCCATTCTGATCTGAGATCAGATTCTAAAAAATGTCTTATGACAGTTTTCCATTCTGACCTGAGATCAGATTCTAAAAAATGTCTTCTATACATCCTGACAGTTTTCCATTCTGACCTGAGATCAGATTCTAAAAAATGTCTTCTCTGCATCCTGACAGTTTTCCATTCTGACCTGAGATCAGATTCTAAAAAATGTCTTCTATACATCCTGACAGTTTTCCATTCTGACCTGAGATCAGATTCTATAAAAATGTCTTCTATACATCCTGACAGTTTTCCATTCTGACCTGAGATCAGATTCTAAAAATGTCTTCTATGCATCCTGACAGTTTTCCATTCTGACCTGAGATCAGATTCTAAAAATGTCTTCTATGCATCCTGACAGTTTTCCATTCTGACCTGAGATCAGATTCTATAAAAATGTCTTCTACGTCAGTCGCTCTTCGATTTTTCAAAAATAGCAGCCACTCGGTGGCGCGCTATGAGCTTGTAGATCTGCTATTTTTAAATAGCTAAAGCATAACATAATGCTAACCCTAAAATGGGTTAAGTATGCATGCCTTATACTTGGTTTTACGCATGCAGTGTTGTTGTTGTTTATGGCAGCAAATTCAGATTTTAGTTTTAGTCATATAGTTTCATTCAGTCACATTTTAGTCACCTGGAATGTTTTAGCGTTCGTCTCGTTTTAGTGGACTAAATATCATGAGATTTCAGTCGACTAAATCTACAGTTGCCTTGATGCCGTCGTAATTTCACTTGCTGGAAATAGCAGATCTACAAGCCCACAATGCGTCCCATGCGCGACGCGTTGTGAGCTTGTCGATCTGCTATTTTCTGTAGGACCAGTCGAATCAGGCGAGTTTTTGCCCACGGTCATAATTATGTTTAGGGCTGGATGTAACTAATTCAGCAGCAGTATAACATTAGCGTTTTCTCTCAGTCAGTTGATTCTTCATATCCATAATGAGTGAAACGGCCCCGGGCTGACATGTTTATTGTTCAAACACGGTTTTGGGCCGTACCATTCCTCGTTGTCCTCGTTGGGCCACCTGTATAGCTTCTTTCCCGACAGCCAGGACTCCACCTTGTCCTATACCTGGCCCTACTATGCCCTATAGAGCGTCGCAGTCCCTCCCCCTTTCAGAACGACGAGTGGCTCAGGAAATTAATCCCAATGCATTTAAAAACGTATTCATACGTACGAAGCCAACTCTTGTCGTGACTATAATCATGACAACACACTTCTTTTGTTTGGGGCCCGAAAAATTGCGTGTGTCGTCATGATTTGTCACGACAAGAGTTGGCTTCGTATATACGACACGCTTAAAATGTCTTTTAAATAAATACGTTTTGAAATGCCTATATGGGAAAAATGCATTGCGGGATTCATTTCCTGGGCCACTCGTCGTTCTGAAAGGCGGAGGGACTGCGACGCTCTATATAGCCCTCCTCCACCTTGTCCTATACCTGGCCTTATAGCCTCCTACCTGGCCCTGTGCCCCAGCCCTCCACCTTGCCCCACCTGGCCCTATACGTGTGTGTGTGGGACCCCCCCCCCCCCCCCCCCCCGCATATATATATCTACGTACCGTTCCCTTGTCCTCGTTGGCCACCTGCAGCTTCTGCCCCGACAGCCAGGACTCCACCCGGGCGGCCTCGCTGTAGTACTGCTGCGCCTGCAGCACGGCGTCCAGCATCACGGCCCGCCGCTCCACCTCCAGGCGCAGCACCTCCCACAGCTGGCGCACGTGCCCCGCCCCCTCGCGGATGAAGTCCACCTCGGGCGTCCGCAGCGACGCGATGATGCCGGCGCGGTCCAGCACCTCCTCCACGCGCGCCCGGCGGCCCGTCAGCTCCCTCTGGAGCGTCTGTGGGAGTGTTTTTTTTACAATTTATAGGCATTTAGCAGACTCTTAACCCATTCTGACCTGAGATCAGATTCATATACGAGGTTTCCACTGGACAACACCACACTGGTCTGATTATAACCCATTCTGACCTGAGATCAGATTCTAAAAAAAAATGTCAGTCGTTCTTCGATTTTTCAAAAATAGCTAGACCTACAAGCTCGTAGCGCTATGAGCTTGTAGATCTGCTGTTTTTCAATAGCTAAAGCATGACGTGATGCTGACGCCAAAATGGGTTCCCGTTCAGAATGGGTTAATCCAGAGCGATTTACATTAAGCGAGAACAAAAATCGTGGCAAAACGGCGCATATACATAAAAAGTAGTTATTATGAAACATGCGTGAGCTATAAGAACGTAACAGTGGAATATCTATATAATGAAACTATACATATAAACTATACGTATATACTATATTATACTATGATGACTACATACAATGCAATTCTAGTGCTGTCTACATAACATGCTATAAGTCTGCATTGAAATGCTATCTAAGTCTACATAAAGTGCTATCTAAGGGGCTATAGGGCAAGTGCTGATGGAGTCTGAAAACAGTGAAAAGGTGGGTTTTTCAGACTACGGTGGAAGATGGCTGAGTGAGGCTGCAGTTCTGAGTGTAACGGGAAGTGCATTCCATATAGTTTTGGAGCCAAGGTCAAGACTAGGGCTGAACGGAACGCGGCTAAATGATACGACGGCGATGTTGTGGTCGTTGTCGACGACCACTCACCTGGTTCCGTTTGACATGCTGCTGGACACTTTGGAGGTTGTTCCCATAGTCCTTAGAGGTGGCCAGCGGTAGCCTCTCCTGAATCCATAGCTGCAGGATAATATGGGAGAGATCAAGGTCAGAGCAATTACCGTGTAATTATGCCCTTTTGTTTTACTGTGTGTGTTCGCTTTTACTGTAGTGCTGTATTTATTTATCCATATGAATTGTGGATATTAGCTATACAATGTAATAAAGATATATTCATGGAGTGACAGAGTGAAGATATATTCATGGAGTGAGAGTGAAGATATATTTATGGAGTGACAGAGTGAAGATATATTCATGGAGTGACAGAGTGAAGATATATTCATGGAGTGACAGAGTGAAGATATATTTATGGATGACAGAGTGAAGATATATTCATGGAGTGACAGAGTGAAGATATATTTATGGAGTGACAGAGTGAAGATATATTCATGGAGTGACAGAGTGAAGATATATTTATGGATGACAGAGTGAAGATATATTCATGGAGTGACAGAGTGAAGATATATTTATGGAGTGACAGAGTGAAGATATATTTATGGAGTGACAGAGTGAAGATATATTTATGGAGTGACAGAGTGAAGATATATTTATGGAGTGACAGTGAAGATATAGTCATGGAGTGACAGAGTGAAGATATATTCATGGAGTGACAGAGTGAAGATATTTTCATGGAGTGACAGAGTGAAGATATATTCATGGAGTGACAGAGTGAAGATATATTCATGGAGTGACAGAGTGAAGATATATTCATGGAGTGACAGAGTGAAGATATATTCATGGAGTGACAGAGTGAAGATATATTCATGGAGTGACAGAGTGAAGATATATTCATGGAGTGACAGAGTGAAGATATATTCATGGAGTGACAGAGTGAAGATATATTTATGGAGTGACAGAGTGAAGATATATTCATGGAGTGACAGTGAAGATATATTCATGGAGTGACAGAGTGAAGATATATTCATGGAGTGACAGAGTGAAGATATATTCATATGGTGACAGAGTGAAGATATATTCATGGAGTGACAGAGTGAAGATATATTCATGGAGTGACAGAGTGAAGATATATTCATGGAGTGACAGAGTGAAGATATATTCATGGAGTGACAGAGTGAAGATATATTCATGGAGTGACAGAGTGAAGATATATTCATGGAGTGACAGAGTGAAGATATATTCATGGAGTGACAGAGTGAAGATATATTCATGGAGTGACTGAGTGAAGATATATTCATGGAGTGACAGAGTGAAGATATATTCATGGAGTGACTGAGTGAAGATATATTCATGGAGTGACAGAGTGAAGATATATTTATGGATGACAGAGTGAAGATATATTCATGGAGTGACAGAGTGAAGATATATTTATGGAGTGACAGAGTGAAGATATATTCATGGAGTGACAGAGTGAAGATATATTTATGGATGACAGAGTGAAGATATATTCATGGAGTGACAGAGTGAAGATATATTTATGGAGTGACAGAGTGAAGATATATTTATGGAGTGACAGAGTGAAGATATATTTATGGAGTGACAGAGTGAAGATATATTTATGGAGTGACAGTGAAGATATAGTCATGGAGTGACAGAGTGAAGATATATTCATGGAGTGACAGAGTGAAGATATTTTCATGGAGTGACAGAGTGAAGATATATTCATGGAGTGACAGAGTGAAGATATATTCATGGAGTGACAGAGTGAAGATATATTCATGGAGTGACAGAGTGAAGATATATTCATGGAGTGACAGAGTGAAGATATATTCATGGAGTGACAGAGTGAAGATATATTCATGGAGTGACAGAGTGAAGATATATTCATGGAGTGACAGAGTGAAGATATATTTATGGAGTGACAGAGTGAAGATATATTCATGGAGTGACAGTGAAGATATATTCATGGAGTGACAGAGTGAAGATATATTCATGGAGTGACAGAGTGAAGATATATTCATATGGTGACAGAGTGAAGATATATTCATGGAGTGACAGAGTGAAGATATATTCATGGAGTGACAGAGTGAAGATATATTCATGGAGTGACAGAGTGAAGATATATTCATGGAGTGACAGAGTGAAGATATATTCATGGAGTGACAGAGTGAAGATATATTCATGGAGTGACAGAGTGAAGATATATTCATGGAGTGACAGAGTGAAGATATATTCATGGAGTGACTGAGTGAAGATATATTCATGGAGTGACAGAGTGAAGATATATTCATGGAGTGACTGAGTGAAGATATATTCATGGAGTGACAGAGTGAAGATATATTCATGGAGTGACTGAGTGAAGATATATTCATGGAGTGACAGAGTGAAGATATATTTATGGAGTGACAGAGTGAAGATATATTTATGGAGTGACAGAGTGAAGATATATTTATGGAGTGACAGAGTGAAGATATATTCATGGAGTGACAGAGTGAAGATATATTCATGGAGTGACAGAGTGAAGATATATTCATGGAGTGACAGAGTGAAGATATATTCATGGAGTGACAGAGTGAAGATATATTCATGGAGTGACAGAGTGAAGATATATTTATGGAGTGACAGAGTGAAGATATATTCATGGAGTGACAGAGTGAAGATATATTCATGGAGTGACAGAGTGAAGATATATTCATGGAGTGACAGAATAAAGATATATTCATGGCGTGACAGAGTGAAGATATATTCATGGAGTGACAGAGTGAAGATATATTTATGGAGTGACAGAGTGAAGATATATTCATGGAGTGACAGAGTGAAGATATATTCATGGAGTGACAGAGTGAAGATATATTCATGGAGTGACAGAGTGAAGATATATTCATGGAGTGACAGAGTGAAGATATATTCATGGAGTGACAGAGTGAAGATATATTTATGGAGTGACAGAGTGAAGATATATTCATGGAGTGAGGAGGTGGATGGAGTGACAGAGTGAAGATATATTCATGGAGTGACAGAGTGAAGATATATTCATGGAGTGACAGAGTGAAGATATATTCATGGAGTGACAGAGTGAAGATATATTCATGGAGTGACAGAGTGAAGATATATTCATGGAGTGACAGAGTGAAGATATATTCATGGAGTGACAGAGTGAAGATATATTCATGGAGTGACAGAGTGAAGATATATTCATGGAGTGACAGAGTGAAGATATATTCATGGAGTGACAGAGTGAAGATATATTCATGGAGTGACAGAGTGAAGATATATTCATGGAGTGACAGAGTGAAGATATATTCATGGAGTGACAGAGTGAAGATATATTCATGGAGTGACAGACTGAAGATATATTCATGGAGTGACAGAGTGAAGATATATTCATGGAGTGACAGAGTGAAGATATATTCATGGAGTGACAGAGTGAAGATATATTCATGGAGTGACAGAGTGAAGATATATTCATGGAGGGACAGAGTGAAGATATATTCATGGAGTGACAGAGTGAAGATATATTCATGGAGTGACAGTGAAGATATATTCATGGAGTGACAGAGTGAAGATATATTCATGGAGTGACAGAGTGAAGATATATTCATGGAGTGACAGTGAAGATATATTTATGGAGTGACAGAGTGAAGATATATTCATGGAGTGACAGAGTGAAGATATATTCATGGAGTGACAGAGTGAAGATATATTCATGGAGTGACAGAGTGAAGATATATTCATGGAGTGACGGAGTGAAGATATATTCATGGAGTGACGGAGTGAAGATATATTCATGGAGTGACGGAGTGAAGATATATTTATGGAGTGACGGAGTGAAGATATATTCATGGAGTGACAGAATAAAGATATATTCATGGAGTGACAGAATAAAGATATACCGGTATATCATGGAGTGAGGAGGTGGATGGAGGGACAGTAAAGGATGAGATGGACGGAGGGACAGAGTAGCGACGTAAAGGATGGGGAAGAGGAGAGAGAGAGAGAGAGAGAGGGTCACTCACTATCTCGTCCTCCAGGTCCTGGGCGACCTGGTGCATCTCTTTGGACGCCAGCAGGATGCGGCGTCTCTCCTTCAGGGGCTCGATGAGGCGAACCATGCGCGTCTCCACCACCACGCCTGACTGCTCGCCGCCCCCTTCCCTCGTGTCGCTCGCCGGCTGCAGCCCCCGCTGGGGCAGGCAGACCCCCTGCAAGCTCCCCAGCTCTCCGATATCCTTGTAAAAGTCCCCGATCTGGGACTCCATGGTCTGTGTTTTCCGTGCGCCAGAGGGTGAAGGGGGGGAAGGTCATACAGTATTATGTTAGAGGCAGATGATGAGGGATGGCCCGGGAACCACATCATGAGCTGCTTTCTCATCCGACCATTTCACTTGTTATGTAATACCTTTAGCCTGGGTTGTGTAAAGAACAGAGCATATTATGATGCATTATCTTTAATGCCAATGAGCCGATTGTGTAAAACGACGGCAAGATAATGTGATTCTGTTGACACACTTTATAGGGCTCAGGGAAAATGACATAAACTCCAGTGTAAATGTGTGTAAAGAAAAACAGGTAATGGACACGGTTAAGGAAATGTAGAGATATGCGAATAGATATGTTTGTCTATATGTATGTCTAAACACTTTTGTTCACCTGTCAGTGTATGTCAAATCTACTATATACCGTAATAGTCCAATTAGAAGAGCCTCACAGACAGCTTGCTTGCTGTGTGTGTGTGTGTGTGTGTGTGTGTGTGTGCGCGTGTGTGTGTGCGCACGTGCCTTGAGGAACCTCTTTGACCTGAAAAGCGTCGTGGTAATTGAGACACACATATAGGACGTATTTGGGGGCATGGTTAAAGGGACACTTCACCCTTTTTTGCTTAAAAAATATATGTTAATGACGTTTAGAAGATTTAGAACACTTTCCTGGGGGTCTTTATGTGTGTAATATGTGGTTTTAGTCAGATACAGATACAGTACAGTACAGTACAGTTAAGGCCGGACCCGGCCCTAAAACGTTGTGTTGGGTCGGGCCTGGTCGGGTTTGTGCAGAATTTGAGAACTCTACACAGAGAAAAAGTGAAACGCCAGTCAGCACTATCTTCATAATAGATAAATACACAAACAGACAGAACAGAACTATTATTTGTATTATTCTAAACAAATTCAATATATATTTTTTTTTCATGGAGCCCCAGGCCCTACTGATTAGCATACATTTTAGGGCCGGCCCGGCCCTAAAATGTCGGGTCGGGCCTGGTCGGGTTCAGGCAGAGTTTGAGAACTCTATATGAAGAACCCACTGCTCTAGGATGAAATCCCCTGAGGAGGAGGAGAGCATCGAGGGAAGGGAATTAATACCTGGAACTTCTGCAGCTGCTCATTGAAGGTGGGCAGGTGGTGCGCCTGCTCCAGCTGCGGGGGCTGCGTCTCCAGGTGGGAGAGCTGATTGTCCAGGTCGGAGTAGCTCTTGATGGCGGGCTCGGGCTTGTTGTTCTCGAAGAGCTGCCGGGCCTTGGCCTTGGTGGTGCTCTCCAGGTCGGACCAGCACTCCCGGATCTCCTCCAGCTTCTGCTGCACCACCGACTGGAGCTCCGGCTTCTCCTGGATCAGGTCCCGACCCTCCTGGAGGAGGACACACACAGAGGAGTTAGGTGGATGAAGAGACAAGGGGGGGGGGACGCAGTGAGCGTCAGAAGAAGAGCTCTCTCAACAGCTATTTCGGAGCGCTAACCCACAGCACTCTTTAGCTATAGTGGAGATGTGTGGGGCTCCATTTTCACCCCACCGCTAAACACCTTATCCCTAAACTTCTTTGCCTTTTTTTTTTTTTTTTTTCTTTTTTACTATTTTGCAAAACATTTTTTAATGGTTAAAATGGCCAGTCTACAAGCTCACAACGTGTCAATGTAGATTGAACTAGTTGAACTATTCAAAAATGTTTTTCAAAATAGTAAAACAAAATAATAGGCAAAGTTTAGGGATAAGGGGTTTAGCGCCGGTGACGAAAATGGAGCCTATGTGGTGTATGCGACATGGATTTCCGAACAAATGTGTTCGACGCAAAATGCTGTGTTCAAGTTCAGGAGACTTCGGGGGGGAAAAGAGCAATTCTCCTGAATGCTGCCTTCCGGCTGCATGGCATGGAAAGGAGTGGCATTTGCCATTTCTTTCACCGTAGAAAATGCTGCGTTCGTTGTTCCGGAGAGGGCAGTTGTTTTACAGACGGGTAAAAGTGTGTGCACGTCCCTGGATCAGAGCCATAGAGTAAGACAGAGTTACGACATTGAGGGGGCAAATAACGGCCCATAGACTCCAATGCATTCCGTAAACTTCCGGTTGTACCCTTTTTTGAAGGGACAAACGGGGACAAACCAATAGGAAGTCTATGTAGAAGAAGAGACTGGCCCAAAGAAGTTGTCGTAACTCTGTCTAACTCTATGGCTCTGGGGTGGATAAAGAGAAGTACGTGTGGTTCAGTAATCTAGTAAGAGAGTGGCGCCCCTACACTAGCGTTGACTCCCATTATATAACACTGGAATGCGGAAGTGCTGCTCAATCTATCTCAATGGGATAGTTCCAGCCATAGGAGCAATGTTTGGAACTATAGGCCTATAGGCACCCGCTTTGACAATGGGATAGTTCTAATGTTTGGAACTATAGCCCATAGGCACCCGCTTTGACAATGGGATAGTTCTAATGTTTGGAACTATAGCCCACATAGGCACCTGCTTTGTCGGGGTGCATACTTAGTTTAGACTAGTCATTGGTTAGACATGGGTTAAGGTTAGGTTTAGGTGTGCTGCCCCGTGGGAGGTTAGGGTTAGGGTGAGGGCTTGAGATAGGGGTGCATACTTAGTTTAGACTAGTCATTGGTTAGACATGGGTTAAGGTTAGGTTTAGGTGTGCTGCCCCGTGGGAGGTTAGGGTTAGGGCTTGAGATATAGTAGTTGTAGTGCTAATGACTGGTCTAACCAATGACTAGTCTAAACCAAGTACTGTCTAAGCTAAGTACTGCACCCACTTTGTCTCAATGGGATAGTTCCAATGTTTGGAACTATAGAGGCACCTGCTTTGCGGCGAGATGAAAGCGTGTCGCTACTCTCCTACTTAGTTTGTCGTACGACCATCAATGACAATAACTGACGTTCGTGATGTGACATTTCATCTTTGTCGAGACGTATACTTCAACTCCTTAAAGGACTATATATTTGTGGTTCAATGCCCTATATGTGTAAATAATCCAAACGCACAATGCGTTCAGCAAAACATCTCGTTATAGTCATTAGGCAATTAATTTAGGATTTATCAATATCCTCATCCTCTCGAGTTTAATATCCCGTTAACCCATTCTGAACGGGAACCCATTTTGGTGTTAGCATCATGTCGTGCTTTAGCTATTGAAAAATAGCAGATCTACAAGCTCATAGCGCACCACCGAGTGGCGCGCTACGAGCTTGTAGGTCTGCTATTTTTGAAAAATCGAAGAACGACTGACATTTTTTAGAATCTGATCTCAGGTCAGAACGGGTTCATCAGACCAGTGTGTGTCCAGTGGAAACCTCGTATGAATCTGATCTCAGGTCAGAATGGGTTAACAGCCTTACTTCTATTTGTAGAGTACAGTCTCCATGCAATCGCCACATTTCTTAGCCAGTGCATATTAATGCTTTCTACAGACAGACTTCTTCTTTAATGTCAGCTTTTGCTTCAAGGAATATTTCTCATGGGATGAAATAATTGTTGCTCCATTGGGTGATATTTACCATGCGAATCTGTGACATGGAGGATCACGGTACGCATCGATGTAGTATAATTATGCACTTTTGATGTAATACAAACCAGCATTTCAGACTCGGAGGTCATTCGTGCTACATTATATATACAGCACTGTATATGTACTGTACTTTTAATGTTGCTTATTTGTTATGTAAAGGTATACGGGAATATATGGGTATTTGAAATGTCTACTACGCTAATATGATCTTTAGTGTAATGATGGAATCACAGCCAGATATGTGTCTCACTGCGCGCATGCTCTCTCAGCAAACACCTTTCTTAAAGAATGCAATCTAAAGGAGAACTCTCTAGGATCTACACACCTAAACCGTCACTTGGGTTTCAAAGGAACACTAGCTGGGACGCTAATTCAAATATAGCATAAAATAGCTGATCTACAAGCTCAAAACGCGTCGCACTGCGGCGCGTTTTGATCTTGTAGATCGGCATTTTTTTTTGCTACCATAGTAATATGCAATGTGGCCCCTCCGGAGTGAGTGTGGAAATATAGTGGCCCTCCCTGGAGTGAGTGTGGAAATATAGTGGCCCCTCTGGAGTGAGTGTGGAAATATAGTGGCCCCTTCTGGAGTGAGTGTGGAAATATAGTGGCCCCTCTGGAGTGAATGTGGAAATATAGTGGCCCTTCTGGAGTGAGTGTGGAAATTTAGTGGCCCCTCTGGAGTGAGTGTGGAAATATAGTGGCCCCTCTGGAGTGAATGTGGAAATGTAGTGGCCCCTCTGGAGTGAGGGTGGAACTATAGTGGCCCCTCCGGAGTGAGTGTGGAAATATAGTGGCCCCTCTGGAGTGAGTGTGGAAATATAGTGGCCCTTCTGGAGTGAATGTGGAAATGTAGTGGCCCCTCTGGAGTGAGTGTGGAAATATAGTGGCCCCTTCTGGAGTGAGTGTGGAAATGTAGTGGCCCTCTCCATCGTGAAAGTTGCCCACCCCTGAGCTAGAGCACACAGCACTGTGACTCCACACCACATGCTAACACGGCGTTGCCCTCAGTACAGTACAGTATAGACATAGCGCATGAGCCCTCCATGCCAAGGCTGCAGGTGTTTGGAGCAAAAGCTTGCTGACCCAAAAATTATACATGGACGGAACGCCCTTAATGTGTTGTAATGTGCTGTCCATTGCATGTACGTGCTCTTTCTCTCTCTCTCTCTCTCTCTCTCTCTCTCTCCGGATGCTGAAATGTGGATGAGATCAAAGCCTTGTGGCCTTTTTTTTTCTTCTCCTTTTTTGTGTGGATGAAGCTCTCGGTGGCTCCCTTCCAGTTCCCTGAAATAGAACCCTCCCATGCCGTCTCTCCACCCATGGTTATAGACATAGTGGAGTTAACGGAGGTGTTTTCCCCTGCACTATATGAAGGACCACTTAAACGTTAGTACCTTATACAGTATAGAGGTAGTACAGTACAGTACAGTACAGTACAGAGTACAGTAGCCCTGCTCAGGGACGCGCAGAGAGTGTTACAGAGGCAGGGGCTGAAATCCCATTAAGAGGGCACTTTTTTGGACAAAAAAATAGCAGATCTACAAGCTCTCAACGCAAAATGCTATGAGTTCAAGTCCAGGAGACTTCGGGTGGGGTAAAAAAAAATCTTCTAAATGCTGCCTTTATCCGGTGTGGCATGGAAAGGAGTGGCATTTTGCATTTCTTTCACCGTGTGTATAGTATAAATGCTGCATTCGTGGTCTGGAAAAAGACAGGGTAAAAAAGGGCAAGGGGGCTGATTTGAAGCCCCCTTTGATGTCTTATGTGTGCACGTCCTGCATTAGCCCCCGACTATACAGTGTGTGTGTGTGTGTGTGTGTGTGTGTGTGTGTGTGTGTGTGTGTGTGTGTGTGTGTGTGATGTCACCGATTTTGATGATCTTGAGTGCAGAAATATTTCTACCGGTGTAATGATGATAATGAATGGTTTATTTAAAAAATTATGTGTGTATACAGTACTTATTATTCACAATACCGTCCTTGTGTTGTGAATATTAACCATATATATTGTGAGCGATGTTATATCTTTGTTTAAATCCTATGGCTCTTTTCTGTCTCTTTTTTTTGCTGAGAGCTGGAGCCGTTCGGTTGGATTTCATAATGCAGTGCTGCATTCCTCCTCTTGGCACCGGCTCTCTGCTTAACTGCTGCTAGCACTCACTCTCTCTCTCTCTCTCTCTCTCTCTCTCTCTCTCTCTCTCTGCTTCTCTCTCACTGCTATCTTTCTTCAGCCTCTCTCTCCCCCTCCCATAATGCAGAGCCAGCAGAAAGCAGGTCTCTCGCTCTCTCTCTCTCTCTCTCTCTCTCTCTCTCTCTCTCTGCTTCACTGACACGGAGGCAGAGGGAGAAGGAAATCAGAGAGTATAGGTGGAAGACGGGAGGAGAAAAGGGCGATTTATACGTCGTTTTATTTTTTAAATAAAGGGGGCGACGCGTCACGCAAAGCACAAACGTGCGTTATATCAGCGAGCGACATTATAGCCGTGTTATACGATGAAATGTAATTTAGAAGGAAAAAGGGACAGGTATAGAAAAGGGAGAACGCTATAAGATGGCTGGGAAGCAGAACAGAGGCGGTGTGTGTGTGTGTGTGTGTGTGTGTGTGTGTGTGTGTGTGCAGGAGGCCCATGCGTGCGGGGGTGTGTAATGCGTCTGTGGTGGGAACATCCCCAAAAGCCCACCATCACTGACATATACAGTAGCGACTATATAGCGATGGCCCCGTATAGGTTACTTATACTACACCCAGTAGAATCATGCTATAGTACAGTATATACTAGCATTATGGGTGACCAGATTCTGCAGGGTTGCTCACTCTGCTGATACAGCACAGTGAAATGGTGGGTGGCATTAATCCATTCTGCACGGGAAGCCCTTTTTGGTGGGGTTTTTTTTTTTTTTTTTAAGCATTATGTCATGCTTTAGCTATTGAAAAAATAGCAGATCTGTATACAAGCTCGAGTGCCGCGCTACGAGCTTGTGTACAGGTCTGTTGTCTTTTGAAAAAGATCGTGAAAATGTGTCGCAAATCTTTGAACGTATTATTCTTTCCGAGCGAACGTTTTTGAACTAAAACCGTTGCTTCTGGGTGGTTCCCTGCAGGAACAACACATTTTCAGATGGGGGGTCGCGGCGGCCAATTATATCGTTTTTGGGGGTCCTTGACATGAAAATGAAACACGAGGTTTTTTTTGAAGAAAACTGTCAGGATTTAGAAGACATTAATGTAGAATCGTCCTCAGGCCTACATGGATTAAACGGCTTGTTTTATATTGTTGGCACAAACAGGAGTGCATTCACAGCCATGCATAACGCTAACCGTACGCGGACCTATGCAGTCATCTATGCTCCTCGTACTAAATCCACTGTAACAGTACAGGGACCTATGCAGTCATCTATGCTCCTCGTACTAAATCCACTGTAACCGTACAGGACCTATGCAGTCATCTATGCTCCTCGTACTAAATCCACTGTAACCGTACGCAGACCTATGCAGTCATCTATGCTCCCCGTACTAAAACCACTGTAACCGTACGCGGACCTATGCAGTCATCTATGCTCCTCGTACTAAAACCACTGTAACAGTACAGGGACCTATGCAGTCATCTATGCTCCTCGTACTAAAACCACTGTAACCGTACGGGACCTATGCAGTCATCTATGCTCCCCGTACTAAAACCACTGTAACCGTACGGGACCTATGCAGTCATCTATGCTCCTCGTACTAAATCCACTGTAACCGTACGCGGACCTATGCAGTCATCTATGCTCCTCGTACTAAATCCACTGTAACAGTACGCGGACCTATGCAGTCATCTATGCTCCTCGTACTAAATCCACTGTAACAGTACGCGGACCTATGCAGTCCTTTATGCTACTCGTACTAAATCCACTGTGTTATAATAACTACGACACGCGAGAAGAATTCACAAATAATGTTTATTTTTACATATCTTTCACATTTTCTGATTTCATAATGTCAGAGCCACAGCCTGGGACACTTCACCCTTTTTGCAAAAAAAAAAGAATATGTTAATTAATGACGTTTAGAAGATCTAAAACACTTTCCCGGGGGGGTCTTCATGTGTGTAATATGTGGTGTTAGATATTTTAGGCCCCGTAGGTTATACTACACACAGTAGAATCATGCTAGTATATAGCATTGGGTGACCACATTCTATGCTCGTACTAAATCCACTACGACACACTGTAGAAGAAGCTGATGCACAGAAGAATCTACATTCATTATCCTGATGGATATCTAAATTCAATGTCTTAACTATAAAAAGCAGGCAGGCAGAAATGCCTAATTTGACATTGACATTTGACCCGAAATAATGGATTGATATTATTTTACGCCCCTTGCACCCCTAGACAGTGCAGTGGGTATCCCAACGTGGGGTCTGCGGGCTTCCCAAAACGCTTGGACGTCGAGGACCCCCAAATTGACACTAAGAGAGATGCCAGGGACCCCCCCCCCCCCCCATAAGAGAAGATCTGTATACGGCTCTATAGCAGTGATTCTCAACCCGTTTAATTTCAAGAGACCCCCCCCAGTTTAACATGAATTAGTCTACGGACCCCCCCTTTTTAATGGCATTTCTATCTCGGAGAACCCCCCAATTTATATTGTATAAAATCTATGTTAATTTAACTCTGAGAGTGTACAAATGGAACAGGTCCATTTTGGTTCCATTTGTACACTCAGAGTTACAGACCCACAAACTATCATTTAGCTGGGGGGACCCCCTGGAACTCCCTCAAGGACCCCTGGGGGTGTGTCCCCCCCCCCCCCCCCCCCCGGACCCCACTTGATGGGCCACACATAGCGGCCCCTTATTACGGTTATGGCTGAGTCATGGTGACAGGACGAGCGTGACGTCAGAGGTTCCAAACCGTCCTCCATTTTATAATACAGGGCTTTCTGGACATAACCACACAACTTCCCACTTGACACATCATTCCCTGGAGTGCTTACACTGCAGCCATGCATAATACACACAGACAACTGCCTCTCTGAGACACTTGAGCTGACACAGGGCACTGCCTGCACTCCCTGCAGGGTCTGCCTCATGCGTCCCGGATGGAAGTCCATCGGTCAGACAGACAGTTACAGACAAACTCACTATACAAGCACGCACATATGTATGAAGAGATGTACAGTATCCCAGCAAGCCAAATGACGTCTTGATGACGTCCTTCTGGTGACTCCGGTGACGTTCAGGACTATAGGCCCAGATCACAGCCCATATGGGGATGATCTTTACGTTCAGGACTATAGGCCCAGATCACAGCCCATATGGGGATGATCTTTACGTTCAGGACTATAGGCCCAGATCACAGCCCATATGGGGATGATCTTTACGTTCAGGACTATAGGCCTAGATCACAACCCATATGGGGATGATCTTTACGTTCAGGACTATAGGCCCAGATCACAGCCCATATGGGGATGATCTTTACGTTCAGGACTATAGGCCCAGATCACAGCCCATATGGAGATGATCTTTACGTTCAGGACTATAGGCCAGATCACAGCCCATATGGGGATGATCTTTACTTTCAGGACTATAGGCCCAGATCACAGCCCATATGGGGATGATCTTTACGTTCAGGACTATAGGCCCAGATCACAGCCCATATGGAGATGATCTTTACGTTCAGGACTATAGGCCAGATCACAGCCCATATGGGGATGATCTTTACTTTCAGGACTATAGGCCCAGATCACAGCCCATATGGGGATGATCTTTACGTTCAGGACTATAGGCCCAGATCACAGCCCATATGGGGATGATCTTTACGTTCAGGACTATATGCCCAGATCACAGCCCATATGGGGATGATCTTTACGTTCAGGACTATAGGCCCAGATCACAGCCCATATGGGGATGATCTTTACGTTCAGGACTATAGGCCCAGATCACAGCCCATATGGGGATGATCTTTACGTTCAGGACTATAGGCCCAGATCACAACCCATATGGAGATGATCTTTACGTTCAGGACTATAGGCCCAGATCACAGCCCATATGGGGATGATCTTTACGTTCAGGACTATAGGCCCAGATCACAGCCCATATGGGGATGATCTTTACGTTCAGGACTATAGGCCCAGATCACAGCCCATATGGGGATGATCTTTACGTTCAGGACTATAGGCCAGATCACAGCCCATATGGGGATGATCTTTACGTTCAGGACTATAGGCCCAGATCACAGCCCATATGGGGATGATCTTTACGTTCAGGACTATAGGCCCAGATCACAGCCCATATGGGGATGATCTTTACGTTCAGGACTATAGGCCAGATCACAGCCCATATGGGGATGATCTTTACGTTCAGGACTATAGGCCCAGATCACAGCCCATAATGGGGATGATCTTTACGTTCAGGACTATATGCCCAGATCACAGCCCATATGGGGATGATCTTTACGTAATTTCCAGGACGTCTTCATTAGTTTAAATAGTATAGCTTATTCTGGGCCACTGTCTTAGTGGGCAAAATTTATGTTGGTTGAATTTTTTTGGAAAAATCGTATAAATATGTATATTCTTTCAGAGCGAACGCTTTTAACTCAAATCTTTGCTTCTGATGGACAACATATTTTCAGATGGGGGGTCGGCGGGCAAATAACATATATTTCCGGGGGTCCTTGACATGAAATAGTTTGAGAACCACTGTAATATTGAAACATGGGGTTTTTCCAGAAAACTGTCAGGATTTAGAAGGCATTTGTAGAATCGTCCTCGGGTCTATAAATGCACATTGACTGCCAGGTATTAATGAATGAAGACATGTTGATGATGTCCGGCTGTGGCAGTCTGACATTATGGAATGATCAGAAAATGTGACAAAATATTCTCAAATAAACAAGATGGGGGCACAGATCATCTGCACAGGAAATATGGCACACATTGATTGGTCCAGTTGTTTTAGCAAGATTATAGCCGCAGAGTGCGGACACAGACCAAGAGACATTTGAGGACACACACACACACACACACACACACACACACACACACACACACACACACACACAGTCTGACCACTGTTTGGGAACGATGCAAGTCGGGAACAGAACACGTTGGGAACGCACACGCCAGTGTTGTTTTTGGCAGCAAATGTAGATTTTTGTTTTAGTCATATATAGTCTCCTGAATAGTTTCCATTTAGTTTCAGTCACATTTTAGTCACCTGGAATGTCTGTGTGTTAGTCTAGTTTTAGTCGACTAAAATATCATACGATTTTAGTCGACTAAATCTACAGTTGATTTGGTCGAAACCAAATGTATTTTGTCGGGCCTTGATGCCGTCGTAATGACTTTTCACTTGCTGAAAATAGCCGATCTACAAGCCCACAACGCGGCTTGTAGATCGGCTATTTTCAGCATGCAACCGCAAGTGTAAAATGACTTATAGTGGATCTCTTGTCCACTATAGTCCCTTCCTAACATTTCTAGTCTAGTTTAGTTTGCATTTGTTGACGAAATTGTCAGTATATTTAGTCTCAGTTTTAGTCGACAAAATCAACACTTTTAAATGTTTGTTTGGGGCAGTACATGACAATGTAAGATGTCATCTGCTCTCGCTGCGCCCCTCACTTCACACAAGTGTGATTATTATTATCATTATTATTTTTTTTAGGGGCGCTAGCCCCTCCTATGTCCAGCTTTTAGTGTGTGTCCCCGACACAAACATTAGATTCCCATTGACAATGAATGGACAACTTCGACGTCGGTGTACACACAAACGTTGATATGTATGTATATTATATGAGACGATGTGTGATTGTATGACGATGAACGAGAAGAGAAGATTGTTTCTTGTTTCATTTTATTATCTTGCCATGGCTCTGGTCAGGACTAATGTACTACGTGAAACGCTTTTAGAGCAGTCATTCTCAACCACTTTAACTTCAAGGAGTTTAACCCATTCTGAACGGGAACCCATTTTGGTGATAGCATCATGTTATATGCTTTAGCCATTGGAAAAATAGCAGACCTACAAGCTCATAGCGCGCCACCGAGTGGCGCGCTACAAGCTTGTATAGGTCTGCTACTTTTGAAAAATCGAACGACTGACATTTTTAGAATCTGATCTCAGGTCAGAATGAGGTTAATCAGACCCAGTGTGTGTGTCTAGTGGAAACCTCGTATGAATCTGATCTCAGGTCAGAATGGGTGACGATATTAGGCCCCCCCCGAGGACCCTCTCCAATTGATACAATTCTTATCCTGGGAGCCCAATCCACACTGAGAGTGTACACAAATGGAACCTATAAATAGACCTGCAGGGGAGGGTCCATTTGGTTCTGTTTGTACACTTACAGAACCCGTAACTCCTCAAGGACGTATACCACGTTGAGAACCGCTGGTTTAGAGCAGTGGGGTCATGCAGGGGGTCCCTAGGGGGTCCTAGGCCCCCAGGGGGTCCCCCCCAGATAAATGATAGTCACATAGGAACCAAATGGACCCCGCATGGGTCTCTGCAAACTCAGAGAGTGTATACTATACAAATGGAACCAAATGGACCCTATATGACAGGTCCATTTGTACACACTCTCAGAGTTAGATTTTAGATTCAGAGGTATAGAAATGCCATTAAATGGTGGGGTCCGTATAGACTATAAAATGCATGCCAAACTGGGGGGGGGGGGGGGTCCTTCAAATTAAACGGGTTGAGAATCACTGCTAGAGAGCCGAAAAAATCTTCTCTTATGGGGGGTCCGGGGGGCTGATTACTGTCAATGTGGGGGTCCTTGACATGAAATAGTGTGGGAACCACTGATTTAGAGTGTCATCCTCATCATCAGGTCCGGAGTACAGCACAGCAGGCCCTCAATTGTAGCCAAAATATACAAAACACAAAATCAACAATAGGCTGCTATACATTAAAGGACCACTTCACCACTTTTCAACCTATCTTCATATAATAGGTGCTCACTAATAATCATTATAAAATGGCACAATTCTTTTCTACTCGGTCTGTGTCTCATATAGGAGGGCTGTGGGCAGTTCAGAAACCGTCTTCCAGTGATGTCATCATCATTAGGCAGATTTTTTTTTTTTTTTTTTACAAAAATGTCTAGATTTTCATTATCGTGAAAACGATGGCTTCCATGTTCACATTGCAACTTTTCAGGACGAGAAAGCCTGCCGTTTCTATTAGCTTGTAATTCCCCATCGATGATGTCACTGGAAGACGGTTTCTGAACTGCCCACAGCCCTCCTATGAGACACAGGCCGAGTAGAAAATAATTGCACCATTTTATCATGATTATTAGTGAGGACCTATTATATGAGGATAGGTTGAAAAGTGGTGAAGTGGTCCTTTAAATAAAGCAATATCAAATATACTGTATGAATTGGAAAACAGAAAGTATTCAAAACTAAAATTACTATAATAGATAGATGAGAATGAATTAAAACAGTTAACGTTGTTGAACAAACGTGCTCAGAATCATTTCCCTGAATTGACCTTATAGGGAAGGCAGCGATCTGGTTTTTAGGGATTTTTATAGTGTTCATCGGGGACTGTCTATATTAGATTTGGCCAGTGGAAACACAGATTTTATTCTAGAATCCATACTCCATTACAATTTTTTATCTATTTATTGAGAACCCTTTTGACTTAACCCATTCTGAACGGGAACCCATTTTGGTGTCGGCATCATGTTATGCTTTAGCTATTGAAAAATAGCAGATCTACAAGCTCATAGCGTGCCACCGAGTGGCGCGCTACGAGCTTGAATAGGTCTGCTATTTTTGAAAATTCGAAGAACGACTGACATTTTTAGAATCTGATCTCAGGTCAGAATGGGTTAATCAGACCAGTGTGTGTCCAGTGGAAACCTCGTATGAATCTGATCTCAGGTCAGAATGGGTTAAGAGTAACCTCATTAAACCACATCATAGTAAAAAAACGGTTTTGTAAATGGAAGCCTTTTCCTCCCTGAAAACTCCACTTTGACATGTTTCTGTATCCCCCAGGCCCTAATAAATGAGACTTGGAAATGGCAGGGGAAATTAACTATACTTTTCTGTTTAAGAAATGTGTCATTCATACTGGTCTTACCATATAAAATAAACAATAATATTAAAACAAGCCCAAATTGAATCAGTTAATTACCAGCTGCATTATTATTACCTGCGGGGGTCCGCTATAACTGCCTCTGTGTCGGTTTCAGGGCAGTAGTTTAGGTATAGGAACCAAATTTCTCTACGGCGGAACTATTGTGTTCCGAGTCGTTCGTTTCCGCCCAGACATATTTGCCGTGCGCACAACCGCACATACATCAGCCAATGAGAAAACCAGCTGGACTACAGGACCAGAGTGACCTAGTAAGAGAGTGGCGACACTATAGCTTTGACGCCCATTGTAACGATGGAATGCGGAAGTGCTCATTCTATCTCAATGGGATAGTTCCAGCCATTATAGGAGCAATGTTTGGAACTATAGCCCCATGGGCACCAAAGCGTGTCGCTACTCTCCTACTCTACACTCTGTATACAGGAGAGGACTGCAGGACTATAGCTTGCACATCGATTATAGACTCGGCTTGCTATTGCTTATAGCAGCTGGTAAAAAAAAGGAAATGGCAGGGACCACATATACAGTACGACAGTATAGGCTACTGTAATGCAGTGGTTCTCAAACTTTCGTGCCAGTGAGGTTCAAAACATTTGAGGTTTAACAACACAAATGTGAAATAAGTACAATCTCGCATGCATTGTTCACTCGAAGACAGGCCATTTTTCCTTTTGGTGTTTTAAGCATTATGTTATACTTAAGCTATTGAAAAATAGCAGATCTACAAGCTCATAGCGCGGCACTCGGTGCTATGAGAGCTTGTAGATCTGCTATCTTTTCTTGAAAAATCATGAAAATGAGGCACAAATCTTTGAATGTATATTCTTTCACAGCAAACGTTTTTAACTCAAATCTTTGCTTCTGTTCCCTGGAACAACATATTTTCAGATGGGGGGGGTCGGCGGCCAATTACATATAATTTCGGGGGTCCTTGACATGAAATAGTTTGAGAACCACTGATATAGAAACATGAGGTTTTTCAGAAAACTGTCAGAATTTTAGAAGGCTTTTTTTATTTCGACGTCATGGGTCCTAAATTGGTTGAGAGTGTGTGGGTCTCATTCAAGTCTTCAAACTAAACGTATATGAATCATTTTGTTTTGTTTAACCCATTCTGACCTGAGATCAGATTCATACGAGGTTTCCACTGGACACACAACTGGTCTGATTTAACCCATTCTGACCTGAGATCAGATTTAAAAAATGTCAGTCGTTCTTCGATTTTTCAAAAAATAGCAGACCTACAAGCTCGTAGCGCGCCACTCGGTGGCGCGCTATGAGCTTGTAGATCTGCTATTTTTCAATAGCTAAAGCATAACATGATGCCAACACCAAAATGGGTGCCCGGTCAGAATGGGTTAAATCATATATGAAACGGTGCGATAGAAAAGGGTATATAGAAAGAATGTCACGTGGAGAAAAAAAAAAAGATTAAAGCGAGATACGACTATAGGAGGAAAACAGTGCAGGCACACATTTATTTTTCCGTAGTGGTAAAACTTCAAAAGAAAAACCATATCTGATCAACTTTACTTAACTGTATGTTCTTATTATCTGTTCTTTCTCTCTTTTGTATATGACTGCTGTAACTGCCATGCGATTACATTTCCCTCGTGGGATCAATAAAGGTCTCTCTTTCTCTCTCTCTCTCTCTCTCTCTCTCTCTCTCTCTCTCTCTCTACACTACTCTCACACAACCACCCTAAAGACTAATCATTGTGTATATTCCTGCACTATACCTGCATCGAGTTATCTTGGTACACAGAAGTTGATCTATTGAAGATTCTGACCTTCAAAGTACATAATTTTTGTTTTGATTGTATTGCTGTATTGTTGTATTGTTCTTTCTGCTTTGGCAATGTAAACGTATGTTTTCTCATGCCAATAAAGCCCTTTGAATTGAATTGAATTGAATTGTATAGAGTTGGCCTGTTCTGAGTGACCTCGCAACAACACTCCATATTTGGGCATGCCTGACAGAACTCCGTAAGTCTCTGTGTGTGTGACATAGAAACGTAGGTTTTTCAGAAAACTTTTTTGGTTTTTTTAGAAGCCATTTTTTTTCAAGAATCGCCCTCGGGTCTAAATGGGTTATTGAAGACAACACTATGTTAATAATTAGTACAGTTTGTCCAAAATCAGACTGACTAGTTTCCCCATATTTGGACTCTGTCCTATACTGTACATTTCACATACTGTACGTACGGTATATGTGTAAGCTGCTGTATAGAAGGACGAGAGGATGACATTAAAAGGCACACAGCCTCGGGTTGCTTTGGCATACAGTCGATAGGAGTCCGTCTATAGCATAAACAGCACCCGGGGAAATGACAGTATATATACAGTACGGAGATATATAGTTACATTTTCTGTTACATTAATGCAAAAGCAATTTTTTTTTATATTATTATTAATAATTGGATTAAAATTAAAATTATTCTTAATATTATTAACGGTAATGAATCACAGCACACATTATTAGAGCCTTGATTTTGGTTGTATTGTGTTTCACATCGAGGGAGATTTGAGTTAAGAAACGTTCGCTCTGAAATAATAAATATTCTTTTGCCACATTTTCATGATTTTCCAAAAATAGCAGACCTACAAGCTCACAGCGCGGCACTCGGTGCCGCGCTGTGAGCTTGTAGATCTGCTATTTTTCAATAGCTAAAGTCTAACATAATGCGTATAGAACACCAAAAGGGATAATGGGATAATACAGGTATAGGCCTACAGTAGTTCTCAAAGAAGATTATAACATTATTATCAGGGCAATTTATGTGTAATGATGAGATCCGAGGCGATGCAAAAATGTCTTTAAATTAGGTTGATAAGGCTGTTCAACTGAAACAATAAGCTAATGACTGACTGGAACAAATGGCATACAATAGAAAATAAAACGATTCTTATAAATAATTCTCACAAATTAACAATATCAGAATTCCAAAATGTATTTATACTTTACAAAACCAAGATATGACATCAACAAAGTACGTCAATTAAATGGGGAGTTAAATTTAGGATTGGGTAACGTGTGATGTGGGCTACAAAAGTGAGTATGTGTACTTGTGTAGTACTGTATAAACATGCACTCACAAGGCATATCAAATACACTATTCATGTACAGTAGGCTACAGTAATTAATTGACCGCCACATGAATCCTCGTGTCAATTCTCGGGGGGTGAACATTAAGTGACAAACTGACAATATACGATCTACAAACTCACAACGCGTCGCAACGCCTTTTTCGGCAACGATATTTGGTGGAGATGGGAAAAAAGAGGGAGTCTAGTATAGACACCCGAGGAACTCCGATCAACTAAAGGGTTTAAGTGAGTCCGAATATAAACTCCTCCGTAGGGCAATTGTGAATTGCATTTTTTTATAGCGCTTTTCCAAGTGCTCAAAGCGCTTTACAATGGTTCATTCATTCATACATTGGGAGGTGAAGCGGCGAACAGCCGACGCCAGCGTCCTCACTTCCCATATTCACACATCGACGGTGGCGAGCTCACACCGACCGGCTCATTGGAGGCAATGTAGGGTTCAGTGTCTTCTTGCCCAAGGACACTTCCACATGTGGACAGGAGGAGGAGCCGGGATTCGAACCGCCGACCCAGGGATCATTGGACGACCTGCTCTACCTCCTGAGCCACAGCCGCCCCCCAATTATAGTTTGATAACCAAAAATAAGACCAGTTAGTCTCATAATGACCAAGGTCATATAAAACACTCTTGTATGTTTCAATCCTTTCAAGTGTGAAGAAAGGTGCTAAAATTTGAGTAATAGCACAGCGTTGTGTCTTTGAAGATTTGAATAACATTTAAGTATAGTCAAAGTGGCGAGAATTCATGCATTGTCAATTAACAAATCCAGAAGACCTTCAAAACGACCTTTGTCTACTACTAGGCTACAAAAAAAGTATATATATTTTCCAGCAAATGTGTCTGCTTAAAGTGTAAGGCCTGATCTAGACGTTGATGTATGACTCATTTCTCACCGAAGACGGGGTCTTTTTAAGTGTCCCTCGTTCGGAATGTTTCTCTGACACTTGGCATGCTGCTCTAACCCATTCTGACCTGGCACCCATTTTGGTGTTAGCATCATGTTATGCTTTAGCTATTGAAAAATAGCAGACCTACAAGCTCATAGCGCGCCACCGAGTGGCGCGCTACGAGCTTGTAGGTCTGCTATTTTTGAAAAAATCGAAGAGCGACGGACATTTTTAGAATCTGATCTCGGGTCAGAATGGGTTAATCAAGACCAGTGTGTGTCCAGTGGAAACCTCGTATGAATCTGATCTCAGGTCAGAATGGGCTAATTACAGAGCAAAAACAAGGTTCTCGGAGGAATATGTGATGTAGCTTACAGTAACACGTTACGCGCAACAAAGGGGATATTTCCTCGTGGCCATAGATGCCGGAGAAGATGGTCATTTGGGTCAGAATGTCCCCACACTATAGAGCAGGGGTGGGAAACGTTGACGATGGAGAGGGCCACTATACATTTACACACTCACTCCAGAGGACCACGTTGCACATAAAATAGCCGATCTACAAGCTCAAAACGCGTCGCAGTGTGGCGCGTTTTCAGCTTGTAGTTCGGCTATTTTTGAATGGGAATCCTAAAAAGCAAATGCTTTTATTTAATTTCAAATGCCTTTTTTTCAAATGCCTTTAATTATAGTTAATGTTAACTTTATGAACTAAATTACAAATACATTGGACATAAAAAAAAAAGGCAATTGAATTCTAATACTCTAGTCATTCGGTTTCTAATATAGACTGAAGTAATTAAAGCATGTTTGCATGTTTGGAATTGTAACAGCTGAAATAAATAAAAAGTGAGTGGCAAAGTGAGTTTAACGTTGTTTAATGCAATCATATTGGACTTTTCTGTGTGGATGTATAAAGGCTGTCGAGGCCGCGTAGCTTCCCGCTTTCACGGTGATGTCACGCACATATATACCCTTTCAGAACGACGAGTGGCCCAGGAAATGAATCCCAATGCATTTTTCCCATAGACATTTCAAAACGTATTTATTTAAAGACCTTTTAAGTGTCGTATACGAAGCCAACTCGAGTCGTGACAAATCATGACAACAAACACTACGGAAGAAGTGTTGTAATAACCTGCCGTTTTTTTTCTTCTACTTTCTAATTCTTTGTTTGGCCCCGAAACATTGTGTTTATATTGTCATGATTTGTCACGACAAGAGTTGGCTTTGTCCGCGGCGTAAACGTCTTTAAATACATACTTTCTGAAAATTCTATGAGGAAAATGAACGGGGATTTCTTTTCCGGGTCTCTCGAGGGGGCGGGACTGCGACATTCTATTGGGGAAGGACAGGTCCACGCGTTGTGGGCTTGTAGATCAGCTATTTTCAGCAAGTGTAAAATCAGTCATTACGACGGCATCGAGGCCCAACTAAATACATTTTAGTCGACTGAATCAACCGTAGATTTAATCGACTAAAATCTAATGATATTTAGTCGACTAAAACTATAGACTAAACACTACAACATCCCAGGTGACTAAAACGAAATGAAAAGTATCCAAGAGACTATGACTAAAACTAAAATCAAATGTCCCCCCCCCCCCCCCCCCTTCTTTTACGTCCCGCCGGCACCACTGCTCGTGGCCCATAAGAAATGGTTTGAGCGACCCTGAAACTGGGCCCCCACCCACTGTTTGGGAACCACTGCATGATTCAAAGCCATGAAACTCTACTGACCTAATTGTCACTTTGAGAAATACACTCGAGCTCAAACACAGGCAGCAGTTGCTGTTGTAGCCTAAATACATACCCTACATACAGTACGAGTACTGTAAATACATACCCTACATACAGTACTACAGGTAAATGCATACCCTACGTATACAGTACTAGAGGTAGGGCTGAGCGATATTATTTCACCTATATGAATCATGTTGTACACTAGTACAGTACATGAACTATATTCTTAGTGGAACACGCCTGAGTTGCACTGTCCTTGGTTTGCGTTGTGCAGTGTTGTTTTTGGCGGCACATTTAGTTTTTTTTTAGTTTTAGTGATAGTCTCTTGAATATCTTTCCTTTGGGTTTTAGTCACATTTTAGTCACCTGGAGTGTTTAGTCTAGTTTTAGTCGACTAAGTATCGTAAGATTTAGTACCAGATTACAGTATAGTGGTCCTTTACAGTACCATACTACAGTATAGTGGTCCTTTACAGTAGGCTACCAGACTACAGTATAGTGGTCCTTTATAGTACCAGACTACAGTATAGTGGTCCTATACAGTACCAGACTACAGTATAGTGGTCCTTTACAGTACCAGACTACAGTATAGTGGTCCTATATACAGTACCAGACTACAGTATAGTGGTCCTATACAGTACCAGACTACAGTATAGTGGTCCTTTACAGTACCAGACTACAGTATAGTGGTCCTATATACAGTACCAGACTACAGTATAGTGGTCCTATACAGTACCAGACTACAGTATAGTGGTCCTATACAGTACCAGACTACAGTATAGTGGTCCTTTACAGTACCAGACTACAGTATAGTGGTCCTTTACAGTACCAGACTACAGTATAGTGGTCCTATATACAGTACCAGACTACAGTATAGTGGTCCTATATACAGTACCAGACTACAGTATAGTGGTCCTATACAGTACCAGACTACAGTATAGTGGTCCTTTACAGTACCAGACTACAGTATAGTGGTCCTATACAGTACCAGACTACAGTATAGTGGTCCTATACAGTACCAGACTACAGTATAGTGGTCCTTTACAGTACCAGACTACAGTATAGTGGTCCTTTACAGTACCAGACTACAGTATAGTGGTCCTATATACAGTACCAGACTACAGTATAGTGGTCCTATACAGTACCAGACTACAGTATAGTGGTCCTATATACAGTACCAGACTACAGTATAGTGGTCCTATATACAGTACCAGACTACAGTATAGTGGTCCTATACAGTACCAGACTACAGTATAGTGGTCCTTTACAGTACCAGACTACAGTATAGTGGTCCTATACAGTACCAGACTACAGTATAGTGGTCCTATACAGTACCAGACTACAGTATAGTGGTCCTTTACAGTACCAGACTACAGTATAGTGGTCCTTTACAGTACCAGACTACAGTATAGTGGTCCTATATACAGTACCAGACTACAGTATAGTGGTCCTATACAGTACCAGACTACAGTATAGTGGTCCTATATACAGTACCAGACTACAGTATAGTGGTCCTATATACAGTACCAGACTACAGTATAGTGGTCCTTTACAGTACCAGACTACAGTATAGTGGTCCTTTACAGTACCAGACTACAGTATAGTGGTCCTTTACAGTACCAGACTACAGTATAGTGGTCCTTTACAGTACCAGACTACAGTATAGTGGTCCTTTACAGTACCAGACTACAGTATAGTGGTCCTATACAGTACCAGACTACAGTATAGTGGTCCTTTACAGTACCAGACTACAGTATAGTGGTCCTATACAGTACCAGACTACAGTATAGTGGTCCTATACAGTACCAGACTACAGTATAGTGGTCCTGTACAGTACCATACTACAGTATAGTAGTCTTACAGTACCAGACTACAGTATAGTAGTCTTACAGTACCAGACTACAGTATAGTGGTCCTTTACAGTACCAGACTACAGTATAGTGGTCCTTTACAGTACCAGACTACAGTATAGTGGTCCTATATACAGTACCAGACTACAGTATAGTGGTCCTATATACAGTACCAGACTACAGTATAGTGGTCCTTTACAGTACCAGACTACAGTATAGTGGTCCTTTACAGTACCAGACTACAGTATAGTGGTCCTTTACAGTACCAGACTACAGTATAGTGGTCCTTTACAGTACCAGACTACAGTATAGTGGTCCTTTACAGTACTAGACTACAGTATAGTGGTCCTATATACAGTACCAGACTACAGTATAGTGGTCCTATATACAGTACCAGACTACAGTATAGTGGTCCTATATACAGTACCAGACTACAGTGGTCCTACAGGCCCTCCTCCCCTCTGGGAGACGTTTCAGGAACCTTGGTTCCAAGTCCAGCAGACTTTAGGAACAGCTTCTTCCCCTCCACTGTCATCTATACCTAAACTCCTCATCCACTCCTATGTGGAACATGGTCTCAGGACCTTAGTTTAGCACTCTGTGCGTTGGGCCACGTGCAATATAAGCGCTATACGTGCAATATGGACAGATCATGTTTTTCTTCTTCCTTCTCATATCATTATTATTATTTATTGAAATGGCTACCGCTCAGCCCATATCTACTGTTACTACTGTATACTACTGTAATTAATGTATCCTCCTTACTGACATGATATGATATGATATGAACTTTATTTGTATAGCTGCTTTTCAAAACGTAGTTCCAAAGTGCTGCACAGAACAGGATTAAAAACAAGAAGAAACAGACAGTAACAAAATTATAATGGCAAACAAAACAATATCAAGCATGTATGTACAAATTGGCTAATTAAGTAGTTAAAAAGTACTCTGTATAAAGGTGGGTTTTTAGACGAGACTTAAAAATGGGGACGGATGGGGCTACATGTTTGCACTATTGGCGAAAATACTTTTCGCTGGGCTGTTGACAATGACAATGACAATGAATTGAATCTCATCTCATACAGTACCAGGCTACAGGATCTACATTATCTCAACGGAATAGCATGGAGACCAAATTCAACCACTATACAGTTGTGTTGGTTGTATACTATACTATGTATTAACGTACCGTATCGTAAATAACATTTTATTCCCTATAAAACAATAGTTACATGGTGTGGCTTTAACCCATTCTGACCGGGAACCCATTTTGGTGTCAGCATCATGTTATGCAATTTTTGAAAAATCGAAGAACGACTGACATTTTTAGAATCTGATCTCAGGTCAGAATAGGTTCATCAGACCAGTGTGTGTCCAGTGGAAACCTCGTATGAATCTGATCTCAGGTCAGAATGGGTTAAGTCATATAGCACACAGAGGATATCGTTGCTGTCGGCATATAGGAAACCTCATAACTCCATTTTTGAGGTTTTTGATTTATTTCTTTTTGGCATAAATCAGTGCTATTGAACACCCTTTACGTCTGTGTCCTGTTCAGAAAGTATTGAACCAATGGAAAGTATCAAAAAGTGCTTCGGACAAAACCTCTCGACTCCATTGGACCCTCAAAATGTCTGCTAAAGCAGCTTAACTCCACCACCTCTCCCCCTCTCATGGAAGTAATTAACAATAATATAAAGTCACAACACCAACTTTGATTGAGCTGTATGGGCTTTGTTTAAAAAAAAAATATATGGTTTTCTTAATTTCCTGAAAAATGAACATTTTGGAGTTATGAGGTTTCCTCTCGACATAGCAGAGATATATGCCTAACTGTAGTGGGTCATAAACAGTCCTGAATAATATATAAAACTGGTGTAGACCCACCCATTATACCTGACAATAAATTAATACCATATCTTTAACCCATTCTGAACGGGAACCCATTTTGGTATTAGCATTATGTTATGCTTTAGCTATTGAAAAATAGCAGATCTACAAGCTCATAGCGCGCCACCGAGTGGCGCGCTACGAGCTTGTAGGTCTGCTATTTTTGAAAAATCGAAGAACGACTGACATTTTTTAGAATCTGATCTCAGGTCAGAATGGGTTCATCAGACCAGTGTGTGTCCAGTGGAAACCTCGTATGAATCTGATCTCAGGTCAGAATGGGAAAAGGGGCCATTATTAGCCCATGGTTGCTCCGTGTGCCAGCAAGACAGGGCTCAGCTAGGGGGTGTTTGTGTGTTTACAATGCATTTGACCCCTGGGCTAATATATAGTATAGCTTGGCACAAGGTCAGCTGTGAGTCCTGCCATTGTAACAGAGAACCAGACCCAGATCCTCCACAGACACATGCAGGCCCATCGCGGAGCTCCGTGCTCGGCCTCATGTGCTGAGTAAGTCCAGAGGGAGAGAGTGGAGGAGGGGGGGTGCATGTGGAGTGGAGGCGGGAGGCCCATCGCGGAGCTCCGTGCTCGGCCTCATGTGCTGAGTTAAGTCCAGAGGGAGAGAGTGGAGGAGGGGGAGCGGAGGGGGGAGGCCCATCGCGGAGCTCCGTGCTCGGCCTCATGTGCTGAGTAAGTCCAGAGGGAGAGAGTGGAGGAGGGGAGTGTGGAGCGGAGGCGGGAGGCCCATCGCGGAGCTCCGTGCTCGGCCTCATGTGCTGAGTAAGTCCAGAGGGAGAGAGTGGAGGAGGGGGGTGTGGAGCGGAGGCGGGAGGCCCATCGCGGAGCTCCGTGCTCGGCCTCATGTGCTGAGTAAGGAGGGAGAGAGTGGAGGAGGCGTGGAGCGGAGGCGGGAACCCGTCCAAAAGGACGCAGAGTTCTCCAGTCGCAGCAGGACGCAGCGTCATCTTTTCTCCCCGTTTCTCAGATAACGGCAGGGAGAAAACGGAGGGGGCAGATTAATTATGTGATGTTAGAACCAGGCCCGTTATACAGAGACACGCACAGGTGTCTCTCTATAACAATCTGTGTAGGAGTATACCGAGTTATACCGACCAAGGCACAAGTCAGAAACTTTTAACCCATTCTGACCTGAGATCAGATTCATACGAGGTTTCCACTGGACACACACTGGTCTGATGAACCCATTCTGACCTGAGATCAGATTCTAAAAATGTCAGTCGTTCTTCGAATTTTTCAAAAATAGCAGACCTACAAGCTCGTATCGCGCCACTCGGTGGCGCGATATGAGCTTGTAGATCTGCTATTTTTCAATAGGTAAAGCATAACATGATGCTAACACCAAAATGGGTGCCCGGTCAGAATGGGTTAAAGAACTCCCTGCAAGTCAGCACTCTAAAGCGAACATCTTTAATGTAAGCGGCCGCATCTTCGGGGCAAATCTTTTTCTTTCTTTTGCCTTTTCCTGTTTTATGTGGTATCTGGTATATTTGGCACGAGAGGTTATACAAATATGCCGATGACGCAGAATCAGAGCCGTATCTGGTTTCAGTCCGTTCTCATTTCCAGCTGAGATGTCATTCTTACGTGGACGTGGTGGTGGTTGGATGAATGGCTCTATAGCCACCGGCCCACCCGTGTCACACCCTTATATATGCTGGATTTATTGCTCTGTGTCGTGTCGAAGGTGTATAGCAAAGATGGAGAAAATAGCACGTCTATGCGAGCTTTAGTAGATTGGCTATTTTTAGGAGCGTGACGCCATTCGTACGACGACATATAAATCAGGGGTTTTTTTGCTATAGATACGGCCACACGATAAGGAGGACATGATTGGATTGTAAAAAAAAAAAGAAAAAAGAAAAAAAAAACCCTATGGTTTACGACCCTCTGATCCACCAGGAAGGTTGAGACCATGAAAACAAACGAGGGGCCGAGCTGCGGCACAAGGTTATATACTTCCTTTATTCAAACAGAGAGGAGCACATTTCTGTTTGGCGTTCCAAAATGGGACTAATTCATTAATATAAGTGAACACTATATACACTCTCGGCTATTATTTAATTACATGGCAACAATACATCTTGAGGATTTTGTAAGAGGTATTTTGGCACGCTATATGAGGTTTAGCAGACTGTTAAACCCAAAGGAGAGAGAGAGAGAGAGAGAGCAAAGGTTACTGGGGGCACAATTACACTCATTAACCACTTAAACCTATACAGTAGCCTATATATACTTAGTTGACCGGGTATATATATGCTAGGTTTTCTCCGGTTTCCGCTCTACACTAAAATTATGTGTTTGCCAATCTACAAGCTCACAACGCGTCACGCTGTGGCGCGTTGTGAGCTTGTAGATTGGCTATTTTCAGGCAAACATATTTACTTATAGCCTTTGCAAAGGTTTTTCCTTAGGGAAAGCTATAGGATTCAAGGGATTAAAAGTGCATACTGAAACTATACGTGCACTTTAACCTCAAACTGTATCCCTCGGTTATCGGGTTATATTAGATTTGTCTGCTTTCCTTACGCTCCTATTTAATTCAATTTAATTGCTTCCCTCCTTTTATTCTCTGCTCTGATTTGCCTGATACACAATGACAAATGTACCTAATTTGTGATTTCATTGTGACTGTCTTTCAAAAACAAAAAATAATTAAATAGATACTTTACTTTATACTTTGTGTGTGTGTGTGTGTGTGTGTGTGTGTGTGTGTGTGTGTGTGTGTGTGTGTGTGTGTGTGTGTGTGTGTGTGTGTGTGTGTGTGTGTGTATATGCGTGCACATATTTTCGTCACCGCTAAACCCCTTAACCCTAAACTTCTTTGCCTCTATTTTGAAAAACATTTTTGAATAGTTCAACTATAGCCAATCTACATTGACACGTTGTGAGCTTGCAGTATAGACTGGCCATTTTAACTATATTCAAGAATGTTTAGCAAAAAATAGTAAAAAGGCAAAGAAGTTTATATAGGGATAAGGGTTTTAGCGGTGACGAACATGCGGAGCCCATAGTGCATTTGTTTCCAATCGGTTACACGTGTTGATTTGATTAATGCTACAGTAGATCCACTGTACATATACTGTAGGACTCAGAGGTGTCCTAATATTTTTGACTTGAGAGCTACTTTCAAAATGACAAGCTCAACGAGATCTACCCACCAAAAACTAAAAAAATCCAATTGCTGAAAATTACCTGAGGACGATTCTAAATAAAATGTCCTCTAAATCCTGACAGATTTCTGATGTTTCTATTTCAGTGGTGCTCAATATTTCATGTCAAGGACCCCCACAATTATATGTAATTGGCCGCCGACCCCCCCCCCCATCTGAAAATATGTTGTTCCAGGGACCCCCCCCCCCCATGCAGAAGCAAAGATTTGAGTTAAAAAACGTTCGCTCTGAAAGAACATGTATTCAAAGACGTGCGCCTCATTTTCCGCAATCTTTCACAAATAGCAGATCCGCAAGCTCGTAGCGCGGCACTCAGCTTCGAGCTTGTTGTAGATCTGCTATTTTTCAATAGCTAAAAACACCAAAAGGGTTGTAGCCTACCTGAGGGGGCTTAGTTTGGAATAGTGGCGACGGCATTACATACACATGTAAGACAAACGCACTTGGAATGGGAAACACAGGGGGAAACTTTGTAATGCTACATGATGTTTGTGATTCAATACTTGAAAACAAAGTAGTGCATTGTGGGTTTGAGCTGACGTACACACAGGCCCTTTTTGATGTCAATCAATCAAGTCACACAATTTAATAAAATATGTTTAGGGGCATGTCATGTGGTCTGTGTACACGCACATCCTTTGTGATCTACTGGTGGATCACGATCCACCTTCTGGGTATATACCAGTGTTGTTTTCGTCGACTAAAACTATGACGAAAAATGTCCGTCGACTACCTCTTTCCACTGACTGACGAAACCTAAATGAAAACTCAGTGAAAACTAAGCTATGGTGACTAAAACTATATGACTAAATATACTGTTGATTTTGTCAACAAATACAAACTAGACTAAAATGTTAGGAAGGGACTAGTGGACAAGAGATCCAGTATACGTCATTTTACACGTGGTTGCATGCTGAGAATAGCATATTTACAAGCGGATAAATAGCAGATATAAAAAGCCTGTAGATCGACTATTTTCAGCAAGTGTAAAATCAATCATTGCGACGGCATCAAGGCCCCGCCGAAATACATTTTAGTCGACTACATCAACTGTAGACTTAGTCGACAAAAATCTCATGATAGCTAGTCGACTACAACTAGACTATAAACACTAAAACATTGACGTGACTAAAACTAAATGTAAACATGTCAAGAGAATATGACTAAAACTAAAATAGAAACGTGCACGCCAAAAACAACACTGCCATGCAGGGCACCCCTGTATACTGCTTATAGGTAAACCTGCATGATCTTTAAAGGGACACTTCACCCTTTTTGCAAAAATATATATGTTAATGACGTTTAGAAGCTTTAGATCACTTTCCTGGGGGTATTTATGTGTGTAATATGTGGTTTTAGATATTTTAGATTGTAGCAGTGAGCCTGTTGTCTGTGATGTCATGGACACTGGTCTCACTACCTTCCTGGACTACAATTCCCATAATTATTTGGTGCATGCACTGCTCCTCCTTGTGGATAGGGGGGAGAGCTGTCTTACTGAGACAACATGTAGTCAAACATAATAAAGACCCCCAGGAAAGTGTTCTAAAGCTTCTATAAACGTCATTAACATATATTTCTTTGCAAAAAGGGTGAAGTGTCCCTTTAAATCATTGAATATGTATTAGCGGAGCAACTATAGGGGCAGCCATTGTTATACAATGTTTGCATGGCAACTCTCAGCGGGCTCTGTGCTCCTGTATCTGACTGCTACATCAGCTCTACCCAATGATTAATGTCATGGAAATTAAGTTTGTTGAAAATAATGGGCCTTCCCATAAAAAAACTAAACAGACCAGTTTCTCTCTCCCATCTCTCTCTCTCTCTCTCTCTCTCTCTCTCTGCTTTAGCCAATAACTCGGCTATCACACTTCTTTGCACCATGCTACATTTTTCCACCATTTTGAGTGCTGTGGAAAATTGTTAATTCCAAATGTCCAAGTGAAATATTTTTTGCCCCATCGCCATCAAACCATATACACTTATCTTATAGTTTATACTGTATATCTATGGTAATAAAACTGGTAAATAAACGGACTAAATAAGAGTCCATCTGACGTCACTGTCGTGATTGACATGTGGCACATTACAAAATAGTTCCATAACGGCCTATTCATTTATTATTAGGAAGATATTGTACATGTTTAAATGGATCAGATAATCTTGTGCCTATAGAAGGATTTAGATCATAACCGGAGTTTGAAAGACTAATATGACGTTTGTTGTTACAATTATGGGACAAACAATGTCAAAATACAGGAATTTGGGTTGTGAATAGAATATCTTCTAATTCTTGTCAAACTAAACATCAGTATTACGACGAGTCTCTTTATATCAATAGCAAATCCACCAAAACAAGTCTTTACCCGTTCACATATTCAAAAAACAAATGATCCGTAGATGTTAATCTCAGCACCGCAATCTGTGTGTTCTACAGCAGTGGTTCACAAACATTTTCATGTCAAGGACCCCCAAATTGACGCTATAATAAGATGCCAGGGACCCCCCATAAGAGAACAAGGACCCCCCCTGGAACCCCCTCAAGGACCCCTGGGGGACCCCCTGTTCTACAGCATGACTCTGTAGGAGGCAGGGCCGTCTCTGTGTTTGTCTGCAGGTCTGGGGTCCATTTAGAAAAGTACTTCCAGGCAATTTGTTCACAGAAATTATGTATGTTTTATATTTCTTGAAATATTACATTTTTGAGGGGCGCTCCTATATGACCAGCTTTGTCTGTTTGTGTGAACACAAACACGATGATTTGATTGGCCCGATCACCCCCACACATAGCGATGATTTGACAGGCCGAGCAAAGTACATAATATTGAGGATAAAAAAGTGAGGGCAGAAAAGTGAACAAGGGCAGAAGTCGATTGGCCGCAATGACATTTTGTGACGATTTGATTGGCTGAGCACGGAATGTGATGCATGATGATGATATAAGAGCCTTCACACAAGTGTGATGTTTATTTTATAATAATAGGCTAATTGAAGTCAAAAGGTGGTCGGATCGGGGCTGAAACCATGTCCAAATATGGAGGCAGTACTGTACTGTATGTCACAGATGTGTCATACAGTAGATGGCCCATTCTGGACGGGAACCCCTTTTGGTGTTTTAACTATAAGCAATAAGCATTGTGTTATACTATACCCGCTACGAGCTTGTAGGTATATATGCTATTTTTGAAAAATCATAAAAATGCGGCACAAATCTTTGAATATTTTATTTTCTTTCAGAGCGAACGTTTCTTTTTATTTCGACGTCAGGCCTAAATGGGTTAAGCTCAGAGAGCCACATGGGAGCCAAGCCATTGTTAGTCCCTGTCTCGAGACCCCAGGAAGAGTAGCTGCTGTCATGTACAGCTAATAAATAAATCAAATAAATGCAATCTTTTGTTTGTTTTGCATTCGTGCGGCGGCGGTGGCTCAGGGGGTAGAGTGGGCCGGATGGTAACCGCAAGGTTTGCCAGTTCAAACCCTGCGGGCTCCCCCAGAGTTATAGTGTCCTTGAGCAAGGCACTGAACCTCCTAATTGCTCTGGATGTTGTGCTGGTTGGTGCCTTGCATGGTTTCCGCCGCCATCGGTGTGTGAATGTCTGTGTGAGGTGAATGGGTGAATGGGTGAATGTAATGCACAATCTATGTGCTATATAAATGCACCATTTTACCATTTACGTATACTAGTATTCTTACACAATTGGTCTCGATCCACATGGTATAAAAAGGTTTTTATTTTGGTCCAGGGGTGACTTGAGAGCCACTTCCAAAATGACCAGCTCAACAAGATCTATATACCCACCAGAAAAATAGAAAAATATGATCCCATATTGCTGAAATGTGTTTAGAAATGTACCCGAGGGCGCTTTGGAATATATAGCGTCGCTGGCGTTATACATACAGTATACAGCAAGACATACTGTAACACAAAGACACTTGGAATGGGGAAACAGAGGAGAAAATGGAATTGGTTGCGAACGCAATGAGCACTTACTATGAGACCTATAGCAGATCATGTCTGTCTGTGTGTGTGTGTGTGTGTCTGTCCCGCTATACGTCCAAATATGGAGTGTGTTGCATCAGCAATCACTCAGCTCCATATATGGGCACAAAAGGGGCCAGGTCCACATATATACAGTAACAGTGGGACAGACACACAGACAGACACACAGACAGACAGACATGATCTGCAGGGTCTCAGCTGCGTTCGCTTCCCGCGTTTGCGCGTCTTACTGGTATAGAAGGTTGTTGTATATAACTTTGTGTAATGCTATACTGACAGCAAATATCAGATATATGTTTTTTTTAAAATATATTTAAATTAAATATATGTTTAGGACCATGCCATGCTTACTTCCCTATATCGCCTCCCCCCCCCAACTGTTTGCTTCACGGTCCCAACAAAACAACATCACCCTCCCCAGTAACGGTTACAGTATAATATTCAACCATCAACAGCTGCACGGATATACAGTATAATATAAGGTGCACAATATACTGATCCATGCCATGTGGTCCCCAAACTATATTTCATGTCAAGGACCCCCCAAATTGACACTAGTAATTACTGTATATAGGCCACGGACCGGCATTTGAAACGAGATGCCAGGGACCCCCCCCCCCCCCATAAGAGAAGATTGTTTCACGGCTCTAGCAGTGATTCTCAACCCGTTTCATTTCCAAGGACCACCCAGTTTGACATGCATTTTAGTCTACGGACTCCCCCTTTAATGACATTTCTATCTCTCGGAGTCGGACCCCCAATTTATATTGTAACACCAATGTTAATTGAACTCTGAGAGTGTACAAACTTGTATAGATCGGGGGACGTGGATTGCCATGCTATACTATACATGTTATAGTAATACTTCTACTACTTGTATAGTAGGTAATTAAACCTGTCTCCTTTGCCTACTGTCTGTATGTCCATGTATTTGTATGCAGAGTAGCCATACTGCACCTATGACGATATGAATGAATATACTTTTATCACTCAATTAAACCTATAGATGGCCTCTGATCAGAGAGGGCATTCCAAGAGCCAAAAATCATTCCATCAAATATTATTATACTAGGGCCATACAAATTTAAAAAATCATTTGATCATAGGGCCATACAAATAAAAAATCATTCGATCATAGGGCCATGCAAATAAAAAATCATTCGATCATATGGCCATACAGATAAAAGATAATTTGATCATACAAATAAAAAATCATTCGATATTTGAATATGCATTGCCATTGCTTGCCTATTCCTAAAACGTCAAAAAATACATGATATACAGTATATTAAAATGTATACGTGTATCATGATACACACACACACACACACACACACACACACACACACACACACACACAAAACATAATCATTAAGAGCACGAATAACATTCAATATGTCAAATTCTCAAACTGTACGTAGGCCTACATGTCAAATGGGTTACGATATCTCTGTTCTCTAGAAGATGACGTGGTTGAAACAGGCAATTCATTCAGTAATCATTGACATCAGCTTAAATGCTCTCTGATCCAATTTCCCCCAGAATGCATTTGTTTGATTTCAAGATGGTAGCCATAGCTGAATAAAGGTGTACTGAAGCAAAGCATATAGCCAGTACAGTAGAAACGACCAACACGGTCTATATGAGGGCACATTACATCTGACTGAACACGGGGATAGATACAGTATATGAGACATGTTTTATAGTACACATGACTGTCGATTGTTTTATTATAGCCCTGATCCAATGAGAGACTCCCTCGTTTTATATGCCGCTTTTGATGAATTGAACAAGGTGGACCCTCTTGTGAACGAGTGTTTAATGCTTCATGGGGTCGTCCACTCACAGTTAACAGTCTTTGCATTGAGTTGTGCTTGAAATGTACTGTAATTCTGCAAACCTTTAATAAATATTTCAATCAATCAATCAATCAATCAATCAATGCTTTCTACGGTTTCTGTAAACGCATCTAAAATGTGCAAAATGCCGTTTAATTTACAGTGTTGTTTTGTATCTCTCTCTCTCTCTATACAGGTTGGAATCATTGAAATCTGGGCATCCAAACCTTCTGGACGAGAACAGAACACAGCATGTTTTTGGGGTAAGACAGAGAGAGACACATTATGCCACGTGCAAATGACTGAAATGGAGCCTCATTAGCTGATTTACATCCTCAGGGCCTATACACCTGAGCTTCACTACAACAACAGTGATTATACATCCTCAGGGCCTACACCTGAGCTTCACTACAACAACAGTGATTATACATCCTCAGGGCCTACACCTGAGCTTCACTATACAACAACAGTGATTATACATCCTCAGGGCCTACACCTGAGCTTCACTACAACAACAGTGATTTACATCCTCAGGGCCTACACCTGAGCTTCACTACAACAACAGTGATTATACATCCTCAGGGCCTACACCTGAGCTTCACTACAACAACAGTGATTATACATCCTCAGGGCCTACACCTGAGTTTCACTACAACAACAGTAATTTGCGAAGCATCACAGGCTTATATTTGCATCCAGCGGATTCATATTTAAAACCCAGTTCTTGTGTTCACAATAATAGTAACCGTCAACGTTGCCTGCATGCCAGTTATTGGAGCCTGCTGTGTGCTCTGTATATGTTTGGCCCTATATTCAGTCTAGCAAAAAAAGGTTGTCTTGCCCTCTATAATATATACACGACTCTCAGTATAAACTATATGCCATTTATATACCGAGCAATAATTTAAAAGCTTTCTTGGGGGGGGGGGGGGGGGGGGGGGGGGGGAGGAAAAAAAAGGAACAATGCCAAAGAACGACACCTCATCATCATCACAGCCTCCCCCTGTGATGCTGCTGCCGGAGAGACAAAAACACATGCAGCCTCAGCCTAAGCTCCATGAGATCCATAACCTTGAGCTGCGAACGCAGGATGCCCTTCTGTGTAAAAAGGCTCCAACGCTTCACCCAAAGCCAAGTGATGAGATGACAGCTGCGTGCGTGATGACATCTCGTCTCCCATGTTCACCTATCTCTCTCTCTCTCTCTCTCTCTCTCTCTCTCTCTCTCTCTCTCTCTCTCCACTGCCACCCCACCGCACCCACCACCACCATGCACAAGGTTTCTCAGTCATGTGTTTTGTCTCGGGCATAGTACACAACCCCCCCCCCCCCCCCCCCCCCCCCCTCCAAACCCCCCCCCCCCACACACACACACACACCCCGACTAACCTGGCCCCCTGATTCTGATAGTATATCTGACTCCCTCATGTCCCTCTGTCCCTCTGTCTGTCTGCTGTCGGTTGCACCTCCTCCTCCATCCATCCATCCATTCCACTTACCTGCTCTATCTTGGCCAGCCATTCTTTATTGCGGGCCAGCTCGGCCATGAAGGCCTGGTGCTTCAGCCACTTCCTGTGCAGCTTCTGCGCCTCATCCCGCGCCGTGTCTCGGGCCATAAGCATCTTCTTCTTCTCTTCCCTCCTCTCCGACACACCTGCTGTCGTCGTCGTCGTCCCCACAAATCACTCAGCTATAGTGGCGGAGGGGGGACGGGACGGACGGACGGACGGACGGGACAAAGATAGCCACCATCAGGAAGGAGGAGCCCCCCCCCCACAACAACCAAAGCACAACGCCGACCGACGAGCCCCCCCCCCCCCAAAAAAAAGCCACTTCTTCTTCTTCTTCTTTTTCCCCCCACTCCCACAGGACGTCCTGCCTGCTTCTTTCTATACGCAAGAGAGAGAGAGAGAGAGAGAGACACCCTCTCTGCAGGGGCCTGTTGTATAGGGGTACCTGAGTATTGTCACCAACCCACCCCAACCCGACCGACCGACTTAACCAACCAACCCCCACCAGACACCCTTTTTCTGGAGGAAAAAAAAAAAGGGAAAAAAAAGAAATATCAAGATAAGCACCTCAGCCTCAGCAGCAGCAGCAGTGCTGGTATATAGCAATGGAAGCATTCAAGCCGTTCCTACTGATGGGCGGTCGCCCCTGGGTCCTCATGCCCTACCACTTCACTCCTTCTTCAGGTTTTCCTGCAGTCCTTTTTAATGCTGCAGTGTGGCTGGCTCTGTGGCTATAGCCCAGTCTCAGAGTATTAGAGATGGGAGAGAGAGAGAGAGAGAGAGAGAGAGAGAGAGAGAGAGGATGAAACAAGCAACAAAACACAGGAAATGCGCCAATGACAGCGGCGGCGTTGGATGGAAGAAGGAAGACACACAACACTATAAGACGTCCAAGATTCCTCCTTCCTCGGGTTCTTGGTCGAGGGGGGGGGGTGGTGGTGGGGGGGGGTCTCGGTCTCGTCTCTCTCCGCAGCTCGATTAGTATCCAAACGACCGTTAATGGAGGTGGTGTATATAGGATGTTAGCCTAGCCACCCGCGGTCGGTCGGTCCGTCGGTCTCCCTTCTTCAGCAGCTATAGCCCCGGCAGGATAATAATCTGACCGGTCCACCGATCGCCTGCATGCAGTCCTCCTCCCCAGGAACGATCTGTATAGTCCTATGCCTATAATGATGCCGTAGATGGAGGAGGAGGAGGAGGAGGAGGAGGAGGAGGAAGAGCTGGAGGAGGAGTGGGAGGAGCAGGGAGAGGGAGGAGAGGAGGGAGAGGATGCAGAGGCAGTGCAGAGGAGGCCAGATAACATATAAGCTATCCGCTCTTGAAATGCATCATTGCCACAACAGCCACACCGCCGCCGCTGCAGAGAGAGAGATGCACACACACACACACACACACACACACACACACACACCACACACACACACTGCACACCACACACACACGCTGGCTGCTTCAGTGAGACGCTCTCCTATACTATAACAGTATATTCTCTCTCCTCCTCACGTCCCTAAACAGATCAGACGCGCTTGGCGCATGCTGCTGCTGCTGCTGCAGTCCTTGCCTCTCAGCTAC